>NC_138663.1:25548559-26148559 GCF_964273445.1 Streptopelia decaocto
TCTAAATAGAATTTTTTTAAAGTCATGAGAAAATGTACTGTACAGAAATGGGTATAAATAGCAGAGCTACACACTAGAAAACCCACGTTTTTTCCATTTCTAGTGGCTTTGGTCATTTTCATAGACTTGATTAGTCATAGATACTCTCTTTTTGTTGTTCCATCTGCTCTCCATAGGTTAAAAATAAAGAATCTATATAAAGTCTGGAAAGATTATAGAGTTTCTGCTGTTGGAAAAATTAGTTTCCTTCTTTTTAAGGTTTCTGACTGGCTTCTGATTTTGCTCATCTATTTCTGATATTCTGTTCCATCTGTTTATTTATCAGCCCTGCTTCTTTTTCCAAATCTACAAAAAAGAAAATTATATTGCCTTATAAAAAGACACCAGACAGGTTACTGCCTGAGTTTTCCATAGCTATATAAATTTGATGCAACATTGTTGACCATCTTGTTCATCAACATGTACCATTGCCATCATGCACAATATCACATTATAGTGGGCTGACATAAAGAAACTTGGATGAGAATGAGCCATTGACTGACTTTAGGCACAGACCTAAACATAATCAATAAAATCACATCAGAAATAAGTAAAGAACCGGTATAGAAGAATGAAACCCCTAAGACAGCAATGCCTGGTTGTTATTGCCTTGTGGTCTCCATCAGCATTTCTGGAGTGCTCTGGTGGCTGAGCAAGATCCCTCTTTGCATATCAGTCTGTGTCAACATGTGTCTGCAAACTGCCACATAGACTTGCTTATCCCCGTCTGTACAGAAGAAGATATTCTGAAAATGCATGGGTAAAAGACATCTCTTTCACTCACATACCCTTACTTTTCTGGTATAGTTAATATAGGATTGCTTCCTACTTTCTCTCTTAAACTCAAATTAGGGAAAAACTTAAGCAATCCTGAGAGAACATGTTGAATGTCAACAAGGTAGTGATCCATCCATAGGTCGTTTTGTGAAATCCTCACCTGTTGTTCATTCTCCCATGGTGAGGACGAATATTCAAGGGTCACCTTGAAGGGCATTGCCTTTGGTTCACAGCTCTCTGTTTTAGCCACGATTATCACAGCCAGCTGCAATGACACCAGTTGAGTCAAAGGCAGCACTTGGTTAGATCTGCCTGTCTCTGGGAACTATTCTGCATATATCTAAGTGTGCCTTCTGAGAATCCTCATATCCATCCCTGCAGAAGTCAGCCCATTCTCCTCTGAGTCTGCTGGAATACAGCTAAAAAAATGCATGTTCCCCCAGGAACATGAGATTTATCAGAGGTGGAGCAGTTCCCTTCCTAATTACAAGTATATATACATATGCATGTGTATACACATGTATGAATAAATTTTGAATAAATAAATAAACATGCATAAATATATATCTATCAGTACAACTCTGATATTCATCAGTACTTTTATTTTCATCTGTAATGCTGATTGTTTTGGCCTGCTGACTTCATTTTTACTTGCTAATAGAAAATAAACAATAGTTAGGGTCTCCAGACTTATTTTTTGTGCAGTGGTTTCTTTTCTGAGCAGAAAGACTGAGTAGAGCTCTGTTAAGCACTTCAATACAGTGCAGATGAAATAGTTTCTGATATGCTTACTCTTTCTGCAGCCTATTCAATGTTGTTTACTTTTTCCTCATTCTGTGCCTTGAGTGATAAGCAATACTGACTGAGGCACCACTGCCTCACTGTCCTGAGGGGAGAACAAGTAGTTTTCTGCTTCCACTAATTTTTCACTACACTGTGTACATGACCTTCATTCTGTAATATAGAGACTGGTTCACAGTGGGATTCCACTATTCCTTTCAGAAATTTTCACAACTCCCTGCCCAGTTCTGTGAGTGATAACTGAAGGGTAATGCACTTAATAACCAGACAGAAAAAAATAATAATAAAGGCTCATTATGATATTTTTGTCATGGACAAAAGTCATAATGTCATCGACACAGAGGACTAGAAAATAATGCTTGCAATAGCAAGATGTTTGTTTTAATAGTACACCAAGATGCTATGTACTAGATACTCAACAGACATCTACAAGATCCTGAGAAAAAGAAAGAACAGAAGTTCAAGTCACAGTACAAAATATGGAATAAAAGGTGGAAATTTCAGACCAATGTTGTTTTGGAAGGTAACTGTGCTCACTTGTTAATTAATCAGTTTTGCTACGTAACTATAACCCTGCCTACTTATTTTTAAAATCTATTTACCTTCACAGACTGCTGATTTCCTTTGAAAGGACATTTATGAGACTGTGTGAAATTAAAAGCTAATAAAGTCTGCAGTCCACTTGGAAAATCCCCGGAGTCCCTAGGCTGTCTGTGCTCTCATGTCTACAGACTTCTGGAGCAGCTGGGCTGGCCCCAAACACCAACTAAGTGTCTATATAGTCTCAAAATGCAAACAAAGATCTCTGAAGGAAATACATTCAGTGTACAGTCATGCTACACTGTTCAGGAGGGTGGAATCAATCACCAGGATTCTCATATTCTTCATGTTGGGTTGTTTTCCTATTTTGCTGTTTTCCTAAAGTGCATTTTTTGTAATAAAAACGTATCTTGCAGTCAAATCAATGTCTATTCTGTATATTAAAGGTTAGCACATAAAATGGTAAACATATGTTACACATAAGAGATTACTTTTGAATTCCTGAAGTTCAAGTACGTATCTAACCCCCATAAATTAAATTGCAGTGGAGTAAATCCAATGACAGCTAAATGCAAGAATATGGAGCCTGTAGGTTTTTAAAGGAACTCTGAGACAATATATCTTAAAAAAAAAACATCTGTATGTACTTGAATCTTTTCACAATACAATTATAAGTAATAAACATGCATTTATTTGGATCATTTTGTAGTAATGTAGGTATCAGTAAGGAAATAGGATAGTTCCTTATATGTTTTAGAAATGCTCAGACCTTGAATGGTGTCTGCGGCAATCTGAGACAAAGCAAAGGAAAACGGAGTACTATAAACAGGCAGCATCAGTCTTGTTTCTCCATCGCACAAATGCAGAAAATATGAGATGGTTAGATGCAACTCAGACAGATTGAGACATTTTGCAGGGCTTAACTCAGAGAAAAGGCTCCTATTCATATCAGTAAACTGAAAATCAGTACAGTTGGAGGTGTTCATGAATTCCACAAAACAATCCAAAAGGCCAAGCTTTCAGGTTTATAAAGATCAGTATTGGCCTAAATGCAATAAGGTGCACAAAGGGAATTTCAAAGCAGAGAGCTCCTTACTGAGGTCTAATAATTACTGATCTCTGTATTATCTAAACCAAATTACTCAACAGAGAAGAAATTGAGCATTAAAAATGAATGTCTCGGTTAGGGTGTTTTGGCATCTGCTCATAACCAGACATGTTCCAAGTTGTCTCCAGAAATGAAATAGAGTATTTGGGTCAGATCCCAGCCACTCATTTACCTAAACTAAAAGGGAGGAAAGAACTAGTAGTCTTTATCGTCATTCAGATCTGGATATTCAGGAGAGCAGTTAGACCTTTTCCATCAATTTCCTCTTAATTTAGTTACAAGCCAAAGGTTTTTCTAGTGCAGAATCTTATGCTTAACACCTGCTGTGTTATTGCACAATTTTCTTTATGCTGACATTAAAACAGGGAGAGGAGAATGAGTGATTATATCCTAAGACACAAGCTATGCTTATGAAGATTTACTTCTCAACAATTAAAAAAAATGAACATATCTGCACATTTGCCTTTCTCCATACTGAGATGGGGACTACTCCACTCAGTGCCTTCCTATTTCTTATACTTATTATCTACCTGCACAACCTGTGGAAATTCTGCACTGCAAATTACTTTCATGCAACAACAAAAGACGTTTGTGGCAGTGTTACAGATATAATGGCAAGACCTAAAATCTGTAGTTATGGATAACCACATTAACTACCACACAGACCTAAACTTGGCAGTGTTTTCTAAAAAGGCAACAGAGCCCCAGCAGTGGAATAACCTGCCTGGCTGGCTGCTGACAAGCCCTTCTGGGGCAATCACAGCCAGATTTGTGGTCCTCGGCTTGTGGGGAACTTGTGGATAGGTCACCTGGCATATGACTTTGAGCTGTGGGCTGGAGCAGGTGAGCGGGAAGACTACTCAACTTTCCAGATCTGTTGGGAGGCTGGTTTATATATAAATATATATTTATAAATAGAAATATATATTTATATATAAATATATATCTATAAATATATATATATAAATATATAAATATGTATATATAAATATATATTTATATATTTCTAAGGAGACAGTTGATGATGAGTCCTTGTTCAGCAACTGTCACCAGGTTAATGTTTCAAGTACAGTCAACCATTTTTCAGTGTTTGAAGTTGCAACCGTTTATTACTGTTATATATAAAGAGGGCTCAATTACAAAGCTGGATATAACTTGTGGAAAAAAATAGCTGTATGACTTTTGGGTGGTGGTGGTGAGAAAATAAGGAAACAAAGAAAAACACTCAGGGATGTTCTGTCACCCTGTCTGCATTTTTTTATTAGTTTAGAAAAGCTGTCAAGCCTTTTTTTTTTTTTTAAGATTAGAGCTATCAAATGAGCTTGCCATTTAATCTTCTATAGTCTATAATCTATAATCTTCTACAGTGAACCTAGAAGCTTAATGCTTAGTATTACTTAAAATTCATGTGAATACTTTCAACCAGCTGTAGGATGTAGTAAAGGGATTTATGAATTAAAGGACGATTGATGCTATAAGAAGCTCCTGCTGACTTTACAAGACAATTCACTCATCTTTAAGTTGATTTCATAGTTTATTATATCCAAGATATGTTAATGGAATGTTACATTCCATTTTCCTTTTTCTTTAAATAAAAGCAGTACTGGCACTACAGTGTTAATAGTTTATTGTTGCACTTAGATTATTGGGTTGATTAAATTGGATTAGTTAGATTATTGGCTCAAAAACATGTTATAATGCATCTTATGTTCCTTCCTTTGGGATATTTTAGAGTTTACAGCTTTAACATTTTAGAAACTGCATCCATACACAGACATATTTGGAGGGTGCTACTGTAAGCTGGAACCTAAAATCAATCCAGAAGCATCCAGGACTGATATACATAGTCCCTGCCTGGCGTTCTGCCAGAATAGCACTACAAACATTTCCATTTCACCTAATATAGGCACAATGCACTTTTTCTTATAAGCTCTAAGTAAGCCCTAAACCTTCCTCTAATAATGGTTCAGCTACTATTTTTTTCCTCTTTGATGGGAAGTACTTTCTGCAAACCTAACTTGGTTCCAAAATGTAATGCAGGGAAAAATAAGACCATATTTTTGTACCATCTTTCCCTCAAAGTAGGTTAAGTAGTTTGCAACAGCTCTATCAATAACTTCTGTGGTGCCAGCTCTACCACCTGAGGGAGACATGCCAACCATTCTCTTTCTGTGCTGCCAGCTGGTCTTTTCTGAGTGATGAACAGCCACATGTTTTCCACTTCTCTGCCTGTCCCTCCCTGCACCCCACAGAACTAGCACCATATCTAGGAATTCATCTCATGTTTCTATGCAAGATATTGATTGCGAAGAGGTACACTTTCTTTCTTCATTCTAGAAGATTCTGGGAATTCTAATCCTCTTTCTCATTGGCCTTAAGAAAAGACACCACCTATTTCTTTTCTAGATTGTGAGGATCCTTATTTAGCAGTCATCTGAACCTCCACTGGGAACTGGCTGTCTTCATCACTGCTGCTGGATTCCCAGACTGGAGACAGTTCAGCATCATACTCACGAATCATTCCTTCCTTCAGTGAATCTGATATCGAATATGCAGTTTTACAACAAGAAATTACCAACTTTCCTGTTTATATCAAAACTTCTGGCCACTTCACCCTTTGCCTGACTTCATCATTTCATGCAGACCAGATAGGTTCCCTGGCAAACTCTCTGCTATAGGCTCTCAGGGGAATCTGTACTCTGCAGAAAAGGTTCCAGCTCTGCCTCTGGTCTTTTTCTCCCTAGCTTTTAACACTATTCTTTCATAATCTCCAGGCTTTCAGTGGTTATTCACATTTTCACATATCTCACTGTTCAAATAAAGATAAAATAAGAAGATGGTTTACTTTGGATACATCCTTCGTGCCATAGCAATTCAGAACTGTTCTCATCACTGAAGCCTAGCAACGACCGGAGCTCCGTCATATTTGAAGCTCTGCTTGCGTGAAAAGCACTCTGAATTTAAACAAACATTCCCCACTCCAACAGAAAAATTTCAGCAATCCCAATGTCAATGCTATCTTTTTTTCGCAAGCGGGGGACTGCTTTCACACACAGCTACTTTGTGCTGGCCACTTCCCCCTCTTCCCACATTTTTATGCTGCATTCACTCATTTTACCATTTTATCATTGCTGTTGGCCATTACAGGCCTGCCAAGCCTCACAGCACCTGAATCAACTCCTACTTTTGGGATCTGTTTCCCATTTTCCCATATCCATTTGCTGAGCAGTGCCACATCTCTTTGTTCTGCAATCCTGACTCCAGAGTAGCTGTGTTACACTGCGCCACATCCAAAAAGCCACTGGAGGGCATGTCCCCTGAGTCCTGTCATGGAACTCAGTACACATGGCACTGTTCTTATTTCAAGGCTGTTTGCAAACCTGTTAATCATATGGATATTATACTACACAAGATGCATCTTTCCATCATATGAACTGGCATGTGGAATCTCAGATATCTGTATCACAGGCCCTCTCTGGTGTTTTTCCCAAAGGAGGATTAATCACTGTGTGAAGGGAAACCTTTAAGGACTATAAAGCTTGGAATCACTCTACCAAATCCATGGATTTTTCTTGAATCTAGAATCTTTGCACATTCTCCACATACAATGACACATGAAGTCCACAGTCATACTTTAGAGAAGCAGGCCAGTTGCTGGCAGGATGGAAAGCCAGGCTGAAGCTAACTCCCAAGTCTGCAGCCAACTCCCAATGGTACAGACATAAAGGCCGATCCCTCCAGCACCCAACCCTACAGAAGAGCCCATCTTTGCGTGAGATGAACTTCGTAGCAACCACAGACAGTCTTATGGCTGGGAACAGTGGCTGGTCAACCAGACCCTATGTCTGCTCTCTGAAAGTCCCCAAAAAGAGAATGTCTCATTTCTTCACAGCCAGGGATTTCAGCTACACTTTCCCCCTGCTCCTCTTTCTGTCCCTGTTTAATCTCTGGGGAGGGGGAAAAGGAGAAGCAGCATTTGGGCAGGAAACCAACAAGGAGTCCTTCCAATATCATGTCTCGTATCCATTAGTTCTGTCCCCTCCAGGTCTGAGAAGGTGCTGAGGAAGATCAGCTGGGGATCTTGGCAGCACCCAGCCATTCCTTTCAATGCATCCGGACCTGCCTCGTCTAGGCCAGTTCCCTTTCAGTTGCAGCTGCTGCAGTCTAGTTTCACATTGAGCTCTTGGTTTGTAATGGAAACCTGGTCTTCCTTCAACCTGAGGCATCTCAAGAAGGAAGAAGGAGACAAGATCTTATACTGCTTCCCAAAGATGATTCAACTCTTTCTGCATATTAGGCATCCCCAGCAAGATGCTCTTGTACAGCAAAAAAAAATCAAATCAAAACAAAACAAATCCCGAAAGATTAAACTGTTTCTGTTGCAAGAATTACTATTTCTCTCCCTACCTCAAAGAGGTGGAAGAGTTTGTCCATTTCTTGGACACATCAGATTCAGAAAACTTATTTGTGTTAAGCTTTGCCTGACTCATCAGCTTCAGAGGCCTGTTTCCCATCAAGTGCATTTTTGCAGATGAGATGGAAAGAAGGTGCTGTTAGTGGTGGAAATGCATTCCTTGTAATAACAATCTTCACAGCATCTGTTGTGTATGCTTCCTGCATTTTCTTTTTAGGACATAGTGAATTTCTACTGAAACCCATAATCTCATTATTAATACAAAAATGCATGTTCCGTCATATGACAGTTTTTTAACTCTGGAATATGTTCTTAACTTGATTAAATTGGCTTTAGCTGTGTAACCCCCATTAACATTAATGGCAGCCACATGGCTGAAGCTCTGAATATGAACTTGAGAATAAATCATTAAAATGTAATTGTTTAACTTTTATTGCCCTGCATGTCAGTGATTGGAGAGAGGATTGGAGTCTTGCATATAACTGAACAGGTGATTAAATCCATCTCTTGATATTTTTCATTAAGACTTTTTTTTTTTTTTTTCAGATTCTCTATATCCTAAATATTTTTCCCTTACAAAAAATATTAAAGCTTTCACTAAATAGATGTGGACAGATATAAATGGATATATGTGTTCAGTGTTTCCACAGTATTAAAACTGAGTTAGCACAACAACCTTTTTTTTTTTTTTTTAATGAAAAGCCTAAAAATCTTAAATTGTTTCCAGATCTCTAAATGGACTTGTAATTAATAAATACATGTCTTTTTTTCAAAAGTTTATTTTCCTTGTTAAGAAATCGCTTTTTTTTTTTCCAGAAAACACTTTATTGCAAAGCCTAGACTAAATTTGCACTTTGCTGAATACATTTTGTACCGCTGAGCCGTCAAACTGCGTTTATGTATCAGAAAATAACATTTATTGTAGCACTGAATTTAAGTCATTCTGCAAATAATAAATTAACTCCATGGGTACAAAACGCTTCATATCAAAGAGCTGGTCAAACATAAAGGTTTACAGTTCATGATTTCTGCAAATTCACACTAAAATTGAAAAGATTAAAAATCTGCTCCAAAATCCTACTGAAGTCAGTGAAAAGGTGCCCACTGACATTAGTAGGAGTTGGATAGAGCTCATCATGGGAAAAAAATCAATAGGCTTCAAATGTGTCGAGTTCATACACAGGGCACATCCACATCTTGCAGAACGAGGCTTTGAGTTCCTTCGGCACATGTAGGAGATACTGTTTGGATTTTAATTTAATCTCTTGTTGATTATTCAGTTCATTGGTGTGAGGCTGAGGAGTGGATAGAATACTAAACCAGGTACTTTAAAAGCCATACAAAATATTTTATCCACTGTTAAATATGTATTCAAACTTAAATAACAGATCTTGTACTATAAACACACTGCCCCCACACGCTGTTATTCTCTTTCTGTGTTTGTATACATTCATATACACATATATATACACACATATATCTGTGTATGTATCTGAGAGAAAAAGAAAGAGTCTTTAAAACATGAAAAGTTTCTGTTGCAATTTTACATCAGAAATGACATTTTTTGGGGAGGGGGTTAGAGGTGGAGAGGGGAGAGGGTGAATGTGTACTGCAAGTATCTATATGTCTGGATAGAAAAATGCACACTGAGAAGGCAGTGTGGGGAAGTTTCCCAAGGACTGATAACCCCTAAAGTCTGTTGAGTCTGCGGGAAATGATAAACTCAGAACACAGTGAGTCTGCCAAACCTGTGCAAAGCCACAAGCGTGCACAGGTGTCAACAGCTCACAGTTGTGCTCTATGTCTGCCTCAACTCAACCTCTAAACAGAAAAAAGGAATTGACAGCATATGGTCAGGCTAAAACATTCATTTTTTTCAAGACTGAATACTACGATGTTAATTTTATAGTGTTCCAGCAATGCTACTTTCATGTTAAAATATTTGTGTTTTGCATTCTTTGCTTTTTGTATAGGAGTTTCAATCCTACTTACAGCTAGGCTCAAGCTTTACTTTCTGCTAAATGCTTGCCAAGTAGCACTAAAATAAGCAGTTTTGGTGTTGATTGACATTTGTTATTTATTTTATGTTTGGTTCTGAAACAAGCAGATATGATCTCTCCTGGCTACAGAAAGCATCAAGATGCGTGTGTCATATTCAGCAGTGATGTCCTTCACCTTCTTTCTACTATTTCTTTGGAAAAATTACCGGGGCAAGAGTAAAGAAGATGTAATATTTTCCTGAGGGTGTTTGAAAGGAAACTTCTTTACTTTGAAAGTGACAGAGCACTGGAACAGGCTGCACAAAGAGGTTGTGGAGTCTGCTTCTCTGGAGACATTCAAAACCTGCCTGGACGCCTTCCTGTGCCACCTGCTTTAGTAGGGGGTTGGACTAGATGATCTCCAGAGGTCCCTTCCAACCCCAACCATTCTGTGATTCTGTGATTTGCTTTGCTTGGGTAGGTTTAACTACAGGCAAACTGTAGATAGCTTTGTGTGTTATATTTGATCTAAAGCCAAATCTATGTTAGTGAAGTACTAGACTTACCCTGCAGTCTGAGGACTTGAGCATCAATGAAGGTAAAGGCTTGAATACACATCAGGCATTGTGTAAAGATCCAATGTTACAGATTCAAGACATGGGTGTTGACTTTTGTACTACTTGGTTTTCAGAGGATTAAGTTTAGCTATTCATTCACAATTAGAGGGCTTGGAGACTCACTAAGCAACCTAATGTTAATCTTCGCATTAGCAAAGATTTTCAATAAACTTCACAAATGTGCACTGGGCAAAAGGGGAGAGATTGAAATTGCCACGGTAAAGTTAATCTTTGCATTTCCTACCTTCCAAGTATTTTATTTTGTATTGTGATTGTTTTTCCAGTATATGGAACATTGGGGAAGTGTAGCATAAAAATGAGAAAAAATAAGAGGGAAGCAGGTTCAGACAAAGCAGTCTGTCACCCTTGCCACAGATGGCACATGGTTTCTCTAAAACATTGAAAACAATCTCAATCTTGTGAACTTGAGAAGATGTAGTACAATGAAAACTTTTTATGGTATGTGATTTATAATGTTTTGTAACGGTTCTGGGAGCAGTGTGATCTTGCAGGAAAGCCATTTAAGGCAGGAGGATTACACCAGCAAAAAGTGCTAAGTGAAAACCACAGCAGGAGTGCAAACTAGGAGAAATCCCCTGAATAAGGAGTGGAAAATAGCACTCACTTATAACATTTGCATTGAACAGCAGTATGAATCCATTCAGATATTGAACCAGGAGGGAAAAAGAGATCCATGTTGATGCTCCCTGCCTGCCTGAGGGATGGAGGGCTGGAATACGTGGTGCTCTGGGAGAAAATAAGAGAGGAAAACACCGCAGGAGTGCAAGGTGTGCTACTGGTCGGATGGAGGAGTTTACTGTGGAGGAATACTTTTTACCCCCTCTTTCCAACCTTTAGTACTCACTAAATTACATTCACTCCTCTAACTTTTCACTTTGCTGTGCCTCTGTCTCTTCCTGCAGACTTTCTGCTTCTCTTCCCTTCTTACTGCTGACCTCTTTCTCTGCCTCTGCTCCTTCACTTCTACATCCACCCTGAACAGCTGCATCTCTCCATGAGACTTCCTCACTCTTGCTTGTGTTCTTTTGCGGTTCCTACTCCCTTCTCCCTTCTCTGCCTAATCACTGTTTCCTTCTCGCAGCAGAGTGCATCCCACCTCTATGGAGAGAAAGTCTGCCTGTTGCCAGGTCTTGTGTTCCGCACCATGGTGGACTCCAGTGCCCTCATGGGGTCATTGGTAGAGGCCTTGTAGCTGCCAGAGAGAGCTTACTTATGCTTTAGTGGGGTGAGGTATGAGCACTCTTGTCAAAGAGGACCCCTGACTTCGACCAAGTTCATTCACAGTGAACAGTCTTGGGGAGGATTCATCTGGTGAACTAAAGCCTCCATCCAGCCTGTGTAAACAGAGAGGGGTTTCACTTGGTGATCATAATTGGGCAGCTTGTCACAACGGCAGTAAAAGACAACCCTGAATGAGGTAACTTGTGGTCCTTCTCAAATCTCAGGTACTGTTTCCCCAGACAGAAGTGCTGGTTTGACTCCTAAGCTTTATCTGCTTGCTCCCCATTTACCAACTGAAGGTCCTATTTTCTGAAGAGGACTGATTTTCTATTACTTACACAGTATACAAAGCATTGAAAATTTAATCTGAATGCAAATACAGAAATATCAAAATTTAACAGAGACTCCTATTATTGCTTCAGGCTCAGAGCTAAATGGGAATATGCCTAAGTTTTACAAAGACATTTCTAAATATGCTTTAAAACTCTCATTATGCATACCATCAATCAGAAAAAAAAATCTCACCTTTTACCAGAGAGTCAAAGAGCAGGTCAAAGAGGAGAGGAGCACAAATATGTAGTCATTGTAAAATGTCCCTGATGACTAAACAAACTATGTTTAAAAGGCAAAAAATAAAATATCCTGACAGTATTTTGTGTGATTTTGTCTTTTACAACCTAACAGTGAACAATTGCTATGTAATTGCTATTTGTTCAACAATGAACACATACATGGCCAGATGCTGCCTGACAAGCAATTTCTCTGTCCTGCTTCAGCATGTGGCTGCAGGAAGTTATTTGGGCTGTTGCACCTCCGTGATGCTGGGCAGGTGCTGTGGGCTCAAGGGCTGCCAGTGGGCAGCTGTGCAGGGGGAGTCCTCATGGGGCAGCCCTCCCCTCAGAGGAGACAAAACAAGGTGGTTAACTGGGACATATGGGAGAGCTGGGGGAGCTCAATGTTGCACACAAACGCAAGCAAAACTAATTGTTGCTATCCAAAAGAGCAGGTGTCCTTATCCTTCTGGGCAGATTTGGACAGCTTCTCAAGGGTGGCTGTCAGCTACCTGAACAAGGGGCGGAGGAGGGGAGATGTTAGGGGTGATCTGGAGGTGTTGGAATGGTTTTCCAACAGTGGGAAAGGGTGTGAGTGGCCTGGATGGCGGGGAAGAGGGCTTATATACAGGTACTGAAGGGGTATTGAAGACATTGAGGATGTATGAATCAGGTAGGGGACAGAAAGAACAACTGCATATGGCTGGAAGAAATCAAGGGTTGGGAGGGATCTGGAAAAGTTCAAAGAATTCAAGGGTAGCTATGTGTTTCCTTTCTTTTTTTTTTTTTTTTCCTCCTGGTTCTTCCCTTTAGGAACCACATTTTCTTCTTCTGTCACAAACCTGTAGTAGAGTACCACCTTTTGGTGTCCATAGATCTCCTTTCACCATCCTCACACAAATAAGTACTGCTTTCTAAAAAGCTCTGTTCTCCTGCCAAATCTCCCTCTCTCTCCCGCAGCAACCCTTGCTCACACACTTGCACTCCTGCCCCAGTGCTGCACCGCTGGTGAGGAGATGCAGGTAAAGCAGCACCAGATCAGGTAGCCCTGGAGATCCTGGCTGTGTGTGGGACATGCCTGCTTCATTACTACTTAGTGAAGGAGTGGCAAGCATTTTTTCATGTACCTTGACCCTCTCTCAATGGCACCACCTGGATGCTGCCAAGTGCATCAGTTATCACAGGAAAATGTGCTGTGGGCAGTTGTTTGAGGTGAGGCTGCTACCATATTTACAGGAACATGTATGACATCATCACCTAAGGCACAGGAAATCTAGCTTTTTGAATTCCAAAAGGTTTTAAACTGCAGACTGTCCTGATCAGAAACAGAAAGATCTCTACTTTGCATTTGTGCTAGTTCTTTAGGACATTTAGGGAAATTTGTGTTTTAAACATTTTATGCCCATGCTGTGTTTTCTTGAATTGTTCTTAACCTGAATGAATCTCATAAGGCTAAAAACCAATTTTGTCTCCTAAGGATTTTGTTGAAAGTCCACCCTAGATTTTTAAAGGAATACTATAAGGAAAACTGAATTAAACCCCAAACAGGGACTGCTGAATATAAAGTAATCCAGTGGCACTTGTTTATTATCCATATCTATAGGACAGTGATATGTCTGTGCGCTTACACGGTATCTCATCCATGGAAAAGACTGAAAATGAACGCCACAGGCTATCATGTTTAAAATGTGACCAATAACTAGTGGTTATCTGTGCATATGTTAAAATGGTATTTATTCTTCTTAGGATGCCTTGTGGAATGTCTTGTAAGCAATGAACCCATAAACTTGGGTTGTAAATAATGTGTGTGTATCCTCCTGAGCTGGACAGTAAATTTGTCAGCTTGGGGCAGTAGCTGTCCCATAAATCTCCATAAATGTTTCAGTCACCAAAGAGGAATAAAGAAGCATATTGTCTTAGCAAAGTAGGAACAAAAAAAACCAAACAAACCAGAGCACTGATATTTAAAGTAAACTGTCAAAAAAGGAGTATTTCCTAAATATAAAAGTACTTGTTGATTATTTTGTTTCTGGGACTAATTTCAAAAGGACAATTCTGAAAGAAGAGATAACTTACATGTTTTTTTTCACAACTTATTTCTGCCTTAAAGGCCTCAAAGTGAAATAACTACAAAGTCACAGGCATCAAGTCCTTTTTTTCCTTATTGGAAGCTGTTCTTGCCTATGTTGACAGCCACCCAATGCATATACCTGCCTGGCGTCTCAATTCTTGGAATCAGGCTACAAAACTACAAGTAAATTTTGCCTCACAGTTCTTGGTTGGTTGTATGCAATCTAATCTATTACTAGATGAAATCACTGTTTCAAACCCTATAAGGGAGTTACATAATTGCATGGAGTGAAGCAGTCATCTCATGTATGGACAATTTACAGTTTTCAAGTGTGTTAATTTTGCTAGAAAGAACATCAAGATGCAATTGTTTTGTGACAGACTTCTTTTAAGCTGGACTAGTGGCTTGCTTTTGCCTCCCAAATAGCATTCTCTTTTTATCAGTGGGGTATCTTTGCATGTATGTAAGGAACTTGCAATAAAATACAGATTTTTTTAGGTGTTAATTTGACAATTGTTTCAGTTGCACTTACTTTTTACAATGAGTTTAAATCAAAAGTGGAGTCTGGGGATTTAATATCAAGACTACTACAGAGTGCTCCAATTTTTCCCATAAAAATACAGTTCCAATGATTCTTGCCTAGGGTTCTTGCTCAAAATACAGGTTTTATTGATAGTGGCAGAAAATCATTTTCATATTATGATTCTTCCAAAAATAGGTATCAGCAATCAAATTCCCAGTGAATAAATATTATGAAAGCATAGACTATATCAGCACCTTTGTTTAATCCTGGTACACCTTAGTTCTGATATCCATGCAAACTATTAATGAACTTCATTTTCCACAGTTGTCTGTACACCCTCATCTACAAGCAATATACTTGGATTCTTATCCTGCGCCTGTGCTGTTTTAGCATCCATCTAAACAGACCTATAGAATAAATATCTAAAAGTTTGGTAGTTGCTTCTCTCTCCGCTGAGATAACCAGGAGAATGAACATTAAGAATTTTAAGGAAAGAATATTATGGTCTCAGAGGTATAACAGTACACAAAGCATAATGTAGTACAAAAGAATGGCATTGACAATTTTAAAAAAAGATCACAACTAATACTTTAAGGTCACTTAAGTAATACAAAACTATTTTTTTTTGGTCCTGCCTAGACTAAAATTCCTAAATAAACAGAAAGGAAAACACCTGTGGAGAATAATAAAATTTCTACCTAGTGAAATGCTAGTAAGCTACCAAATAGAAGTATACAAGAAGCAAACAAAATTGAAATCTTAAAGCTGACATTTCAAAAGAAAGCTGGAAGATGGCTATTCATCTGGGAATTTGTGTCAAAACACAGATTGGAATTATAGGCAACAGCATTTTTAAGCTACAGAATCACTTGCTTGTCACAGTCTGGAGTGCCATGTGATAAGCAACATGATCTATCTAAATGTAGGCAAAACAAAAAAGATACTGTAGATAAACAGCTGAAGAGATGAGTGTCCAATAATTAACTCAGTCTGACATTAAAGACTGAGAAGTTTACAAGGTCATCTACTACTGTAATGTTCTTTTCTTTCCAGTGACACATCCTAAAGGAAAGGTCCCTCATGCCTCCATCCACACACCCTGAGGAATTATCAGAACAAGTGAAAACAAAATAACAAGGGAAGCCAAAATGCCTTGTGCAGTCTCTGTGGCATGCAATTATCTTCTGGTGGGAGGACTAGAAGAAAGGGAAAATAAATCCTCACTACACTTGCTTACATACTGAGAGAAAAAAAGCTGTAGCAATCGAGAAGAGGAGTGAAACTACTATCATGTTTGTACACCAATATTAACAATTCCTGGAATGTCCCATCTGCAGGATGATCAAACTCATGAAGTCGTGCTTTTTTCTTCAACAGAAAGTAATGCTCAGTGGAACATTTAATCTTAAAAAAGCTAAGGAAACCAATTTCTAGTATTTTCAGAGCAAAGAACAAAACTTTTTGCTCCTGCTACTCAGCAGCCACTGATAGTGTTTATATTTCACTTCAGAAGAATTGTTTCATCATTTCAGTCAGTGCAATTGCTTGTTTCTTACAAGGTCCTGCAACTTCAAAATAAGACTATAAACGTAACCCTTCCCAGTTAAACCTTTCTGCTTTAAATAAGTCATTTTCATAAACAGAAAAGCTATGGTGTTATTTGTTCTCCTTAAACAGATTAAGAACTTTCCTACTGCTGGTCTAATTAATGACAAAGAATTTCACACTTTACTTTTACAGACAGAAGGCAACAGAAAGTTATATGCTAAAGTCTGCTAACTAATCACTGAATTCTGATCAGCATCTTTTGCAGAAAGAATTAAGAGATCAACAGGAGAGCTTAAAAACTAAGAAACCTAAGAAATGCAATTTTACAGAAAATGTGGTCAGGGAAATGATAGCCTGATTTTCACTTGGAAGAGGACAATGTCACATCCTATGACTGAGTATGTATACTTACCGCTTAATAAGAGACACTCATTTGGAAATATGAATTGAGTTCATGTGAATATAGTCAGAAACTTGCTGCTTTTCCTAGTTGCGATGGTTGCTTTACTGGCCGCAGGGTGTGCTTCTTTGAAGAGGAGACACATATTTATCCCTCAGAAGTACCAGTAGATGTCATGTGGAAATTACTTCAGCGATAACATTGTACATTAATTCAGGTTTCCCCATCCTGTGTCCTGCAGGCTACATCTATCCCTTGAGAATAATTTATCTGGGCACTTTCTAAACTAGTTAAGGAATATCCTTCATCATGCTTGAACTGAATGAGTTGTTTTCTACAGTTTTATTTTGGTCTTGTTTATTTTTTTTGTTTTGTTTTGTTTTTGCTTTTTTGTTGTTGTTTGTTGGGCTTTTTGTTTGTTTGTTTGTTTGTTCCCTCCCACCACACAAAAACCATGCAAAGAGAAATTTAATTATGTAACCTTAGGCTGTCTATATCCCGAAGAGCTCCTAGCATGTAGCAGGAATGCCTGCATTATTGTCACATGCCAGTCACATCTCTGGATACATAACAAGAAAGAGGATATGGACTATTGACTTGTATCCAGACTAGTTTACATGTACTCAAAACATAAAATCTTGTTCAGGTTCACTACACTAAGATTTAAACATTATTTATATGGTTGTTCAAGCAAGAATTCCCTTGTTTCATGCCTTAGAAAGCAGCTTTAAAAAAAGAAAGAAATATTGGGTTTTTTTAAGTTTTAGGGTGAACTAAATGAGACTTAGTGTTGAAAGTGATTGACTATGTGAAGATAGAAATATGCAAGCAGAAATACAGCTAGTATTTCACAGTCTAGAGAGGAAAACACTTTTGCTCAAATGTTCACCCTGCTGAAAAGGATAACCTAAACAGTATATCAGAAATTATGTATGTGCCAATATACAAAAGAAATTTTATAACAGGTACATTTCATTTAAACAAATGTTCTTCAGTACATAAAGAAATTATGATGACCTTTTCAAGTATCACTACTTCTAGAGTCTTCTTTACCCCTTAGCACATCCATTGTTACAGTCTACCTGGAAAAGCCTGAGTGAGAAACTATAAACCACCAAATGTCAAATGAAATGTCATCATTAACTTTAATGTGTTACTGTTCATCATAATAAGTCTAATCTTGAAACAAGTCATAACTTGTGTAGCTTCACTTACAGTGAAACTTCTAATTTACATGCACCACAGGAAGACCAGGATTGCATTGCATATCCTAAACGTAGCAAAATTCACCTTCTATTTGAACAGTTTCCTAGTAGCTGTCAGTGGCTCTTTTCATTTTTACTGGCATTATTCCTTAAAATTAAATATTTGGGAAGAACTTTTCTTCTTTTGAACTGAACAATCAGTATGAAATATTCCAGTTGAAATGAGTGCAGTGTCCTGCCAGCATATAAAACAGTCAGGAAGAGTAAAAAGTCCAAAGTACAATTCATTTCAAGGCCTTCAAAACAAGAATAAATCACTTCATACACTCACAATGAGAAGTCTTTTTACATTAAAGTTTCACCATAAAGTTCTTATGATCTAAACTTGTCACCCTGTATTCAAAAGAACCATTTCATTTGTTTACATTGTTAATATTAAAAACAAATTACTTTGTAGTTCGAAATGCATTTTGCATTTCATTTTTTTTCCCTTTAAAACTTAAAATCACAAAATAAAATGTCTGCCTTCAACATTAGAGTAAAAAAAAAAAAAGGTAAAAAAATTAAAGAAGAATTTATTTTGACTTTTCAGAATTCATTTAAACTTTTTGATAGAATCTGTTCTGAGATGTTAGCCTTAGCAGGATGGACACTGCATAGATAACATGCATGCAGCATTTAATTATAAGGCTATGTTCTCAATATGCAAATAACAAGGCTTCAGCACATGGTTCTTTTTGACAATATTTTTTTAATTGGCTTGTATAATCTTGAACATGATAGTTAGAGATTTTGAGGCACAGCAAAGAGATGGATTAGAATAGTGCTGAAAGCAACGGAGTTATCACATTTCTTCTTTGCCTTCCTCAAAGGGTTAGAAATGATACTTCTGCTTCCCCCATTAAGATAGAAAAATTCTGCTTTAGTCTGCAAACTGATAATTCATGAACTACCTAGAATAATTGTGAAGTAGTTGGGTTGATCAGCATTATGCTTTCTTCTTTCCCCATCTCTTCAAATTTCATCATGGTTGGTGAAAATATGTACTGGGGTCACTGCTGGACTTGCATCTACGCAACCCCGATTCCAAAGTTGCCTAAACTCACTGAGCTTTCAATCAGGTGGTGTGGACAAATGTCAAAAATCTTCTAATTTTCCTGAAATACACAGCTTTTGTTATCAAAATAGAATCTGACAAAGAATACTCCTCCTATAAAGCCTTTCTACAAGTTTTGTTATGATTAAGTACTTTTTCCTTATCAGTTCTACTGTCTGAAAAAGCCTAAAAACAGAAGGAAGAGGATTGTGATAAACTTAGAGGACAGCAGCAGTACTTATTCCCCTTAAAATGCTTTGTTTGGTCCCAAGACAATACACCTGCCTTCCTGAAGCATTTCCACCCACTCCCCAAAGATGAACCTAAACAACATGGCTGCAATTATATTTAATCCTCACATGTAGGTTCTCCTGATCCCCAAAGAGCATCATGAACTGAAACAGGCTTCAGGGAAAACAGCATATACGATAATTAGTCCCTTTGAAACAGCTTCCGTTCCTCTAAATACAGCGTACTTCAGAATATTTTAATGACTGTAAAAGGAATCTGAAGATCCTGAACTGCCAAAAATTGTCTCATGTAACCTTCAGCCTTCATGAGGACCTGCAGAGCATATTATCTGTCTTCAGGTGACACACCAACCTCTCTGCACTCATCCCTCAGACTTCACATGCTCAAGCTATTAAAAAAGATCCCGTGTTCAATTTAGGGTGGAAAATTACAGGGGCTTACTCTGCTAACGGTGCTCATTCTCACAGGGTGTCTTCCTCATATCTCATCCCTCAATGCAGGAGACTTCTCTACCTATTTTGCACCACTGATCCCCATAGCTTCCTTTAAAAGTAATTTGCCAGCTACATATACACTGTACATTAAACTCGTGAGCTCAGTGAGTGACTCCACAAGATCCAGAGTGCTGTGTCCCCCGCAATCAGCCACAAATCTTGGCATGGATGTCACAGCCTGTCACAGCCTGGAGCAGGTGAGCTCTGAGCCTGGCAGTCTTCTCTTCAGCTGCATCTATTCCTGGGAGGATGGATCTGGGACGGCCTGTTTTGTAGTGCTGTTAGCTGTCCCCACTCAATTCACCCTTGGAACCAGCCTTCCAGAAATAGATGGTCCTGAAACAGATGACTGCAGAGCTCACTGGGATTCCTCCTCCATTCCTGAAGTCTAGGGTCTTAGCTCAGCTGATGTGCAACTTTATTTAGAACAACTTTTCCACTTTTCTCTGTTACTTGGAGGGTGATGTCAGACCTGCCCACCCCTCATCCAGACCCAAAAAGCAGCAATGTGTGCAGCACTATGTTAAAAGGGCAGCAGGCTTTTGGCTGGTGGAAAGAGAGAGCAGCTCGTGTTTTCTTATTTGCTGGATAAAACAAGCATGTATTAAAAGAATTATGTTTTCATTTTTTCAAATGCTTTCCCATCTTTGCTTTAAAAATTAACAGATCCTAGCAACAGATTCTGCTAGAAGAGAAATATCCAACCTTAAAAAATGCAAAAATAACTTTAGATCTTAATTGGACTTCCCTTTTCTTACCAATATTTTGTCTGGCACTATTAATTTTAAAGTGAATGAGTTTTATTTAGGTATACTGAAAATCTGAATTTTCCCTTTTTGTACTAGTTCAATTAATGTCACAACACATCCCAGCACTCTGAGATTGGGGAGGTAAAATTTACTGGCGCTCTGCCATCCCTAGCCATCTTCCAGTTATATTTATAGCCTTGGGAAGTCCCAATGCTACTTTTACCACATACGTCTGGTACAAGTGAAGATCTTTTGTATCTGGGCTTCTCTTCAAAGCTGTTAACTTGCAACACTACAGCAGGCACTGTCTGGGAAGTTACCTACCAGATAAAACTTCCAGTGACAGTAGAGAGATCTAATGGAAATTCAACTGAATGCACTGCACCAGTTTTCAGTTTAAATTATGCTACAATTCCACTGGTGCAGAAAGTGCAAGTTAGACTGGAGCTTTCATTATAGGTTTTAGTTTATATTTTGCAGTTTGCCACAAATTGCTCAGTATTTCAATACAAAATATATATTTACTGTTCTTGAACCATTCATAAAGCATGCAAGTCCTTAAGGTGCACAATGTGTGTGTGTCTGTAATACAAAGCTTTTGCCTAGTAAGCTGTAAAATAAGTATTCCAGATATTAATTATATAACATACTGTGCTTAACTATAGAGAAGGTACAAGGTAATTGAGAGTTTATTGTTAGAGGCAGCAAAATGAATTAAATTATTTTATGTCAACAGATTTCTGAAACCAATTAAAACATTTTAGCAGCATATAAACAAATACAAAAACATTCCCAGGACTGCTATTGTAATTTACTTTGATATGTTCTTAAAACTAATCTGCACCATGGCCTGTTAGAAATCACAGCACAATACATGTTATTAAGCTTTTTCTTACAGGCTGGCTGCTGTGGTTTTGCTGCCATGAAAGGCTGTTATTTGAGCAAGGACAGGACAAGAACTGTCCTTCAAAAACATAATTATAGCTTGCAGCTTGGGTTTTGTTATGCTTTGCTGGAAGAAAAGTCTTAAACGTATACTGTAATATTTTATTTAATGTGTTTGTTTTGGGGTTTTGTTTGTTTTTGTTTGTTTGTTTTTTTAAGAGTTAATGTAGACAAGACATTTGTTTCATATACAGATATTTTCTTTGGAGTTGAAATACTGGAGAAAGAGTTCTTACATCATGTTGAGCAGCATGTTAAATTGTCTTTATCCAAAAGGGCCCAAATCAGAAGTCTGCAGAAGGATCCCTGGATATCATTGTAATAAATGTGAAAAAGGAAGCAACAGAAGGTAACAGCAATAGCAGCCGTGATGTACCGTAATGTGTCACAGATTTAATTTCCCTGAATTTAAATCATAAATTGATTACTGCAAATTATAAAGTTTTGTACTAGCCACCACATCCATGGCTACACGACAAGTTCTTTGTGATCATACAGTAAAAGTGCAGTTAGCATTTCTTATATGCTTCAATGCTACAAAAGTGCTAGAAAAATAATTCTGCCATTGAAATAGGGACTGAGCAATGCTGCAATAGTCTTTCTAGCCATCCTAATGACACATAAATAGCAAAAGTGAGAAGCATTTCCATACCTATCGTAATTATTAGGAAAACAATTATCTATTGTTTATGTGCCTGTTTTCTGAAGTATGGAACTACATACAGCATACAAACCCCTTTGGAAATGCACTGTTACACAGAGTATGGAAAAAAGAGATGCTGTACAAATCCATATTTTGCTAAACAAAGTCCAACCCCCTAAACAAAACTCAATTTTCTTTTTGGTTAATTTTCATGCTGATGAATTAAGCAAACCATAAAAAGAAACAGCAAAACTGTCTGTTCAGAAGTTATTATCACTGGAAAGATTTTAAAATAGCCAACTTCCAGAACTCTATAAAGAAAGCAGGATGATAATGAAAATGCTTTTCTCTATAAGGCTGTTCAAAACGAAGTTCAGATACAGGATTCTAAGTTCTGTTCCCAAGTTGAATGAAATTATGTGTTTCCAACTTACTAGATTTCTCTTTTCCTGTTCGGAAATTCAGTTTTGGTGCTATTAAGATGTGACATTAATTAATCTGTAGACTATTTAAGATTTTTGGATGGAAGATCCTATGCTGCTGCACACATTATTTCTGAAATTATGAAAACTCAGAAATAGAACAAAGAATCATCATAAAACCATACAGATTTAAAATTACCATAAATAATAATTTGTTTCCTGCCTCTTCTCAATCTACAACATGATTTTCAAAGGTATTTCCTCTCTCATTCACTAATCAGATACTTCCTCATAAGCCAAATAGCAGAATTTTTTAATATCTACAATTTTCAAACATTTATTTGTATCATTTGCAAGTCTGTACTTCGTCAAACTTGTGGGTAGTACCTTTTATAAAGCAGAATCCTAAACCAGTTGCAAACAATGATGTAATCCCCACTGAATTTAAAAACAGACCTGTCTTGTTATCAAACAAGTGGAAATGTCCTTGAGGAAGATTCAACTTCAAATTCATTGTTCTTTTTGTTTCACTGTTAGCTTCAAGGTGTACCACAAGGCCTATATTTTAATACAAGCATATGGGATATGCAGAGTAAGGAACAGGGAGAAATATTTTTATTTATAATTTTTCATGGTAATTTTTGTTCTATTTCAGAGGTTGTCTTTCATTCCTGTCCTCAAGATCAGGTAAAGCAAAGAACACTGAGTTCTTTTATGAAGCTCAAGAATATACATAATGAACAAAGGTATTTAAAAATACTTTAAAACATTTTACTGTCAAAATTCATTGCAACATCTTTTCAGTGGAGCAATACTCTGTAAAATAGAGATCTTGGAATTTCTACAAACCCCAAATATATAAGACATGAAACTACAAAATTCATTTTCTGACACGCAACAAACAAAAGCAAACGCTAAAAACATAAATCTCCAGCCACTTTCCTGGCAAGTAACTGGACTGACGTTTTAAGCAGCTCAGTTTCAGATTTTAAATCTCCAGACTGTCACTAAAGAGATTGCATCAAATCATCAAAATCTGATTAAAACTGAAAACAGCTGCATACTAAAATAACAATGCATGTTCCCTGTAACTGGCTTTGAATGTAAAGACTTGTAAGGATTTGCCTGTTTTTAAATGGCAATATTTGCAGTATTTTTTCAGAAAATACCACATAGCGTTTTGTTGTCATGTGCTTCCGTTCACCCACACAAGGTGACTTTTGCTATTTATGCTCCTGAGAAGAAGCTGCTATGACACTACTGGTTTTATGCCAAATACTACAATGGGAACTTAATGTGAGTATGGCAAAGAAACCTGATGTATTATTTAAAAAGAAATAATGGCAAATTTTCACCTCCAGCTATATTATTTACTTCTTCAAAAAGACAAGGATTTTTCTTGCGACACAGTGTTTTATAACTGGACACATTGTCTTGATCTTGTGAAAACTGTTCCTGTCCTTCCTTCTCTGCCTTTCTCCATCCCAGGCTCTTTCTCACCATCAGCTGAACTGCATCAAAATCAACCATGGGAAAAAGCTCCACACATTGTGGAGTTTTGGATCTCCTTCATTCCCCATTAATTTAGGGTCAGCCTTTCAGAAGTGAGAGGCAACAACATTCAGGAGAAACAATCATACTCTGAAAAAGTCTCTCTTAATCAAATACTCTACTTCCTTTTTAGTAAGCATGCCATACCAACAAATAACTGGGGAAAGAGGAAGGAGAGGGGAGATGATATCAAAGATCCACTTGTTTTTGAGATGCTAATAAGAGAACTAAAAGTATTCCTTTTATAGAGCAAACTGCCAATGTTTTGTACCTGCTACATATAGAATTAATTTCAAAATAATTAATTAGTTACATGTGAGACTTTAAAAAGGATTATGCACACTTTAAGAAAACTTTAAGAAAGTTATTAATATATTACATCAGGGAATGGTGTGGTCTGTAAAATTAGTCTGTTTTCAAAGAAAGACAATATTGCTAGTGGGTGGATATGGTTTATAAATGGGATGATGCAATCATGAGAAAATGAAATAGATTTTAGAGAGAACAATTAAAGATCATTTACGATATAATTGCAGAATGTAATTGCAAAGCTGAAACTACTCCTTTTCTGTTATTCAGTTAATATCAAATATCAACATGTCGAATTATTTACAAATACTCTTTATATTTTCAAATAACCGTTCTTGCTTTTGAATGCAGAGAGAATGTTTTTTTTCGAAAATGGAATTAATTTCAATTTATATCAGATGCCAAGTAAAGAATCTATAAGTCTTGGTAAGATCGGTGAACTGAAAAGTGGGCTAACAAAATCATTTTCCGATATGAAAAATATCTGAACCAATTTCTCTTTCCCAGGCTACACTTTAACACATTGGCTTTCATTCACATTTGCTGAGGTTTTATTTGCAAAATGAATGCATGATTTACTGTAGGAATCGGTCAGGCACTTAGAAATGCATTGGTTGTAGTCATAAAAATACCTTGGAAAAATAAAACAGGAATAATAGATTTGTGACTAAGCACTGGATGAAGGCTTCGGAAAGAAGGGTTAAGTCAGTGGGTCTTTTGTAGATCCCCTCTGGGCCTTTGCTAAATATCATTTATTTATTTAGTATTGCACTAACACCTAAAGACCACATTCAAAGGGCCACACTGCACTAAATACTATGCAGCTACATAAAGGAAATTGAGAGGAGTTTGGTTACCCTGCGTCTCAGTCACCTACTGGTAGAATGAAAATATTACTTCTGTTTTTCTTCATCTATTCTCTGGATCAAGGAGCTTCTTCTACTGTTTCTTTGTAGAGTGCTTAGTATAGTGGGGCTCCAAGTTAGCTCCTGTTGGTGCTAGTGAGATAGTCCAATAGCAATACTTATAGTCCAGCTACAGATAGTGATACGTGAGAAAATTGATTACATCTGGATTAAAATACCCACGGTGTAGATGTCTGCATCAGAACTAGCCATGCTAAGGCTCTTTTTATAGTCAAGGAAGAGAAAAAGACACTCTTAAGATATGATTTGTCTCACCTGCTTTAGAGGAAATGTATCGTCTCTTTAGGGTGAGAAGTATCATGCCTGAAAGATACTTGTTTCCTTTGGCTACTGCATGGGTCTAGGGGAGCAGCTCAGACACAGACAACTGATCCCATTCACAATTCCCTCAGCCTCACAGAGAGATGATGGTTGGCTGGATTTTAGGGATTCTTGGTTTAGATGAATCATTGTTTCTTACCCAAGACACAGGAAAGCGTATTTAGCAATTTCTATGGGAGGAAGATAAATCTGCTTCCTAATAAGATCCAGAACATGTTGTGACAGATTTCAAAGAGAAAAAGTTTGAAATAGGATTTAATTTTATTTCTTTAGTTTTTAAATAATGGGTGCATCTATATGTGTATAAGAACTCTTAAGGCAATTTTAAGAGATTCTAATAATGCCCAAGTGTGCTTCACAGTAGGTCCAGACCACTCTTTGCACATGTAACAATACAAAAACAGATGTAGTAAAATAAAATTCTAATACCTTTGAAAAATTATTTTTACTATGACATGTAGTGACACAATCAGAATATCTATGAGTACAATAGCATAAAAAGGTTTTATCAAAGTCCTTGAGAAAAGTATGGATTACTGACTCCTGGCCTTTTCTGTTCGGGAGGAAGTGAACCATACTAACTGGGTTATATTTCTTCAGCACTTTTAAAATTATTTGATATGTTATCCTATTCCAGGCATATGAACTATCTCAGTGGTCAAACTACCTCTGAGTTTGGATGGCCAAAGTAGGGATGGCCTCTCCCAGTGAGGCTGGCCTCTCAACAGGTCAGGCAATTCATTACAATGTTGGAGAAGTAGTTGAAACATCTTTTTGGAAAGAAATGTTATATATGATTCAAGATTCAGGTATATGCAGATACAATTACTCTGGAGAAATAAAAAAGGTCCCTGTTGATAGGATGCATTTTCCCTGTCTGATTTTGTTATTCACATTCTTTTTATTTTCTGTTACCTCCCATGTCTTACATTTATTTTCTTTTTTAATTCTCTAGTTGTCACTTTTTTTTTTTTGGAGGTGGGGGGTAGGGGGTATTTTCCTTTACTGGTTTCTTTTTTTTCTTTTTCCAATAAGGTGTCACTCCCTCATCTAACTAGTAGTTCCTCCTCTTATTTTTCATTAACTTATTATCAAATTCAGGTTTTTGAACTCCCTCTGAAAATCACTTTGACATTAGTGATATTGTATTAACTGTATAAGAAAACAGAGTTTAGTCTCTGATGTTTCTTCCTGCTCCCAGGATACAACTCCCCTTGATCTCAATAGTGCATTGTGTGGTATAGCTGTGGAACTCAGTTTATTGTCTTAGAACTCCACAGATAGTTTGCTAAGAGCTTTGTAGTGTACATTGTACAAAACCCTGTAATTTACACTAATTTGCTATACTCTTCAGTTAACAGCATGCTACCAATTTAAAACTGCTCTGTGCAATCTTGCAGGCACCAGGAAAGAGGAACAACTGAAACAGAAAGAAAAAGCACTGCTGGAGAGGAGTAAGGGGGTAACATCAACCCTGGTGGACAATGTTCACTACATCTTCATCCAGAAATTATCTATCTAGGGAAAGAGATATAATAGTAACATGTAAGGAATTCACAAAAGTCTGGAAAAGGAATAGGCAGTTAAAAATCAAGGACTTCTTTTCCATTAAAGAAAAAAAAAACCAAACTATTTAAAACAGTGGTACATGTGCAATAATAAGAGGTATTTTTCTTTATGCTATGGTTCTCCCAGTGTGTCCAGATATTATGCTGTAACTGTGATTTTCAGCAATTTATTTCACATATACTCCTTGAAGTTTAACTGATAAGTTGATGAAGCTTTGTGATAAGCTTCTTAGAAATACATGAATAGGTAATCATTTCAAATGCCTGTGGAAAAGTTAGCAAGCATTTTAGTGTTACATTTAAAATGAAGAAATCCTCAATTATATGGATTGATTAATCTGTTCTGAGTTTTATGTAATAAAACATTTTACAGCATCATTTCAGGGCCTCATAAACAAGTTTTTCTGTGGAAAACATCCATTTTTATATCAACACTGAATGATTTATGAATAAGCTTTGGGGCAGAAGATAATTCTGAGAACCCAGAAAAGTATCTTGCCAATATCTGGGGGTTGTATATTAAAATGTTCGCCTTCCATCAATCACATCCTCATTTTCCTAATAGAAGAAGATCAGATATTCAAGTCTAATCATGTGCTATGAAAAATTAATTTAAACTTAATGCATAGTAGGGTGTTTTTTTTCACTTTAATTTTTCCCTTTATTCTAGCTGTGTTTTTTTTTTCTTTGGATGTAGATTACATAGTACAGTGCCCATTTTCACAGTAGTCTCAATATCTACAGTGGTTTTATTTGAGCTTTTTTAAAAGAGCTGTTTTTCTTGTAGGGAATGCAAAATTTTCCTGTGATCAAATCACTGCTAAACTCCATATTACTGTTTCAAATAGAAACACAGTATATTTACATGTCCCCTGCTTTAACTGTGAGAAATACAGACTGTAGTTAATGTAATTTCTTTTACTTAAAGATTGTAAAACCAAGCTTGTGTAATCTGTACCTTACTGGAATAATATTAAATGAATCTGAATATGGTAGAAAGTGGATAATGCTCTGTAAGGACTGCAGTTATAGCTAGAGGGAGTAGAATTTATCTGACTAATTGCAGATGTCCATGTAGCTTTTTATTGTCTTTTGCAGACATCCCTTAGAGTCATGGAGGCATGATTCATAATGCAGACATCAACATCTGGGGAGATGTATTGGAACACGCAAATGGCTGTTTCTCTCCAGTGACTTTAAAGAAAGCCTAACTTCAGTAACTGTGATATTCCAGCTGCTATAGATACTGCATTACCCTAGTGATGTGTAGAGACAAAGGTGTTCAGTGAGACAAAGTCCATCTTATAGCACCAGCTGGGGGACAAGGTGGAGTAAAACACAGCAGGTCACAGGTGTCCCACAGCTGTCCACAGAGGGAGGAGGAGTCAACAGAGGAAAAATAGCAGGAGACTTGGACAACAAAAAGCCTTTCTGGTGGTCTGGGGCTCCATGCTTGCTTCTGGGGCTATGGAGGGATCACATCAGTGTTTAGATGCAGAGATGCCTGAATTTGTAAAGAAAGGAGAGCCTCCAGCTTGCAGCTTTTTTCTGCTTTGATATTTGAGTTGCCAGAGACTTTTGTTTCCAACAAAGCTTCTTTGCCTTGTGATCAGTCTTAAAATCAGGCTTTATAGAACTCAGTGGCTAAACTCTGCTTGAGATCTATGGAAGTAGGATTTCATACTGTTTACTTTTAACTGTATTAAAATGACACTAAAATGCATAGAAAAGATACAAAAAGTTTTAAACTAGTTTAAGTTTGTTTCTATGGCTTTGATGTTATTTGTCTAAGTGCTGTTTTGGATTTTTTTTCAGCATTATGGAGTTACTTAAATTCATATTAATTTTTCTTCCTGCAAAACAAGGTGTTCAAAACCCCTTATCTAACTATTTTCTGGAGATTTTCTCCTGCTTTGTACTTTGCATGCTTTATGTATTTATTTTTTTTAATAAATAATTTTCTTTCTTTATTACAAGCCAAAATCATTATATTTTTCCAGGTGAAACTTGCATTATAGAAATTGTAATGGAAAGAGTCCATGAAGATAAACGTTGACTTAAGACATGCTCATACAAATGAAGAAAACACTCTCTTGAGGAAAACACCAATTTCATAAAATCCATAGCTTTATCCTACTCAAGAAGAAAAAGGTTGTTTACTTTTTTTTTAGTCTACTTAAAAAAGAAATGCAAAATGTACTTTTCTGATATGCTATTTCTGAGGACCTGATGGCCACTTCCACCTCCATTCGTCATGTAGAACAAGTTGCTAAATGTTAAACTTCACAGTGGATTTAACATCTCAGTAAGAATGCCTTGAGGAAATAGAAACGTGCTTCTGACAATGTAATATGATTTTAAAATTTCAGTGTATTAGATTACCTCTTTCCCCTAAGGGATTAAAAGGGAAAAAAAAATAATTGCAACAGCTATACTTAGTTTACAAAGCTTTCTGAAAAGCATAATCTCTGAAGTTAAAACTTGGTGTGGGCTACTTGAAGTGCTGCCATTTAACAATTTCATTGTAGGAGCTGAAGCTCCTAGAGCAAAGTGTCCATGTGAAGATAAAAACTTTAAAATTCAAGCATGTGAAAACCAAGCCTTAAGTGATCCTATTTCAGGTGCTTTATTTAAGAAGACAGACCCTCTAGGCTTTCTCAGTAGACTATAGGTAGAATTAGACTTCTCTTGTGCAAGATGAAGAGCACTTTTACTATTTTCTCTTTTTATTTGGACTCCTGTGGAGCCAGTCTTTCTCCTTTAGCAACAGTGGGAACCTAAACAAGCAGCTCTGTCTTTTAGAGCACCAGGGTGTTGTGGCTTCAATGAAAACATTGAAGATTAAATGTGAGTACAATTGAAAAGCTCAAAAATTTTACTTGGGTAAAACCTTCTTTCTACTTCACTAATAAATACTGTTCCCTTCACAGAAATTAGAGGGACAATAATCAAGAAGAAAAGTTAATAAGTTTATGTATATTTTGCCTTTCTGAATAACCTCAGCTTCTAGTTTGCAATATCATATTGCTAAGATCTAGAACACAATTGCAACACTAAACTGTTTGTTGACTCTATAATGTTATGTTATGGTAGTCAATGGTTTAAGCCAACCATTCATCTAAGTTGATCTATTTCTCTAATTTCATATTGATATTTTGACTGCTCCATTGTTGCATAAGAAATTGATACATCCAGTGCAGATGATGTTGTGGAAGTTACACTTGTAAATTATATATTACACCTGAAATGAATCCTAAACTTTAAAAAATTCCATTTATATTTCAGCAATAATGCCAAATGTCTTTATAATAAGAGAGTGATGACCAATATTGTCATCTCTCATTCCAAGATAATTTTTCTTTCACTTTCCATTATGATAAAGAATGCTATTTGCAAATAGTGTGACTTACTTTAAAATTTAATCTAACACCTGATTGGATAAATAAGGTCAATTTAGGATGAAGCAAATGAATACTATTGCATTGAACATCTGTCACTCTCATGCACTGCAATTCATCTGAAAAAATGGTTAACTCTTCATCAGTTTTTTGACATAAGAGGAATGAAGTAATCATAATAGAGCACTGTCATAAGATCAATGTTTCCAGCTTAGAAAATAAATATCTTGGCTCTGCCTCAGCATTAATGTGGCAGCTGGAGACCATTAACCTAAGACAACTTTTGTTGCCATTGACATTATCTCTTAATTAAGAATATACTTCTGAGCATTCTTCTGTGGAGTTTCAAGTTTTTCAAATTAATTTTAAGAGTATAAAAACTTGTGTTGTATAATAATTGCATTACTTGAAGGAAGAAAATGAAGGGGAGATTTTTAGTAAGTGTAACCATATCTACAAAATCAAATTACAAGAAGCTGCAATGTATAAATATGAAATATTAATAAGAAAATATGCTAAATGATAGAGTAGTGCCAATACAGTAATGTTTTAGAACCATAATATTCTCAACATGATCTCACATATCTCAAATTGTGTATGCAGAAGGAATATTAATATACTAATTTAAGATCTTAACCTTATTAATGATTTAAGACATATACATCACTGAAGTTAACATGATTTTTATATTCTGAATTTTATGTTTTCTTTGCTTCTGGTTAAGCCTATTTTCTGAGATACTCACAAATAAAGACAACAGAGTACAAAGATTTACTAGCAAAACACCAAAAGTAAAGAATTCTGCCAGCTAACACCATGGACGAATTTTTAAAACGTCTTGCAATTTAGTAGTAGAAATCGTTGAATATTTTATTTTCATCAATGTTCTTTCAATTCTGTTTGAAAATTGCATATCTATTTTGCAATATGTTTGAATATGCTGGTTATTCAAAAATAGCCAGAAGTATCTGCAGTGAATTACTATTTGCCTGTTGATAATTATGCAGTCCTCTTTTATGTTCTCTGATTCTAAGAGAGCTATATGACTTAACATAAATGGTACCATATGACTGATGTAACTAGCCAACACAAAACGGATTGCCAATAGTACAAGCTGATATTCACTTTTGGGAGATATCACGGTGTCTTGTTTAAAATTTGCATATAGTGATGTTAATAACCAATAAAATCTGAACATTGAGTACCAGTGGAAAATTAATATGAAACCACCACAAATACAGTTGATTTTTTTTTTCTTCCCCCTGCTTTCCCATACAAATATCTCTTCAAAACAGGAAGCAAAAGTTAATACACCCAGAAACACTTACCTGTTTCTGAACAAAATACATGTTATCAGAATTACTGGAAAAATTATGATCACAGTGGGTAAAATTTTCAAGTAAAAAGCCAACCTGCCACTGATTCTAAGCGACCTAAAAGACCACTTAATTTTAATTAATTTGGAATCTTGAAGATGTGTGAAAATGTTGCATCATGTCACAATGGAGGCAGTTCACAAGTCCTGAACACACTAGGGTATTGACCTCACTTTAATGCACACAAAACCTAATCCTGACTGAATACCTGTATAGTTACATATTGCTTTCAGCGGCAGCTCTTTCTCTTTATGGACTGTATGTAATATCCCAGCCACCTAATCAGAACTCTTAATTCATATGCTTAATTTAAACTCTGACATTACTGGAATGAGCACGTCTCTAACCTTTGACCAGATGGCTCAGTTGTCAGAGACCTCTCCCTTCCTCTAAACGTCTTCAAAAAATGCCTGGACAATTACCCTCTCCAGGTATTCCATGAATTGTGACAGACAGATTCAAAAATGACTGGGCAGGACATGAATGAAAGTGTCATAACTTTGGCAGCTCGTAGCCCTCTCATACCATTTCTGACATAAATAACTTGGAGGGGAACAGTGCAAACATGTAGCTGTCACTGGTCAAGGCTGTGCTGAATATAACTACACTGCAGAAAAATTAGAATTTACCATACTTCATAACCGCATTCAGCATACATTGCAGGTTTGATGGTGCGGCTACTTTAGTCATAACAGTCAAAAGATCCATTATAACAATGTAAGGAGGTACATCTGGAAAAAGGCAACGTGTGGATTCATGTAATCATGAAAATAGAAATCCTCATCGTCCTTGTTATTTTCACCAGCAAAAATGTGTCAAGCTTCCATCTTTTATCACTGAAGTCCTTGTGCTTTTTTATTGCTAATAATAAAGTGGTTGCATGAAACTCCCATCTTCTTCAAAAAGTCTCCCTTTACTAGATAAAATTCCTTATTTCTTTTGGTTAAACACTTTCTAGAAAAATCCATGTGAAGAAAGAGGTACCAGTGCGAGATCACAATCTAATAGGCTGTTTTAGAGAAGATTGTGTGCAAGAATTTGAAATAATCTCTATTATATTTTTAAAATTTAAGAGATTTGTTTCACTATAGACCTAACTTTGCATATGTGAACCATGCCAGCTCTCTGTTGAGTTCTATGAAATTTGTAAGACCTAAGAGAATTTACTTCAACTGAGTGACTACTGGCAAAATCAACTTCAGTCTAAAATTTAAAACTAGAAATATATACTGTTCATAGTTGTGTCTAATACTTCACTGAGACCTCTGTGCACAAAAGCCTGAGAATCCAATATTCCATTATGCATGGAAAAAAAAAATCCATGTAAACAAATGGTACAAACTCTGGTGATGTAATCAAAATCAGCACCTGAGTCTGTTAAGGTTTGAGGACTGCATGGCTAAGATAATTTTCTTTATGATGATGCTTAGTCTGTAGACGGAAGGAACAGGAACCTCAAAGTGTGCTCCATCCTCATCTATTAGACATTAATATGTCACTAGAAGGCCATAGTTCTGTGTCTGTGTTTGGACTGAGAATTTCAACAGCCTTTAAATCTTAAGACCAGAGAATGGTTACAGGTCTGCATTTTTGTATATTATAAACACAATCACAGTCCGACAAGATGATATCTGCATCACACTTCTTCTGGAAATATGGCATCATATGCTTATTCAAATGTGGCTTCCAATCAAAACAATCATTAACTCAGCAAAATTTTTTCTCAGTTGTAAACATACTTACACAATCTTTAAAAATACTAGGAAATCTCTGGTTGATTATTAATACTTTCTCATAATGCTAACTTGTTTCCTCTCCAAGGCTGACATAAAACAAATTAAATGTAATTTTAATTAGTTTTTTTTCACCTTAAAATATATCAATATTCTAACGGACTACTTGTATTTCATATAAGGTGAATTCAGCTGGGACTGCAGATACACTTTTTACTTGCAGAAGCATTTTAAGTCACCTAAAATGACTGATGTGGATCGTAGCATGAAGCACTTTCAGAAATCTTGATTCCAGAAATGACCTAAGAACTTTAGTTGTGGATGTTTTTTCACCAAAAGCAAGGCAAAATGTTATGGGACTACTTTATTCCTGAGATGGCAACTGCCAGGAGTCTTGTCTTGTTCCAGTGAGAAATAAATTGTACAAAGCACTACAAAGGAATTAGTTAAACAGAGCAATTTCCTTTGTGTGTCTCTGTTGCAAACACCTAATTCCAGAGGGAGCAGACATGATGGTTTAAAAGAGAAAAGAAGCAGTGCTAATTGAGTCTGACAATCCCTTTTGTCATAGGGAAATTTTTTAACAGAGTTTAATGAGCTTTAAAGAGAACAAACAAGATTTTAGTATATTGACACTTCAGTTGCTTCCCTTATTAGCTGTTTGCAAACCTAAAGAACCTACGGTCACAGGGAAAAATGCATTCAGTTTAAGATTAGAGCTTTAGGGTTAAGATTTGCACAGCAGTTTATATCTCAATGTCATTTTGACAACTGAGTGCGAAGTATGTACCTTAAAAACACTCCTTCAGCTCTAGCACTTAACTTTCTCCTAGTGAAGCTACGAGGCAGCCACGTTTCTGTGGCTGGCCCTACACACGGCTTGTTTCAACAGTTTCAGTGCCAAATTGCTTGGCATAGCCTCAGTGAAAATACAGACTAGGTGATATCTCACAACAGTTGCTAGGTTGGATCATCCTTAAAATATTTTAAAAATCTATTTAATTAATAAAAAGTGTAGCAATTCAAAATAAAAACTGGAAGTGTGCCAGCTTCTACCACTTTTTAGCTCAATGGGTAGAGACTGAGATGTGGGGGGACTTGGTTTAGGTCTTCTACTTTCCTGGCCTAAGCGAAGATGTGAGACAAGCTATCCCAGTCACTAAGAAAATAGTCTCCCTGTGAGAAGGGCTGGGGAGGGAAAGAGAGCATAGTCATCCTCCTGATGACACCATGCAGGTGGAAGAGCCAGGAGGATCTTCCAGTTTATAAATATTGTTGGGGATTAGGGACCAAGGTGTTCAGTAATTTTAGGACCTGCTTAGCATCGGAACTAAAAGTTCTGCAAAACTTTCTTGGTAGGACTCTAAATTCTTCATAGGTGAGATCACAGGAGACTAAGGATTAGAGAATCCAAATTTTGAATTTATGTGCCTGTCACTTTGGTACCCTAACCCCGTATGTACTGAAACCTAATATTATGATCTGAGTTAGAAAAAGACTGAGATTAAGTAACTTTTTACTGGTAATTTTAAAGTACTTAGGTTGGTTGCTTCTGATTTTTTGGAGTTTCTCATATTATTTAATTAATACAGCCCTTAAGGTCGATTTATACTTCATGTAAATCAAATATAAATGAGCTGGAGATATTACCATGGGAGACTGAATGAAATTAATTAATATATTACTTGATTAGTTCTTATCTTTAGTTATTAATAATTAGTTTTTTTCCTGTACAATTAAGAGATATCTGTACTACAGGAGAAGCCATAAAAAGTTAGTGTGTTTTGTTAAACATCATTTTTGGCCTCCAGATACCCCAAATTATCCGCAATTATAGAAGGATTCACATTCCTTAACAGCCATGAATTGGCACTCTTAGTCAGGTACTCTCGCTAGGATGTTATTTCTCAATGGTGCATTGATTACAAGAGAGAATCAGTACGCTCATCAGAAAGTTCTCAGACTTTTGGGATGTTAAACAGATGCAGATTTGTGCACAAACCCAGCCTGGTAGTTAAAAACAGGTCATTTTTTGGAGTTATTCCTGTGGAATTTTCTTCTCCCATAATTCATGCTTATTCCTCTCATTTGTCTTCCTTCTCTCACATAAGGTCTGACAACTAAAGTGGCATTAAATAGCGTGACAGCCAACCACACAAAATCTTCCAAAGGCTGTATGCCCCAAATACTATTGTGTACACAGAACCAACACAGAACATCATGAAGGCACCTGAGTATGTACTCCCTCCCACCGTGCTGTATTTTCTGAAATGACAAAAATTGTTAATGATTATGCAATAAGCTTTCACTACCTAGGTGCATTTTATCCACTAATAATGTCCTACTGTGAAGACTGTGCTACAAAAGAAAAAAATGATCCATGAAAATATTTTACAACTCATGAATTTCACTTGGCACAATGTGTGTGTAGCTCATAAAAATAACTATTAATATTCACTTTTACTATACTCTATGTACAGTAGACATATGTACTTTGACAGAAGCGAAGGAAAATATTTTAACCATAGCCTATAAAAACATGTCCTTTTCTGTCTTTTTATTTTTCAAAGAAGGTGAAATATGAAATTTTCTAGAGAGTATACTTAGAAATTTAGAAATCTCATGTAGGAAAATTAGAGCTATGTATGTTAAATAGACTCTTTATTGGAAGACTTTTTGAATCAGCATCTTAAAGACTTTTAAAATTATATTACTAACAATACTGAATAAGTTAATTTCCTCTCATTAAAACTTCAGTTTTATGGGGAGTGACATTTGCATTAGTCTCCAATCATTACAAGCACTGTAGAAAAATGGGAAATATATTTTAAAATAGCTCAACACTGCTATCACTTCATCAAGAAAAATTCACCATGAAATATGCTGTTCCCAATGGAGAGCTGGTACATGAAAAAGACTAGTCCGTCCTTGCAAGTGTCATGTTTAATGAATGTATTTGACAAATTCTGAGATCTTTAGTAACACATAATGACACAGAATGATTGAAGCAGACGATTAAATATATTCTTACTGTTCAGGTTCAAATCAAACTTCATGAATATACAGAACAGGTACACATTTCGTTTCAACTGGTGATACGAAAATCCCAAAGCAACTTGTTTATCAGTTTATGCACATTGCAATTAGAATGTGTTACACTGTCCTACCACAGCTGAAGCTTTAAGACAAACTTAAAATGAAAACTGTCTGTAAGGAGTGGGGCATGATGTTACCACACAAACATTCTTAACTGTGTCTTAACCATGTCCCACAATCTGTGAATATGAAGAAATAACAACCATCTTTAGGAAGGACTTGGCACTTGCCATTTCTGGCTATTGACTAAGATGAACAAGAATATCCAGAATATCCAATTATGCATTTAGACAAGTTACTTGCACTCAAACTTCTATATTAAGTTAATGGTTTCATCTTTTTCTATATTAACCGCTGACAACATGGATACTTAAAACCACAAATTTTCATTGACTTTATGTAAGTTTAGTGTAGGGTAATAATTTAGCAAATGGAAAAATGCACTTTTTGATTAGCATAAAAATTTGCATGATTGACTTTTTAGGAGATACAAATAACAAAATAGCCAATTAAACCATGTTGAGCTTTGGCCTTGTAATTTTTCTTCTTCCTTAGCACCCTGAGTAGGGTTTTCAAAATCAATGAGCAATGGACAGTTTCAGAGAATTCAATGGCTGAGCTGATCTCACTGGAAACAAAGGTAGGTCAAAAATGAATGCTTTTGAAATACTATCTAATGCTATCTGGATCCAAAAGAACAAAACAACTCTTTGCTTAATGGATAATTTGTATAACTGGATTATTTTTGATAGTTTTACTACATTGAGGATTTGAAGTAATTTCTGTGTATTTATATACAAAATAGATACAATGAAAAACCTCTTGACACGTAGTACAACTATGATAATAATAATATATATATATAAAAATCAATTTGTTGCCTACTTGAAGAATTTTGTTTAAATATATCTTCAATATAGTCATGTCCTTTACTTCCTGAATCTATTCTGAACCTTTGCTGTAAAAGCTTTGACTATAATCTGCTTCAATATTTGCATTTCTGCAGAGAAAAGCATTATTATTAATATACCCAAATGTGTGAAAATTCATAGTCAAAATAAGTCAGTAAAAATTCTACCGCAAGCAATGTACTTTCCATATGGATTCTTAATGATAAAAGAATGATGTTTGTCAATGATTAAATGTTTCCCTATACTGTATTACAGAGTAGCAAGCAGAACATTTCATATCCTGCACATTATTTTTCCTTTTCCTCACTTAAATCTTTCTAGCAAGCACATATCATGGCAGCTGGAAACACAACAATGACTGAATATGTGCAGATACCACTAGATCATTCCTCTTGTATTGAAACCATATTACATGTAGCAAAGACATTCTGGCTGCTAAGTGTTATTTCTGGGTCAGCATCGTAACTCTCCAGGAAAGGTGTTTTTGCTGTTGGCTTGACTTTCCCTTTTTCTGATTTAACTGACATGGTTGAAACCATGCCAAGGTGAGAGAGCATTTCAAGTTCAGCAATGAGGAAAGCAGCTTGGGTAAGTGCCATGAACAAGCAGCTTTCTGAGAGAGATGTGGAACGGAGATTCAGTGCCTGATATTCTTGAAATGAAGACACGCACATTTGCACAGTGAATACTGTTCTACTCCTTTCCTTCTCTTTCTCTCCCAGAGGAAACAGAAATCAAAGAACATGTATTATGTCACATTTCATTCCCCCAAAAATAGTAGTCTAGATTTTGAAATAAAATCTTAAGATGGAAGTATTCAAGTATAGTCATTCTTACAGTAAAGCCTATCCATAGATAAACTTCTCAAAGCAAATAGGTTCACTTACTTCAAGGTAAAATGAGATTTTCTTCAGACAAGCCCAGAAAAGAAAGAGCTATCACAGTATTTAAGAAAATACTGTTCTTGCAATAATACCTACTTCTGTTTCCCTTCTAGCAAGATAATTTAGGTACTAGGTACTTTTTAATTATTATTGCTGCTTATTGTCAAGTATAAAACCTTGAAACAAAAAAGGCAGGGTTTGTCTGTCCACCGCACCAGACATTGTGCAAATAGAACAAAGGTAGGCAATTTAGATTTAAGACAGCTCATTGGTAAGTGTGGGCAGACAGAGGCTGCAAAGGTACAACGAGGTAATGTTAGACAGTATGAGTGACAACGGTTTTGTTGGGGGTTGTGTAAGCATTGAAGCAAGGAAAGGCAGAATTTGTGATTTAAAGGAAAACAGAGAGTCGGGTTGGCAGGTATTTATGGGATGTATCTTTAGGTTATGGATGAAATCACCAAAGTACACACTGGAAAAGTCTGCTGAGAATGTGAGGAAACCCACTGGGGATACATGTGTCTGGGTGACTATTTGCACCTGAACAGTCCTAAAACCATAGAGATGTTATCATTATGGGAGTCAATAAAGTGGCCCTGCAACAGGAAACAGCATAACATAGTGAGAGTCACCATCATTCTCAGGACTATAGAAAAAGGGTGTTCTAGCAAACCAGGCATAAATTGAACAGTTTAACTGGGTAATGTAGGTAGAAAAAACATCTGTATGATTCATGTTTTCAATAAAAAAATAATTTCCCCTATACATTTGCTCCAATAAAAAACAGTTAGGTTAGGGTACTAGACCTTAACAGAGATTTGCATGTGAATGAACCTTAGTGTGTACTGAATGATATCAACCAAAAGAAGGAAACACCTAAAACTCTCAAAGATTCCAATCTGATATTAAAAAACTATAGTGCTGTGAAACACAGCAGTAGCCTATGAAACAATTTCCCCCAAGAATAAATAAATAAATATTTTTTTGCCAGAAGCTTCTGGCTAACAAAGAAGGAGACAAGACCAAAAGCCAGAGCAGCATCTAGTGGGCATCTTCTAGGACAGTGACTGGACAGCAAGAGCTCCAAGACAGCTGGGAAAGGCAATAATGTTTTAGAGGCTGGAAGAAAAAAGTGAGAGGGGAAAAGAAAAGGAAAAGCAGTAAGAGAGAATGTTTGGAGAGAAATAGGATGCAGATTGACTATGAGCGTTTTCATAAAAGCTTGTTTGGCTATCAATTTTTTTAAAAAACAGAACTCATCCTTGTGTAGCTGTGATTATTTTTGTGTTCTTCATTTCCCCAGTTACGAAGGGTATGATCTCTTCAGTACAACTTGTTCGTTACACTGGCACAATTCCCAAAACAGTCTCCCAATCAGGGTCAAATATAGTTGTGATTTGCAGTCTCTATTGACTGATGAGCCAGCTGACTGAGACAGCTGGTACAGGATAGTCAGGCTTTAAGGCATTCCATAATTTCAATTTAATTTCAAAGGGTACAATATAAGTAGGCACAAAATAAATAATTTGCATGAGGACAAGGATAATCTCTAAACAACTATGGGATTCATAAATTATACAGTTATAGAACAGGCTCTCATTATTTTTTATTGTCTGAGCACAGTAGAATTGGTGTCAGTGTAATACTATTATATAAAATACATATAATATCATTACAAATGCATGTGCAGTGTTACTAGTAGTATGATTGGTACAAATTATGAGAAAACACCATAACTGTGTACATGCTTAAATATATGTATAAAACACATCAACAAACTCCACAGAATTTCAGAAGCCCACTTTGCCCTCGCCATTATCAAATATGTAATATGCCAACATTTATGATGCCGGCTCCACTGAATCTAAGCTATTAAGGATTTATTAAACATAAAATTGTGTGTTTCAACAGCCACTACTGTTGAGGGTTGTCACTCATTCTAGTCCTAAAGCTACCTCTGTTCTATACAAATCCTGATTAGAAATATACACAGCTAACAACTATTTCTATCTGTGACATGGAATCATGAGTAGAGATCCTCTTTGTACTGAATGGTTAAGTTCATGACAGCTCCGGCAAACATCTCTTTCTTTAATGTTTTGTGGGGGTTTCAGAGACCTGAGATCTAAATAATTCTATTATAGGTGATAGGTATTTAGGATTATTTAAGAAGCTGGCTTTTGGGACAAATCCAAAAGACAATTAGAAGGAACTAGAGCATAGTTAACAGAAATAATGAGGAAGATTAAAATGTTCTTCCATAGTCACTAACTGAGAATGGATAAACAGTATGTGAGCATCTTACAAAGGAAGACAAATCCTTACTTTTCAAATATTCTAAATCTTACATACAAGGTCAGACTATAAAAACTTTGCAAAGCTTAGGATTCGGTGAGATTTCACCTTTGTGGAGTCTCTCCAGCTTGCATTTTGAAAACAAACAAAGCCTGATTATATTTCCTTGGCATGTGAGTGCAAGAAAATGACATGTGAAAAATGCCTCCCCCTTTCTGCAAGCGTGACAAGCCTGGCACAATGGCATCACTTCTGTGTTCGCTATGTGACAGGACACCTCCCTGCCAGTGTCAGGTCCTGACGGGAGGAGCACAGCCCTCCCTGACGGCCACTGTCCTGGGGGCCAAGCAGGAGACTACACAGAGCATGGGGAGAGGAAGTCCCACCATGGACCTCAGTTCTGGGGAAGATGCATGCAGCTCCCTCAGGCTTTTTGTCTCTGTTTCTTTCACTCAGACAGGCCAACTCCATAAAATGTGTCATTAGAATATAAACTTAAAAGGCAAGAGGACAGTTAAGAAGCCTGTGTGCTCTTGTTCAAGTTCCAGGGTGGATTGGACTCAAGATGTGAGTAGGAGCCACTGAAGACAGAATTGTCCATGTACTTAAATATTCTATTAAAAAAAAGGACAAAATGAACACAACTTTTTTACTGCTACTGTTTCAAAAAATAACTCAAAAAGGCCAAATCATACGCTGGTATCTGGAAACTTTCTTATAAAATAAATAATACATGGAATCATCTTAGTCATAATGAGACAAACAATTACTTCTGCAAAAAATATTTTTCCTCCATGCAAATATTATGATCTTTAATAATTATGTTAATTTGTCATTTATATTCACAGCTCATCTGGTAAAATAATTATATGTCTTAACATTAACTTTGATTGCATAAATATTACATTAGCTTTGATCACACAAGTATTGTGCAATCACAATTTTAAATAGTTATGAACGTGACTGAATGGGTTCCAATTAAATTTTATTTAACTGGATTAGGAAATATTTTTTCTTTGATTTTTAAATAATACTTTTGATTTAGTTATTTTATATACAGACCATCAAAGTTTTCATTCTTTTATTAGCTCACACAAAAATGCTCACAAAAGCATTTCTACAAGCGAGAGTTTGGGGCTGACTACTATATAATTATCAAATTTTAACTATGTCCTCCATTCTATGGCATAACCCAGAAACAAACTCAGGTCCTGATCCAGCAAACATTTTAACACTTGTGTATCATTAGCATGTGATTAATTGCCATGATTACTTTCACCTGGATTACTTTGCTGTAAAATGTTTCTTCTATGCTTAAGGCCCTGTATTTTGTTGGGTAGATTCGAGAACATGTTTAATACTTTGCTAGATGCTGGCAGTAGCAAGCTCTTGTGGATAGAGTTCCTAGCCAATTCTTCTATGTCATGGAGGACTTTGATGCCTCTGAACAAATGCTAGGATACTTATTCACAGAAACTGGGGCCTTTTACCTTATGTGACTAGCAAAGAAAGCTGTCAACAGCTGTCTTGAATCCATATTAGCACAGTCACAGGACATATAGGAACTGATATATAATAGTATAGCAATGCTGATGTCATAAATGGCAGTTTGTTCCCTCACGACTTTGAGGAGACAAAATACAGCCAACAGAGTGTGATTTGCTCATCTACACTACTCGGTTGATTCACATATCTGACCTTTTAGAACATGAAAATGGAGTGACTCCTTATCCTTTGCTCAGATGCTTTTCACCTTTCAAAGGTGATCTCTCTGGGGTGTCCATGGTGGGATATCACACTTATAGAAAAAGCAGAGAACCACATCCAGATCCTTATTTCTGGAGGTACTATTCCTGGATACAGCCTCACTTTGGTGGAAAAGGGCCAAAGAAACCTCGGTGCCTGCCAGCTTTATTTAAGAACATAATGCTTTTTTTAGATAGTTATATATCATCCTGGCAAACCTCTCCTAGGACACCAAACATCCGAAACTAACACATGGTTCTGCTGTACCTGGGAATTCTATCCTCAGATCTACATTACCTTCTTCCCTCTGCAAGAGGGGTACCATAAACAATGCCTCTCCTTCATTGGATAGATTCATACTAGCAAGTTCCCAGCAGCTCTTCAATATCTCAGATCTCTCAAGATGACACCATTCTGATCTGAGCACAGTGAGGACTGAATGCAAAGGAGAGAAATAGTCACAAATTTATTAAACATCGTCCTTGGTTTCTCCCTGATCTGTTTCCCTGCTCAGAGGTGTTGCATGCCACTTTTGGACCAGCTCTATTCCTCCTATCTGGCTTTGGGACATTTTCCCAATTTTTGAAGTTGCTTTCTGTGAGAACAACTGGTTTTGTTTGTTTTCTCTCTTTCTTTCTCCTCCCCTCCCTCTGCTTCTGTCTTCTTTCAGAATGGGAACTGGAATCCCTCCAGACTGTCACCTCCTCCCCCTTCTTCCAGCCCTTCTTCCCTTTCTGCAGCAGCCTGGGTGTGGAAGTCTTTATCAACCACAAGAGGCTGGGATATATCAAACAAGGTTTTCCATTGCAGTTAGCTAACAGAACTACTAGGGTTTTTGATGAAGCCATAGCAGCTATTCTAGAGGTATTCAGTGCTGTCCTTAGAGATGACCTAATCCATTAGGGATAGAGGATTTCTGTGTATATGTATTGAGATAAAATCTACTGCAGACTTTTTAAACTAAAGAAGATTTGATGTGGTTTTACATTTTACTTATGTTCTTTTTAGAGAGAAATGCATGGTTTTTATTGTTTGGCTGTAAATTCTGTTCTTGAGGCAAAAATCAAAAAGGAACAATTAAAAAATTACTTCAGTGACTCTAAATTGGCCAATGTTGACACATAGCATTTCTGCTACCATCCTTTTTTTCTGTCTCCTCTTTCTTTGGGGTAATTATGCCTCTTTTAAATTCAGACAGTGTTTTCAAAACACAGGTTGATATATCCAATAACTTTGACTTCATATTGTATTTTTGATGCCTTTAGAACATTAGCATATAAAACTGGAATAATGCTACTAACTGCCTTCATGCATTAAAGTCTGTTTACCACATGTATTTTACTTCAGTTCTTATATTGCAGAGTTCTTCAGGAAGCATGAATAACTCAAGTAGACAGAACAGCAATTGAAAAACAAAACTAAAGAGCAAATGGGAACAGATTTCAATGTAGCAAGACAAAAGAACGCTTTCTCTGGAGGATATAGTACTGAAACAGATAGTGTATTCACAGCTTCTTTTACAATACTTTACATTTAAAGATGCTTTAAATGATCCTTTAGCTTGTTATATTTCGACAGGAAAACCACATTCCCAGTGTTGTAAGTCATAATTGATCGTAACAAGCACGTATTATCTATAAATAACCTAATCAACATTCAGCAAGGAGTTGCATAAATGAGCCCTTCTACATATTGCACCTTATAATGAGCCACTACACAACTAATGACTTATTAGTGCCATGGGCAATGAATGATTAATTAGTCAATTCAAAAGTGACTTTTCATGGGCATAATTGCTACCTTTTCTAATTTCTGAAGGTTAGGCAGAATTAATGCCTTGTTGGCATACTAGACCTAATAGAGTAAAAACTTTGTTTGTCAACAACACACTAAGAGCAGGGGTGGTTCCTGAGAGCTGATTGCACTATATCTTGTATGCACTCTGGTTGTGGATTCCCCATATTACAGTCAAATACTTTACAGTGAGACTTGTCTGGTAGATCTTGGGGAAATTTAGGAGAGCAGCTAGCAAGTGAGAGCTGGAAGTGCCAGAGAAGATAAAGCGCTCAGCTCCTGCACAACTGCTGCTGTGCCCAGAGTGTGCTGCTTCGATTCTGGCACGTAGCGCATTCCCTCCTGCAACTGCTGCTGTCCTCTGCTCCTTCTTGCTTCCCATCTTCCGTTTCGTGTTACTGTGTCAGCTTTGGAGGTGTATGGACTAGACATTGCTCAACACCTGAGTGGACAGAACCCCATCGCATGAAGATTTGTGGGGAACGACCGTAAACCTGTGTGAGACTAGAAGCAATTAACAAAAGAAGAATTTCTTTACAAATAACGTGTTTGGTGTTTATGCAGTTCTAGGAAGGCTTTTACAATACCAGTATAGAGATCCTGGTAATATGGTGACCCCAGTTTGTGTGAACCAAAGTCCACACAAGCCAATGGAAAATGTCCTGCTGAATCCAGTGGCATTTGGTAAGTCAATAAGTAAAAGAGATGAAAATCTTAACTTGATTACAGTGAACTCTGCATGGGAACAGAAAGCTGTAATGAAGAAAGAAGCAGATTTCTGTGCAACATTTTTGTTTTCATGTAGGGGAGTCAGTGGAAGGATCAAAAGAGACAACAAGAATCTATAACTATGTGATCATTTGGCCCTAATTCAAGGTGATGAGGCAGGAGCTTGACCAGCAGATGATCTGTTCTGCGATTCAGCAGTCTCACAGGGCTAATGAGAGCAAAGTGTTGCTTCCAACACCCATCTGATGCCCTCATTCAAAAGCCTTCAGGTACAATTGCTGACATGACATCAATTAATAAAATTATGCCTTCAGTTAAGAACAGTTGCTGCATATATGAAAAGGAAAAAAGACAAAAGTATGTTTGTTAAAGCCACATGGAACTTTTTTAGAGGTTTTTGTTAGACCCAAGGTAAGTTGGAACATTATTCCTACTAATGTTAGTGCAGAGACCAAAACTATTGCTTCTGAAATGAATACATCTAACTAGAATCTGTTCCCTCAGCTTATTCAGGTCACTTGCCGAAGAAAGTGCTGAAATTATCAGTGGACAAGCATGTAACAAGAAAACATCAATAAGCAACACATAAAGGGACTGTATAATACCTCTGAAATACTCATATGCATTATTCTAGGTTATTGAAAAACACCTTGATGGTGGGGCACAGCCACCCAGGCGATGCTGTTTGACTGCCTTATTTTAGATTTTATTTAAATATATATATATATATATATATATAAATGCATATTTATTTATTCTTGAAATCCAATACAAGCTGTAAAGTAAGATTTATGCATCACTTAAAGAATTATGTCCTCTTTTCCATGCATTTATTCTCACTACGGCTTGGGTGATATTTAGGTTCCCTCCATGATTTTTGTTAATTTATGTAGCCCATTCCTATGATGTTATTTCTCACAGTTTCCAAACAGGTGAAGTACTTTCGTGCATAATTTCCCTGCACAAGAAGCTATTTCACATACTTTCTTTTTCTGTGTACCTTTTTAAATTACACCTCTGTACCTTTATTCTTTGGATTGAAGATTACTCTTCAGTTATCTGCCCCACCTCCTGAACACCTGGCTGTACCAGAGACATGTTTATCCTATTATTTTACTGTTTTGCACATGAAGAACTGCACCATAAACAGTTTAGCTATTACAGTAGTGAACATACCATCTTCTGCCCTATGCTATCACTTGAATCATTGCTGGAAATAATGGACCTGCACTGAGGACAGAATGAAAGTGAGAACATTTTATGTCATGCATACTACAATGTTATGTCCCATGCATATACAGAATAAAAGTGGTAAAGGAATATCTAAATATGATCCATCTAAGTATAACATGATTGAACAGCTGCAGTCCTTACTTGTAGCCACTGGTCATTCATCGCCTGAGGGGTTTATTAGAATGCTGTTACGTTTGCTGCAGGAAATGTAAATGTAAATGTTGCAACTGAGACCAACAGGGAGATAAAAGTTTCATGTTGTTCTCACAGTGTTTTCCCCTTTCTGTTGCTGCCTGTGGGCTGGCAAAGGTTGTGACAATGGCTATGCTCTAATTTGTCTTTTTGACAAAACATAAGTCCTTATAAACATAAAAACAACCAAAAGTAAAGGTTCTGCAACAAGGCATGTGCATTTAAAAAGTAATTAACAGGGATTTGTTTTGCTCTTTGATAATAATTAGGAACAATATTGTTCAAAATCTTAATTATGACATAGGTTACTTTTATGTTATTTTTTCTTGAATAGAACTCTAATTAGTAGCTAATACACAATTACACTGCACTTTGCATATAAGTGAACAGATAATAAAAACACTGAGGTTCATTAAAGTGATCAAAGAGAACTGCATACTCTCCACTCCTTTTAATAACTGTTCTACAGAGAGCTAGAAGGTTTTTAAAAAGCCAGAGCAGTCCGTGCTATTAACGTACTAAGTGAGTATAATTACCTAAATCAAGAGAACACAACTTACTTGCAATGAACTTTCCAAATTAAAATCAACACTTGACTACTAACACAAATGAGATTCTGCTCATGAAAGGATCATTATAATTAAGCAAAAAACTATTACTTTAAACTATCATGAACCCTTAGGACAATGACCTGAGTTTGTAAGAACTGTTCCTTATAATACTGAAACCGTAAGACTAACTCTCATTGACTGGTTTTCAGTTTGAAACATGTACTCAATAGTATGGATCTAAATTCACATTACATCCACTGTGAAATTTACTTCATGGAAAGAGATTCAGAAATCTTCATAGATTGCCACTGAACTGGGTAAAAAAATGTGAATCACTTTTTAACTGCAGATAAAAATTGCTGGGAAACCATCCTGTCCTGAAAAATATGTATGAAGATTCCAAAACAGAGCAGCAGGAAACAGTAAGGCAGAAAGAGACACATAATGCAAAAAGGTGAGATGTTGTCACAATCAAGAGGGAAGCCTCTGAGATCCATGTCTAGGTCACTACAAATCAATGGGCAGAATAACGGTAACTGGGAAATTACCACTGTGCTGTTTTTCTCATGGGCTTGTTAGTGTAAAATGCTGGTTTGGATTGGAAAGAGAGCAGCAGACACTCTCATTCTGTGTAGTTGAGCAGGAATCGTTGACCATGCTTAACTACTTTGTAAAATCCAGATACATTTCTAACAGGTGAAATCCCTGAGAGTAAAGTCAGCTCTTAAATTTGAAGATTTGGCTTACAGTGGTTCAGTGACGTGAAGTACTGAGGGAAAAATCTGTGAAAAAATACAGCAGTTCTACAGGGAGAAGCTGAATAGATTTAATCCATAGAATTCATAAAATGCTGTATAATAAAATGGAAAATTTGTTAAAAAGCTAGTATGAATAACAAAATGCCAAATTTCAATGAACATTGCTTGCTAAATTCAGACTCAAGATTGCTATACTAAAGGCCAATTACGAAGCCTGTTTTGGGGTTTGTTTCTGAAGAAAAAATAGTGTCTATTTCATTTAGATTATTTTCTGAACATATAAGAACAACGCTAGGCATTTTTAAAGAAAAAAGTAAGAAAAAGTCTGAAGTTACACAAAGAGAACCAGAGGTGCTTTGTTTAAGTGCATATTTTCATAGTTTGCTATAGTGGGACCTTATTCATTAGAAATTAGGTCTTTCATACTCATTAAAATGTGTTTCAACAAGACACCTATGTCAAATTGTCTTATTTTTAGTATATTGATAATGATGTGTGATATTAGAGTATTGCACTAGCCAAACATAAGTATTTTGTTCCTATTAGCAGTTATATTGAATGGAATTTAACACAAACAAAACTTGTAGATTTTCTTGCAATAAAGCTTCTGTTTTGATGCACATGTCATATTCTTGTCATAGGGAGCTTTTAACTATACATGTACTTATAATTTGATTGAAAGCATTTTCATTTGTGTTGATGCTATTTCCAAGTTGTTTATTTTTCTTTTTTTTTTTTTGTCCAGAATCAGCTTCCTTTTTGAACTTCATGTAATTATTTCTCCTGGTTCATCAGAAAGGTCCCAAGATGATTAATTTTTATGTAGTGGCTCATAAAGATATAAGACATTGTTTTGAAAATAATGGCTATATGTTTTAAAACATATTTGTATTACTTGGGCTTTGATTGCATTTCAACATTAAAAGTGTTAGAACATTTTCCATTACAGAGCAAATTTACATAAAGTCAGCAATGGGACAATTCAGGAAACTAGAATTATTCATTTAGCAAGTCCTTGTGGGCTCAGTCTCTGAGTCGGTTCTTCTGGTTCTTTTGCATGGCTGCTTCTTCAAGTGATAAGATTTAAAAATACTTATAAAAACATTGTTGTAAATTCATAAATGGTTCTTGAAAGGCATAAATTAACCAATAGTTATATTATATCTATCTGTATCTTTATAGACATTTACTGCCTTTGTACATCTTTCATTGCATCTGCAAGGTGTCCCCAACACCAAATGTTATAATAAAACCATGGTTGCTTTGCACACATAACCATGGTTAACCAAGCGTGGCTTAGCACAGGGGCATCAAACTCATTTTCACTGGGGGCTCCATCAGCCTTGTGGTTTCCTTCAAATGGACAAAAGTAATTTTAAAACTGTAGAAATGTAACTATTCCTATATTTATACAGTCCTAAAATTACATTTGGCTCTTTGAAGACAACCACGGGGCTGATGCGACCCCCAGTGAAAATGAGTTTGTCACCCCTGGTCTAGCACCTCAAGGATTTATCTAATTTTCCCGGTAGTTCCTCATTGATGTCAATGGTCTGTGTGAAAACCTGTGTCAGTTTTATTTCATCTCGACTGTTTGAATCACTCAGCTGAGATGTGATGTTCTGAGGACAAATGCTGCTTAACAGCTGCTTCCAAAGCAGTGGGGCGAGATTTTTTACACCTACACATGAACCTAAAAAAGATTCAGAAAGATAAGAAACCATTGTGCTTTCTGTCAGCAAATGGAGACACAGAAGTGACACACTGCTGTTCTCATGCTCTTAAATTTGAAGTGCTTAGGAACTGCAATAAAAGCCACACCAAACCCAAAACTTTCATCAGTTTAATAGCACTACATGGAATAACATCAACTATTTCTCTCCTGTTATTCATAATCTAAATATGCATACTAATATTTTCTTGATTTTAATAACAATTGTTTCACATGGTCTTGAGGATGGCACGATGCCTGGAAACCGTTTCACTAAATTGCATACCATGACGATCTACTCTTTGGATAGTCTCCAGGACACAGGCCATGAAGCATAATTAAAAACAACTAATAATTAACTCCCAGAAAATGTAACATGAAGGAAAGGAGTGATAAATTTAGATATATACTATAAGTAGCTTCAATACTTTCATCCCAATGAGCCAAAATAGCTAGCTATTCTGGTGATTACCAGTGTATATACATATGTTAAGATAAAATCTGAGAAACATGGCTCATTCTTTACTTCAGTACATCAAAACAATGGAATCTGTATATCTTAATGAGCACTTACTATTTTGTATTTTGTGCTACATGCAACCTATTATCAGAACTGCAACAGTGCATTTTATATGGAGAAGTTTCAGAAGCTAGTTTCACAGAATCACAGAACCACACAAATAGCTGAGGTTGGATGATATCTCTGCAGGTCCAATCTCCCTGCTCACAGAGGGCCACTCATAGCCGGTTGCCCAGAACTACATCGAGACAGCTTTTGAATATCTCCAAGGATGGAGACTCCACATCCTCTTTGGGCAACCTGTCCCATTGCTCAAAAAAATCAAAAAAGTTGACTGTAGTGTAAGCAAAAAATTTCATAATGCTGCAATACAAAGAAAGAAGAGGAATCTTAAATCAGACATACTTCTATTTAATAGCTTTCTCACAAATTAAATATATTAAAGGTACTTTGTCAAGCTGTGATAATTCTACTCATACTATATATGAACTCTCACTAGACATAAATTATATATTTAGGGAGGGTTTGAGAGTGCATGCGTGTCTTCAGTTACTATATACACTAGCAGTGAGAGATTTTACTTTCACTTGCACCTAACTAAACTAAGAGTAATTCTACTGACTTATTCTCTTTAATGGAGTAATGTGATGTCGTGAAACTGAGAAGAACGCCAGGTCTACTTGTGTTAAAATGACCACCTTAATGACCATCTATTTTTAATGACCATGAATAGCTAAAATACTAGCTTATCTCTTACTAAAGGTTACTCACAAATGTCTCAACACAACCTGGTAAATAACGCAGTAGAAAACTCAGATGTCTAAAAATATGCCAGAGTCACAAATAACAGAGCATGCATATTCCCTTAAAGTCATTTTGGAGGCAATCATGGTACATTTGTTTCAATGAAACACGACAAACTAAGAAAGTAATTAAAGATATTGCAAAAGAACCGAAAGTTCTGATCTCACACACAGAGAAACTGTTGTCTTCTTGATATGCATTTAATCTTTCCTTCAAATCTACCACTACCTTAACAGACCTGCCATATAAATATTTCTAATGATCAGTCAATACTGCCAGTCTTGTCATCAATCACTACAGAACAAGTACTCTTTTCCACTGTAAGCAAATAAATCGTCCTCCAAGAAATTATAAGCCTTCCAGACACACCTCTTGATCTTTGGCAAGGTCATCTCAACTCTTGAAGCCTTCATGGAAACATAGCATATGTCAAAACTCAAAGATGGATGAATGCAAGGAAAAAGTAGATTCAGTTTTAAAAACTGTCAGAGTAAGCAAGCCTATCTCTTTAACAAGCAATGCATCAGAAACATTTTAAATGAAAAGTTTGATATTTGATTTTAATATCTAATAGTACTAATGCTGCTTCTACACAGAAATAAATCACAAATGCTGGTTTGGAATATTCCTAGGAATTACACAAAATTTTGTCACAATGCTCTGGAATGAGATTTGATCCTTTAAAAATAATTATTGGGAAAAAAGTGTGTACCCAGTTAACAAAATTATCTGTCCAACATGTCTGACTACATGAAGGAAATATGTTCAAATTAACTTAAATTTACAGCTGCTGCTTCAGTGTCTGAGATACTATTAGAAATATTAGTATAAAAAAAAACTTTAGGGCATATTCTTGTGTGCCTTTTCTTTTATGAATTTCTATTGTCTTCCTTTGAGCACACAATGCAGCCTCCACAAAGTGTTTTGCCTTTATGTGTTTATATTAGAACTGTGGGTTTTGCTTGTTATATTTTTTCTCTTCAAATGTTCTTTTCTCCATTAAATGTAAAAAAATACTGAAAGCAAAACAGAACAAAAATCTTTCTTTGGTTGCTGTTGTTCGTCTTCCTTAAAAGTCAAGAGAAACGAACAAACAAACAAAAACAAAAAAACCCAAACAATAAAGCTTTTGGAGAATTTATTTCTGCAAGAACATAATTATAAACCAATTGCTAAGAAATGGTTTTATATAAAACTGCTTTACAAGAGAAATGGTCCACCAATCAGAAGTATTTCAGCTGATGAAAAACAGGGGATAATAAAAAGACACCGGGGTAAGAGGCAATTAGGGTCTGATTTATGAAAAGATGTCACATACAAATGAACATGTTGTATACATTACTGAATTTACAAGTCACCTCAGCCTATCAATAAAGAATAAATTTATGGAGACATAAAGAGACACGAGTTGGAATAGTCATCCCGGAAGAAACAGTTGTTACTTGAATAAATTTTAATGGCCAAATCTTGTTCTGGGGAAGGGGCTGTTGGCTCCTTGAAATGATGCTGAAGTTGCAGATAACATTCAGTCAGACCAGAAGATAACAAGAACCAGAAAATGAGTGAATTTGTAAATTATATCTAAGTGGGTGAATGTCTGCCTGGAGAGAACAGCTACTTATTACCTTTACCCATAACATGAAAGGTTTAAAAAATATCACAGGTTCCAAAAAACAAATCAAAAGAAGAGCTGTTTTCTTCACGTAAGAGAACTAAGCTAGATTTAGATGAATGTTGGCGCACAACACAGGAATGCAATAATCCTCATATTTCCCTATGACAACTAAACATATGACAGTGATTCACAAGAGATTTTGCAGCATAGGTGAAAGATGTTACTGTTAATCAACAGGACAAGGTTATTCTCTGGAGAAATAGCACCCACTTAATAGTCTGGAAATAAAGCCCACATACCTAAACTGTTTACTGTGAGATAACACAAAATAAAATATATGCATAAAGCATATATACAACCTGAAGAGGAACACCTGGGCTTCTGATGTATAAGAGGTGTGCTGGAACATTTAAGTGCCTTCACTGTGATGTTTCCTTTATAGTATTATATCTTATCTACACTGCATTAGCAAAGATGTATTCACTGCCAGACAGTTTGATTCAAATTAGGAATGCAGTAAGGCAAACTCATCTGAATTCCAAATAGTTTAAATTGATATATACAGGAGAAGGCTGGTTCTGTGGCTATGTCACAAGACAGAAATCAGGAAAACAGATTCAGACCTTTCTTTACCACAGCTTTTCTGTGACCTTGAGGAAAGACAGTTACGTCCAGACTGTTAAAGGTAAAGAGCTGGATAATATAAAATATAATTTACAGACAGGTCAAAATAAATAAAATCAGATTTTTTTTTTTTTTTCCCCCAACAGAGTGTTGATAAATCCATTGCCTCATGATGATGTCCATGCAGAAGGTGACAGTTGATCAAAAACTGACCAGGGGAATTCCAGTAAGAAGCAAAGACTACTAGAAACAAAGATGGAACTGCTGCAACTAGAAATCTCTGAGACTGAGGTTGCTGCAATTTTGGAGGGTATTGCAGGGGAGATACTACACCATGTTGACCCTACTCTGATACTCTTTCACAAATACTGCTCCAAGTAGCTGGTGGAAGTAATATGCCAGGCTACATGGATCTCTGATGTGGCCATTTCTGTGTTATTACAGAAACTTTTAACTTGCTAGCTTGGGAAGTATTTTTACTGTACATACCACAAAATTAAATTCATCTGTTTGACAAGCTGGGTAAATATTGATACAGTCAACATTGAACAGTGAACATTATGTTGTCACCATTTCATTGCTACCACTGCAGCTAACGTAAAACAGGCTTATATCTACATAAGCTGTAGTTATTCAGGATAGAAATATCTATAGGTATCCAAGATATACTTGTACAAATTAATTATCAGTTTTAATGTTATGACACATAATACATCTTGAGATGAGCTAAAGGTGCTGTAACTCTTCGTGTGAACACATTTGCCTCATATGAACATATCCCATAACACAGTGAAGGGGATACTCTGCCACCTTGTGCCAAAGGGTTGGAGCAAAGACAGGAATTGTCTTTGAGGAACTGCCAATGATGAAAAGCTGACACAGCACAAAATGTAATGCCATAAAAAGTCATTATTCTGACAAAAGTTCCAAATCCCATTGATTTTCAAACAGATAAATCATCCAGGAATATTGTCATATTACCGTGATTTAACAAGATATACTGAATTAGCTGAGCAATTTTAAATGTTTGTGCACTCGGTCTTAGCCAGTGACAAATATAAGATAATTTTGATTAGCCTACCCTGAAATGATTGAAGTTCAAGTTAAGCTGATGAATGGTAACATGTTAAGCAGTAGTAACCTAATTGTGTGTCTGACTTCTCAGGCTCCTAAGTCTGCTTAAGTCACTTTGGAAAATTGGATTTTGCTAAGTCATTTATAACAAGATTTTTCAAGGTATTTAGACATTTTACTCTCATCAAAATCAGTGGGAGATAGATGTCACAATGCCTTTAAAAATCTTGTTTGTAAAGCCTTGCACTGCTGAGCGGAGCAAAAGAAAAGGAGACCTGCACCTGCAGGCTGGTTTTGGACAATGACTTCTTCCTGGGAACAAGAACGCAGTGATGATTGAGGACAGACAGACACAAAGGACTCACTGTGCACTCATATAGACCCTCAGAGCAGGTTCAAGCGTCAAGTACACATGGTAAGGGAAAGGCTGGGAGGGAGGGGCTGAATGACAGTAATAAGAGAATACTTAGCTTAGGCTGATTCTGAGTTTTAATGTCTATGAACCATTGCAAGTTAAAACATACAAATAAGAATGTATGTCACAAGTTTTTTTCAAGGCAGTTTTAGTCAGTTGGTTTCTTGGCACCACAGCAGACATGAATAAGCAATACATGCTATTTCTTGAACTTTGAACTTTGGTACTTAAGAAAGTCTGAAGCCACGACAGAGGCGGGCTATGGTGCCCTTTCTCCCTGCTCAGATGGTGATCGGTGAAAGTCTGGCAGTGCATGGAAGGGTGAAGGAGTCTGCATGTCATTTCTGGTCCTTAAAGGGCAAAGAGAGAAACTGCAGCCCAGCAGACGGCTGCGTGACCAGGCTGGCTGGTGTCTGCTGCAAATAAAAGTGAAAACAAACAATTCCAAGAAATAACAGTGATCAGGATATTTCCTTATGAGCTATATGAGGAAGAGAGATCTGGATTTTTAATGTACTGACCTCAGCTATTGAAAATGATCCTTTACTTTTCTCTGTAGCTCAACTTAGAAATGAGTGGGAGATATACACCTGTTATGTGAGAATGGAGGGTGACCATAAATCACCTCTCTTTGGAGTTAGTTTAAAATATTATCTGAGGTGTAAAATGCAACCCTGCTTTTTCACATGCTCAGCATGATTACAGATGTCTACAGTGTATTCTTTTTATTAGCTACTTAATAGCAAATGAATTGAAATAACTTAATAAAATAGAGCTAAATATAAAAAATTTGACTATTCAATCCACAAATGAATCTGAGAGTGCCAGCATTATTATCTTCATAAGATTTTCTACTCTTCGTAGTCTTTCAGCAGAACTAAGACAGCAGCAGGGAGCATGGCTGAGCCCCACTGCAAAAGTGACAACCCAGAATAGCATTACACAGCATCCCAACATAATTTTAAAACTAACTCCAAAGTTTTTGAAATGTAAAGCACATGTAAAGGGGTAAAAAAACACTGCCATTTTTTACCTCCAGGCTTTTGTGTGTGTGTGTGTGTGTGTGTGTGTGTGTGTTGTAGGTTTGGGGAACTCCCATAAACTCCCATAAAAATATGGGAATAATCCCTCCACGGTAAAATTAATTCCTATCTAGGATTGCTGAATTGGAAGAGTTGCACATCTCAAAATACTCATCATGGTACTAACAAAACTATAAAAAGGTAAAGATTGCAGAGTGTTCAGGAATGAAACTATGATCTACAGGAGATGTGCTGTTCTTTTTCTCCCCACAGTATCTAAAATACCTTGCAACCTGTGACAGAACTTTACCCTTAATTATGCTATTCTGGAAATGAGACTCTGATACATCTGATACAGAAATCATGTTCAATCAGAAGAAAGACTGTCTTAGAAATATTTAAAAGGAAATAAAAATATATAGATGTTAATGAGACAAATTCCCACTGATCTGTAGACCTTTTGCCTCTTTCAGAGTTGCAAGGTTTAGAAATAGTAATTCAGAAAGAGTAATAAAGTGAATGTTTTTCATCCTTTTCTATATCCTAATAGATGAGACTTATTAGGTAAAGTGAATATTATAATGCTTATGCATGCTAGGCAGCAATTTCCTCATGTGAATGGAATTTCTCACATGCATTAGTATGATGCAGGATATGTCAGTGGAAGCTGCTTATGAGGAAGTGACATTGAACAGAGTCACGGAAATCATCATCTAGCAGATACAGTGCAACATCTTGTAAGCCAGATAGTTCAGTGGTCACAATTTGGAAAAGAATTTGAGTTCAGCTCCCCTTTAAATGCCTGGATGCATATCTCTTTGGAAAATCTGACTGTTCCTAACAGACAATCAAATATCAGAATCATGAGAAACAGAAAATGTTAGGAAATTCTTCAGAGTATCCACAACTTTTCACATCTGTATTATTTCCTCATATAATGTGTCCCACCAATAATGACCCTAAGTGTAGCTATCACTTCAGTCTTTATCAAATAACTGCACAGCAAAGCTGACAAGTGAGATGGCAAATAAGTCTTGACTCTTCTATGGATTTGTAGATTTTTTTACTTCAAACAGCTCAGGCTGGTTCTTGAAATTACTGTGAATAAAAGCATTCTTCTTGGAGATGTCTGCAGATGAGTAAAGAGCTGCTTGTGTCTGGGCTTCAGCAGATGTCCTCAGCAGAGCAGCTTATGAAACCCTTTGCTACCAGGCAGAATTCCTGGGAATTCTGGATGTTGTGATACCTTTAAATTCCCCAGCTCTCTTGTAGCACACAATACCTGTGACTTTCTATTTTTCATGCAACCCAAAGTATTCAAGATTTGTTGAGTAAGTGTAGTGAGACTATTATGAATGAAGTTCCTATTCATAGTTGCAGGGTTTCCATCAAGCAAATGATGACTTTCAGTCCTACTTTCCTATGTCTTGTGCTTTTAGACATCTATCTATCCATCTATCTATCTATCTATCTATCTATCTATCTATCTATCTATCTAATCTATCTACCTACCTACCTACCTCCCTACCTACTTACCTGTTCTTATGTTTCATTAAGAGAAAGATGTTAATACAATACTAAGTTGGCACTTGTGAAAAACTGAAGAGGTGTTTGCTGAATCTGAATTTTTATATGTCTGCATATTTCCATGTAAGAATTTTTGTGCAGTTATTTATGCCCATGTTTTAGAGGCAGTTAGTAGAAGTCTTCACACTTCACGCTTCTAGAAGTTGCTGGTTATTATTTGGCAAGAGGTGCATTTAGCTTGCTCACATACTGCAGCCTGCAATACAAGGCACAGTTTTGAGCTATGCTGTGGAAACATCACAATGTAATTTTAAGAAGAAAGGTTGAAACTATCACATTGCAGTATTTTAGGTACCACTGAGTGTATATTACATGATTTCCGTAAAGTTTCATGGAATCCAAAACTTTCTAATCATGATTGCATCTATTTACACTAATTATGTAATTATACTAATTGCACAAATAGAAGGCAATACATATCACTGACTGAAGCCAACAAGTAATTATCAAATCAAAAACAACATGAAACCAAACTGGGACTAAAACTTAATTAAAAGCTAGGTGTTTATTCTTCAAATGTGTGCAACAAGCCTGCATAGCATCTCCAGTCTTTTTCCCCTTCTGTCTTTTACCCGGAAGAGAACACTCCCTACTTAGGCACTGCCTCAGGAAAATTTCCTTGTAAAACTCCCTAAAGCTTGTTCCAAATACCAAAGTTGAACTTTAAGATAGGCTTAAATGTTTTCTCAAATAAGTTGAGAGTTACACCTTCCAGGAACAGCGGGATTTTTAGGTGGTATCTGTACCATGAATATGGGAGGCTGTTGTCAACTTCCTCAGTATATTGCATCAGTGAAGTTTTATCCTGTTCGATTTTGTTTTGTCTTATGTCTCTTTCTAGCATATGCGGGATGTTGTATTTCAAGAATCCAATGATAACATACAAGTAAGCATTTAAATAACAAAAATGCCTAATCAAGTACTGCAAAGTTAATTATACCTTAATTCATCAGTCAACTAAGGATCATACTTCCCACACACAATCAACCACACAAATATTTCACTACATATAGATAATGTAATTTAATTTACAATCCTTTCCAATGTATTTTGCCCCTGGCAGATCCACTACCCATAATTTTATTGCTGATTACAAAAACAGGATGAGTATTTCAAGCAGGTCATAAATCAACTCAAGAATGAAGTAACTGGTAGGACAGACTAAAACCGTGTTTAAAAATCACAAAGCTGCTCTGAAAGGCTACTATCAACTGTGCTTGACAAACTCAGATTTCTCAAATTATTTTGAAACTTTTGCTTTGGTGAGAAAAAAAAACCCAACCAACCAAACAAAAAATCAAAAACCAAACAACAAAAAAACCCCAACAAGCAAACAAACAAAAAAAACCCCAACAATTTGTCTTCAGAAAGAAAGTATGCCAGTGCTGTCATAGTGCACAGATTTCAGTCTCTATACAACTATGTTTTGGGCTTTACTGTGTCCTATTAGAGAAAAGACTAGTGATTTAAACAATCTTTTTCCTCCCTATATGCAGAACAAATACTACCACTGAATTTGGGTTGATGTAGGAAAGGAAAATGTCTGTCTGTTCACTAATTAATCTCTGTCTTAAAAGCTCACAGATTGTTCCAACAAAAATGTGGTGATATTGATTTGGGACCATGTTAGGTAGAATCATTGAAGTTTGTGATGGCAATTTGAATTTTTAAGCAGGGAGAATGGATTTCTGAACTTCAGGTTTTGCATGAGGGTCTTTTTCTGTATTTTCTGCAGAGCATTGAAACATATTTAAAGTAAATCTTGAAAATAGTACAATCTTGTTGCCTTCATTCTTTTAAGAAATGCATGTATATGAAGAAAAAGCTCATCCCAACACATACTCCCCAAAGATGTGCATAGAAGAGCAGTAACTCATAAAAGCTCTAGTCTGAGAGGAAGAAATGTTATCTCCTTCTTCACTTTCTGTAAAGTCCATTGAGGGAAAACAGATTATCAGAAGAAGGAAATTCAAAAGAGAGGGAGTGGAACTATAAATTGAGTAATTAAGGAAAGATCATTATCAAGTGTTTATTATAACAGCTGAAGATGAATGAAGTTGTCTAACAATTTTAAAGAGTTGTAAACCAATGGTGACATCCTCATATTGCAGCAAACTATCAAAGTCAAGATAGAACAGTATATTAGAGTAGATAAAATAAACATAATCAAAATTTTGGAATAGCAGTATTCATCAAATTATCAGAGACAGAAAAAATGGAAAATGTTTTAGGTAACTCCTTCTGCCAAATGAAAAATCAAGTTTGATGGTCATTAATAATTTAAAAAAATGCCTATTATGAAGCACATACTGCTTTGTAGGAAACAAAACATTTATCTATGTCTGCAGAAATAAATTTTATTTGCAAGTGTCATGAACTTTTCTTGGGATTTTAAGTGATTGCTAAAGGTCAAGGAATATATTTTTAATGACAATAAGAATAAAAAGATGGCATAGTATAGTCCCTAACCAAATACTCTTCTTAATCCATGTTATGAGATCAGGGCTCAGGTTCACCCTATTTGAATTATAGCCTCTTAATATTTTTCTGTTTCTAGCCCAAGGAAAGAAATAGGAATCCCTAGATGACTATGCCACCTAGGCTCCACTGTCTACCAGTGAAGCTAGATGGAAAAAAATCTAGATCCAATGGCTTTTCTGATTTGGAATATCACCTGCCATAGCTAAACTTCAGTTGCTCTCCTACCCACAAAACTCTGAGATGTTATCCTTCATTTGCGAGGAACAACCACACCCTGTAGAAGTGACATAAGGTAAAACATGTTAAGAGTTTGATGTCATGCTTTTAATCAATATTCAGCCTAAAAAGCCAAAAGAGATAAATTTACACTAATGCAAAGATTTTATCAAGACCACAAATGATCTGATTGTGCAAGTTACCATGCATCAGCTGATCTTCGATAGCTGTCAAGGCATATGGTCTCATCTCAGGACACAGTATAGTATATTTCTTGACGTAAGTAATCACAAGCAGAATTTTAAGTACATGCCTGAATCCCTCTGAGACTCAATACAATTTGAAGTTCAAAGTTAAGCATATGCTTAAATATTTTCTTGAATATGCATGAGCTGCTCAGCTGGGCCATTCAGTGAACATGCCTCCTTTTAAAATTGTTTGCTCGAATATTTGCAGAAAGCGTATCCCCTGGGACCACAGACACAGCCAATTTTTTTTGTTTTTAGTTCAAATAGATGTTTGTGAATAAGATTTGCAGTATTTGCTTACCATTTCTCAGGGGAATAATATCTGCCAACTGGCCTTGCCATCAATAAAGAAGTAACTAGATGCAAAATGTCAATATATATTGCTCTCTCCAGAGTAGACATGTCAATGAAATTAAAAGGTAAATTACTGAGCATCTGGCTAGAAGTATATTTTTAAGAAGCCTGTTCTCTAAAATCAGAGAACTGGGAGAAGAATGTCTTACCTCTACCCAGGTATCTCCTGTATTCAACAGCTGCCTATTCCCAAAAACTTTGATGGTGCTGGGAACCTAAGAGCGTATTGTGGTTTAACCCCAGCCAACAACTAGGACTAAGCAGTCATTCACTCACCTCTCCCCCAAGGTGGGATGGGGGAGAGAACTAGAAAGGAAAAAAAACACCTTGTTGGTTGAGATAAGAACAGTTTGATACGACAGTGAAGGAAGAATTAAATAATAGTTATAAAATATACAAAAGAAATTATGCACAATGCAATGGCTCACTACCTGCAACCCAATTGTCCGTTTGTTTCTGAGCAGTGCTATTTGCCACCTGGACAGCTCCAGTTTATATACTGAGCATGATGTCATATGTTAACAAATACCCCTTGGGACAGTTTGGGTCCGGTGTCCTGGATTTGCTCCTTCCTGGTTTCTGTGCACCTGACAGAGGATTAGAAGCTGAAAAGTCCTTTATTACCCAGCAACAACCAAAGCATCAGCGTATTATCAACATTCTTCTCATACTAAATCCAAAACACAGCACTACACCAGCTAGTAGAAAGGAAATTAACTCTATCCCAGTGAAAATGGGACAGAGGGTATTTGAAGATTCAGCTTGTGTGAAAAGAGTGGTTGCAGGGCTGTAAGTCACAGCCATGAATGAGGGTTTTCATGGTTCAGCAGCTGCACAAACTGATTGCGGTGACCTGTGCCTATAATAAAGTGATCGAGTGAACTACGTAAAAGAAAGGAATCACAGTGTGGCTTCAAACCTGCAGCAAAGACAGACCAGACACAAATGTCAATTGATTTTCTTATGAAATCCAAGGCTAAAGTATTATTTGTTACTTTGCTAACTATATCTTTCTCATTCCTGCACTGTAAGATAACAATGGATGTAATACAAGACTGGAGAAAGGATGACCATGTTATGTCTTTTGCATCTAAGTCACTGTTATGAAATCAGTTTGGGTTGGTGGCTGTGAAAAGTCATTACTAGGAAGCACATACACAGTGATAGGATAGAAAAATGTCTGATACTTAACATGTACCGTAATATTTAGGAAAATAAGATTTTAATGAGTTACATAACTCAATAAGCACAGGTTTGAATAAGTAGTATATCCACTAAAGGAGTGATTTCTTAATTTACGGTGCACCTAAAGCTCCTGGATTTTCCCAGGGAACCAAAGCCCATAACAAATGAATCTATTCTTGGAGAAAATAGCACTCATTTGTACTGAAGTGTTGTACAATTCATTGTGCATTAACTGTTACTGATTACTATATATGAATCTGGTTATTTTCATCTTATTATTCTGCCTAAAACATACTGATTAATTATCCAAAACCCATTAAACAACACTGTTCATTGTGCTACTTAAAATAAAATTATATGAAGGATATCATAAGGTTTAAGATTCTTATTTTTATGGTCATTCTTGAATGTTAGAGTAGCAAATTCAGAAAAAGTGAGCAGGGACATGGGAACTCTAGCATGGGTTTGCTCCTAAACTTCAGTACATAATGTCATAATCAGGGTTAAGAGATAGCGGTTTGTAAAATGTGATATAGCGATGAAGTGGAAGAGAGTGATTTGTTCTTAAGTTTTAGTAAACTATTCTGACATTGAGTATAAACATAAAACATTTATGAGACCTACTGATATGCACTGCCAGTCATGTGAATTATGATCTACCTGGAAACCATGTTTATGAGTAAACAAATCTGCTAATTAGAGCTTATCGTGTGAGATGCATGACCAACAAACATAATTAATCTAAGCTCTCTGATTCCATTGGGAAAAAGGTATTAGTGCGTGCATGAGGTGAAAAATGTAAATAAACCTCAGAGCAGAAGGCAAATAAGTGGTAAAATGTGAAGAAGCATTCAACCTAAGCATGGTTGAAAGCACAGAACATACTAGAGATCTGACACAAAGTCAGGCAATAGGGAAGTACAGAGGCAGATGAAGGCGGAGAGGGAAAAAATGGTGCTGGTTGATTTATGGTGAATACAGGTAAAAATGACTGATTTACAGTTTTACATCAAAACTAATTGCTGCATGGTTTCTAACACTCCATCTGCAACCCTCTGACATCAGAACATAGAAACAGCTACTCAAAATGTCTACATTTATAGATAAACAAGTAAATCAGGTACATAATACCATGCTTTTTATTGATGAAGAAACAAACTGTTCTGAAAATCTTGCTGTCTGCTATCATTGTAGGCAGGGAAAGATCACTGTCGTAAGTCAGAAGAGTGGCCGTCAGTGATCAAATCCCTATCCAATTAATCTATTTGAGGGGTTTCCAAGCCATGCTTTCCTATTGCTGTTCATGCTCTGAATTGCAATGAAGAGCTTGGAAGGCTGTTAAAAAATTGAAAGGAATGTTTACAACCATATGATTCAAACTCCTTTTTTACTGAGAATAAACAAGCCATTCTGTGGAGAGCAAAACCATCAGCAAACACTTGAAATTTATTAAATACTTTTCTACAGCGTTACTCCTCCACCTCACTAATTGCTGCAGCTGCTGCTACGTAAGCATTTCAATTACAGCTGAAAGGAGAGGTGGCCCATGCAAATCTTACAGGGAAAAAGCCCTCTGATGAAACTCCTCTGTGATGTGGTCCAACACATGAATGCTTGTGTGACTCTTCTGCTTTCCACAGTCATTGCTGAGTGACATTGTGGTGCAAATGCAAAAACTCTCATTATCAGAATATGATTTCACCTTTTGCCTGTTTACATTATACAACTGCAGAGCTTCATCATAGGAACAAGAACTGTGCATCTTTTTCTTCTCAGTTACTATAAAGTCAGGCAAGATTAGCATGGCTTTACTTTTAGGTACAACTTGAAAACAGATACCAAAACAGAATGAGGGCAGGCTGGATGAATTTCAGTTGAAGGAGCTGATGAGAAGACATAACAAATGAAGAATATGTTGTGGATTGCCTAATTTATTCCTTGCTGGGGTAGAGTAATTCTCCTAGGCACAGGAAAATCTCCCCACACATTCTGGGAGAGTCACAGAATTTCGTAAGTTCTTCTTTGCAATGGACCAAGTGGCACAATGTAGATTTCCAAGTTTTCATTTCAGAAGAAAGAAAAAGCCTATACTATCACAGGCCCAAACTGTTCTCTGCATTTCAAATCCCAGGATTGTTTCTACTCCAGGTGGGACTTGTAAATAAAGTGGATGAGATCTGTTATATTTGTTTGTTCACTGCTTACCGCGCATGGGCCATGCACGGTATTTTCTAAAAGGATCGTCAGGAAGGAGGAGGCAGCTACCTGTTTTGTTTGGCCTATGTTAGGAAGAATACACTAAAATTTCAAATGATTGTTCCTTTCTTGGAGGCAAGTATAAGAAGTTTTGGGAGTGCTCACTGGAATGACAGAGGAGGGAGGTCTCCCTAGGGCCTCAGAGAAATGGTGTGAATAGTTTTGCTGTCCAAATAGCCAGTGAACACCAGTGATTAGAAAGCATGGCTGTAGGACAGAAGGCAGGTTTCATCAAAAATTTAATTAAAACTTACTGGAACTGAGCTTTTTGTATTTCAGTTACCTCATTGTAGTTTGTCTTCTAATGGAGCATGTCTTTAAGGAATGCTTTTACTGTTTTTCTTTTTTTTTTTTTTCCCATGTTAAAATAAGATCGGATATTTGTACCACAAGCCCCTAGAGTTGTCAAAATATCCATTTTCCCTGTATATTACTGGATGAAGAAAAGACGCCAGGTCTGTTGACCCCCCTTTGCAGCCATCAGCAGCAAGAATCTGTGTCTTGTTGCCCCCAGTTGAGTGCTCTGGCAGCCACCTTTTCTGCATTCCATCCTGCACCACTATCTTTGCATTTCATGTGCTTCTGAAGGATAACCTCAGGGATGGAGGCACCAAAGGAGTGAGATACATCTTACACCTCTTTGCCTTTCCTTAGCCCAGAGTATAAGAAGCTAACAACGGCAATGGAAACGTTAAACTTGGTTCATAGGCATAGGAAGAAGAAACTTTTCATATCTTTTCACTATATTTTTAACTCAGAGTGGGATTATTCTCTCTTTTAAGCTCCAGATAAAATCTTGCAACTTGTTTGTATAATTTTGGCTAAGAATATCTGAAAAAGGCCTCCTACATTTTACTAAAATGTTTTCAGCCTTTTAAAACATTTCCTAAGTAATTTGTGGCAAGGACTAAAACTCTGAGACTTTTAGAAAATGTTCACTTAATTCTTAACATGATTGCCATTTCATGTCAAAGTATTTTCCCCTCCCCTCCCCTCCCCTCCCCTCCCCTCCCCTCCCCTCCCCTCCCCTCCCCTCCCCTCTCTTTCCTTCTGTTCTCTTCCCTTTCTTCTTTTCCCTTTTCCTCTAAAAAAGCACAATACTCTTCCATACTGGAAGAGATTATTTGTCCATCTGCCAAGATCAAATACCTTTATCTCATTTCGAATCATGCTGTAAGAGGAAAATAAAGATGTCTTTCTTCAGGAGTATGGCAGATAGATTGACAAAAGATTGTGAAGCACTGAAATGGTGTATTGATCCTTCAGCAGTAGTAATTAGAGAGAGATAATTTAGCTTGCATTGAGATGAAATAACAGAGCAAAATTAGTAAAGTGGTCTGCTTTCTTATCTGGAATAATATAATTTAAAATTATGACCTAGCTATTTCTATTTCTCTGCTTTTCCCTCTTTCTATTTGTAGCTTTACTATTCAGAAAATAACATTAGGGGTATGTTTTGTCTGAGTAAACATCTAACCCAAAACACCTTAGGGTGAATGAAAAGTCAATGACCCCTGTAGTACATGGGAACAGAATTTGGTATTTTAACATTTCCGAAGTCCTGTTGTTTATCTGCTGTTTATCTGTCTCTCCTTCTATCATCCAGTCTCAAAAATATTTTAAAAATAAAATACAATAAGCAAAAAATTAAAAAAGAAAAAAAAGCACCTTAGCCTTATGTATTCATAGAGAATCAATATTCAAACTCAAATTTGTGAAATTCCAATAGCAGCAAAAAAAGTTCTAAAATAGAAGCGAAATTAGATTCCGAGCTACCATTTATAAATGCAATTAAACAGCAACCCACTGTCACAGATGTGTTCATTAAATAAGATGTTTCTGAATGCTGTACAGTTATTTGTAAGGATTTTACTTAATTTTTTTTTACTATTTCATTTCATCCTCTGGCTATTTATATAATATCTAGTGCAGTTTTATTTAATTTATTTTATTTTAAGTCCATGAAACACTTTCATGAACCATGTATATAAATAAAAACTTGTGTAAATAATGCCTGAAGTGCTAAAATTTATTCCTCACATTAGGTAACTAATGAGACACCCTGACTGAAAGACTGCCGTTATCTTTTGGAAGAGTTGAACTGGGCCCTTAATCTTCTACTAATCATGTACTTAAAAAAAAAAAAAAAAGAGAAATTGTGATGCCTGATTTTACAGGAGCTGTTAACAGAACTGAAATAAAACATCTCCTGTTGGTGTAATAATGAAACCACAATGTGATTATACAGCAGTTAAATATATTTTAGTGTGAAACACACATCTGATAAATTATTTGAAGATTAATAACCACATCTACTCCATAACAGTGGTAAGACAGAGATGAAATGCTGCTCTCCACAAATGAAGGTTATAATTCATTTACTTCTGTGCTCTACCCATGCTCAAAATGTAAGGGATTTACACAGTGAGGTGCAGAATGGGTCAAAACTGAAGAGATCTGTGAAGTATTCTCTAAACAAAGTGGTATATTCTCTCACAAAATTTGCATGTAGATAATTACAGAAAGTAGAATATAATATACCAGCTTGGGTACAGACTGAATTCTAAATCTCCTGGGGTCTACAGTCAGGTTGAACTACCATGACTGTCTGTGGAAAAGGATTGCAGAGCTATTGCCCTCTAAAAAAATAAATAATTCAATTAATAACTTTACATAGTATATCCTGTTATGTGTAAAGCTCATTGTTCTGTCCCAAATGTACTGATCACATTCATTAGTTCTCTTTCCCCTTCACTTAAATAATATCAGCTGTGTTTAAAATATTGAAGAACATATCCTTCCAAAAGCTGTGGGAATGCTTATGCCAGGTAAAGAAATTGTTGTATAAAAGTATTCAGTAGCACACCATAAAGTACCTAACCGTCTTGCAAAACTAATTCATTATCATTTTTCACCTTTCCCAGTGAAGTTACATAATACATTGAACATTCACGCAATAACTTAAACAACAAACTCTCACTCCTTCGTGGAGTTGTTACCACTTCATGTTTGAGATCTTACAATAAACTTGAGCATCTGGCTCTGTAAGAGGTACCCTGTGCTATTTATCTGTACTACAAACTTTCTAGCACATTTCTGAGGTACTAGAGTGCAAAATCAATATCAGATGTTAACAAAGGAAAATACATGACTAGAAATACGGTTTATTAGAGGTTAAAAGAGAGGATAAACATCAAACTATTACCACTAAGCACAATCTGAAGATAGAACATTTTACCAGCTAGTTCAATAGTGGAATAGGATCTGCATTACTGTCTTTGCTACTTTTTGCTTAACTCACAGAAGAATACATTTGTCTATGACTGCTATCATATATTCCTATTTTAAGCACACTTTTCCAAAAGACCTTTCCCTGAAGCTTCCTCTTGGGAAGGGAGGTTGCAATTAAGGGGAAATTTCAAGGTTGCTGTTTCACTGACCATGACATCTTTGTCTCCAAGGTGATACCTTTACAGAAGGTCAATTCCCATCTAAGTTTTCTTTATATTTTGTAAGGACCCTGTGACAATTTCTGTATTAAATAAACCGTTAAGGGACATGTAGGTGCCCTCTTCTGCTTGAGGGGATTCAAAGCTTTTTTTTTTTTTTTTTTTTTTCCCCCAGCCTATTTTTCTGGTTCTCTTTCCTGGTTTCATTACTGAGTATTAATGTTCTCAGGTTCAGCTTGTTGTATTACTTGAATAGTAATACAGTAAGTGAAATCAATGCTTCTTTGTAGTATTGTACTTCAGATGCCAAGTCAGAAACAGAAGTTGATAGTCTAATACTCGAGACTTTTAGGCACTAAAATTAAGCTTTTTCTCCTTGGTACCTGCAGAAGTAGTAAAAATTGAATCCACAACAAAGAATAAACCATTGCATCAGCTACAGTGAAATTAAAGAATCAAGAGCAGTGTCAGCGATGCTACAATAGTGCAATCTTCTTTGTTACAATATCATTACAAGAATTCACTTAATGATTATGATTATTTATTAGCAATATCAAAGTCAAGAGCCAAACAAAGAGGAACATGAAAGCTATTTTAAAACTTAAAATATTAACTTATTCAGCAGTAAATTCTGTGCTGATTTTCTAACTGTGCACCTTGATAATAACCACTGGGATTACACAATTGGAAAGCCAGCCGGAAAGTAGACCCTAGATTTCTGCTTTAATAAAATTTTTACCATAGCTGTTTTTTGAATCAAATTATACCAAAATGAAGAAAAAAAGGCTTCCTGTTGATAAGCTTAAAGAATTTCAGGCAATGAGAAAACTGTGAACATTTAATCCTACATCTTGCCTAACATAATATTAGAACTTCCCTATATTATGTCTTGCTATTATTACTAGTAGCTGTGGTTGAAATATATGTGCTTTTTTTGAAATGAGAATCTCATTTCAATATTTCAAATTATAGGACATACACTATACACTTAAGTAATTTTAATGTTTATTTCTAGGCTGTTTGAAAAATGTCTGTGAAAAATTATCAGGCAAACACTAGTTAGTTAAAACAAAAGCCAGATGGACTCCCTATCAACTCACCTTACTTATGGCCACCTGTACAACTTGGAACCTAAAAGTCTTGATAGAAGCTAGATCTCCTGTGGCTTTGTGCCTCCTTCAGCACAATGAGGATTTCAGGAGTTGGTTTGATTTAGCATTTGCAAGGTGTCAGGTGGACTTCAGATCAGCCCTCAAACCTCACATTCCAAAAGCAAACAAATAAGCAAACAAACAATAAATCCAAACTCCTGGCAGTCACATCTGGTGTTCAAACTTGTAAGTCTTCACTTCTTAGAGTGTAATGTCTCATAACTTTTTCTACTGGATCAAAAAACTTCCTGCTGTCAAATTGCTCCTTTGGATTACTATTGCAAAATATGATCGAAGTATTCCTCTTCACAACGTGAATGGATGTAGAGCCTTCATTTTATTTCTATGGTGTGTGTTTTCCATTGATTTATTAGTCCCTTTGCCAGTTCACTGAAGCTGATACATTTCTGAATGCCTTTCTGGAAGTTTGGTGATAACTGAACACAGTAGCCCAACAGAAATAACCTCAGTAAATACTGACACGCATTATTGGTATATTTTCTCAAAAATGTATTATTGGTATATTTTCTCAAAAATTTGTATTATTGTACACACCTATATCATCTTTGTGTCTTCATTCCCATTTGCAGTAAGTATAGTATGACAACTGTTTGTGGAAAGGTTATGTAGAACACACAGGCCCCAAATGTTGAACTAGTCTTGACACACGATGCTCTTTGGAGAGTCAACAAAAGAGAACTTGAACAAGGCTTAGAAATGAAGAATATTTGCCATATGGGTATCAATTTATAAAATTTAAAGTTAGTGCTTTATTTAGTTCTAGCAAATTCCACCAAATTGAAAGAAAATTAATAATAAACCAATCATAATATAACTGTGTGGCCATATTCTTTTCATTCATTTTTCTGCTAAAAAAGGACCACTAGGTAACATCATACATTACAGTATGTGCTGGAGCCAATGATTTATGCTTCACTGAAGTATGAATTGAGTTTAGCAAAAAAATACCTTCTTGAAAAGAATCCAGACTGGATCTGAAGACATCTGTCCACTGAGACTCCAGAGGTTTTCCTGTAGTTTTCTCCAGCAATTAGTTAATCTCACTATTGCACATTTTGGCCCAGTTTCCTACTCAGTTTAACTGTCTTTCAGTTACGAATTCCTATTATTATTATTTTATTATTTTTTGACATTAAAGAGACCCTTAACAGTCAGTAGTTTCTTTCTAAGAAGAAATTAATCCTCTGGTCCCCAAGTCACTCAATCTGCTTTTAAGAGGCTAAATGGCTCACTTTTAAGTGTTTAACTGAATTTCTGTTTATCTCCACTTAAATAATTCTCATCATACTTTTGCAAACAAGGCTATCTGAAATATACACACCATTAACTTTTAACCTGTGAACACTGTACACATCTTCATCTAGAAAATGCTAGTTATGCCATATCCACTAGTTCCGTTCTGAGATGTCATATAGCTATGACGAAACCTGTCATCTAAAATGAAAATATGGATTTTCTAAAGCGGCAAAATTGCTAGCAACATTAGTAGATCAGAATTTCCTTCAAGAGGAACTGAAATCAAACAAATGGGGAAAAACAAACATTCAAAGCAATGGGAAATGAAAGTGAATTGTTGAGACATCATTCAGCCTAGTATACACAACACATGACAGAGCCTCTGTAATCTATATTATATGTGGTTACATTGATGTGCTGTAGTGAAATAACATGCACAGGATCTTAACAGAGCACAAATATGGGTATTTTCTTTTGAAAGAAAACACTTCCTAGGGAATTTTATCAGGAAAATTTTAAACTCCTCCAAAACAATCAAAATCATAAAGTGATTAAAAAGCATTAAAGTGTGGGACCTTAAGAAAATAAACAAATCCCCCATGCTCAAAATCAATTTTGTAACAATGAAAACTCTGATGTTAGCAGTATAAATGAAGTTTCCTCATTTCAGGCATTTTTTTAGGTAAACATAATCTACTGCAGACAGAAGTTCATACGTTGCCTCAGTAATATTAACTGTTTACTTAAAGTATTTCTTTCTGCTTCCCAGAACCCAAATGATGAGATATTTTAGACAGACAGGATGAGATTCTTCCCACCTAATTTTATACCTTTACAGTGTGGATGATCTACAATAGATCAAGCCATCTCGACTCCTTATAGGTGGTGGAGACAAATGCCACCCAGAGGTGCAGCACTGACTAACACAGGACAGAGGAACTGACAATGAAATCAATTGCTGAGTACTCTTTTCTCTTGACCACAAGTAATGTCTAAGCTAGATGTAAATAATCATATTACAGGTACCAAAAATGGTGAGATGCATTCTATCCATATTTATATAGAGAGATAGAGGAATTTTTTAAAAACAAACTCAGGTTAAATCAGACTTGTTCTTTCAGAGTCATCCACACGTATTTTAAATGGTGGGGGGAAGTAACTGAATTCTGTGAGTGGAAGGAAGTATGTATTTAGGAGCTATGATGGAAGAGAAAATCCTCATCAATCTTCTCTGTGCTTGAAAATGAAAATTACTTTCCAAACATTTCCACTATCCCCAACTGTCCCAACCAGATGCAGAATGAAGATAAAGTAGACAGATGTTGAAGTGACTTCAGCAGAACCAATTGCAGATTGAGAAGCCTTCTTTTTCCTCTTTGACAGCTGGTATTTTCACTCTGACTAATTCCAAGAGGGTGAAAGGAAAGAGGTACATATAAAGCATAGCAGTAACCTCCCTCAGGGCATCACAGATTGTTATTATAGTCAAAGATTCATAGCTGTGTGAGTGCATCCAGAAGACGTGCAAACTGAAGATGGAGGGTTAGAACTGGCTTAATGAAGAAAACCTATTAACTTGTCCATTAAGAGTGTTCAGTGTGTGTCCCTCTCTGTGACAACTGGATTTGATTTGACTGACTCAGGAACAGCATTTGCCTCCATTGAAACAAAGGCTCACAAACTCCATTTTCTGTCAAAGTATGGCAGCCCAATAATGGTTTGGTTTGGAAACAAGTGACAACATTTAACTGTTTTCAAGATAAAATATGCTTGCCTGTTTGCCTATTTGCCCAGGGAGCAGAGCAAGGGCCAGGGATCCTTGGTTGCCAGACCTCTGGCTCATTTACAGTCCAAGCAGCTGCAGCATGGGCAGGCTGCCCAGCAGACAAATATGTGAAGGTTATCAATAAAATTGGAGATTACCCTCTCCTTATACTTGCTTAATGTTCATGTATGTACTGGAAATGCAACCAAGGTCCTCCTAACAAGCATGATGGTTGTCAAAAAGCACTGCTGCCAATTTTTGGAAGGCAAAAAGCACAAACATCCTGGTAATTAGAGGCTGATAGGCTGAGATGGCTAAAACTCTAATATTCTGAATTAGCAATGGATTGAATGGAATTTGACTAATTATAATTAGAATGTAAGCACTTGACCAAGAGGACACATCCTAAGCTAAGGCAGAGATAATTGAAAACTAGGGTTTCAAAATTATAAAGGTAAGAAGGAAAATGGCTTGCTCTAATAAAACTGCAAAGGATTTGCACTGAATTGAGACAGGGTTAAAAAGCAGAAGTTCCTACATGTGAATATAAGTATCTTATACACAACAAAAACTGTCTCAAAATGTGGCATTTAATGGTGGGTCTAAATGTTTACAAGTCATCCAGAATGGTGGCCAATGGGTACTTCAGAAGAGCAAGAAGTTTTTTGCTGCTGTAAGAGTAAAGTAAAATTTTTTCATATTTAACAGCCCTGCAGCAAGTCACATGATGTAATTATTACACAATTCCTTCCTCTATTGTATGCATACCTGTTCTTCTACTGTGTTAGAATTGGTTATTATTTTGGAAATCAAGAGTATGAAACATAAATTAATGGTTGCACCTTCCAAGTTCTTTGGAACACACCACGCTAAGGAGACCTGATCTAAGATGAGCATACAAATTGTGATAATGGATCAGATCAAAGGTCCACTTAGCCCATTAGCCTGTCTCTGATAACTGCCAAGAACAGAGGCCTAATAAAAGCACAGATACACAGTAAGAATAGCTTATGAGTAGAATGTTCTTCCTTCTAGTGTGTCCTTTCAGTTTATATCAATAGGCAGCAATGGTCTGAGCCACAACTTGCATCTAAACCTTTAATACCTAATCTAACACGTATTCTCCATGAATTTAATTACTGTTTCAACTTATGCCTATGAACAATCTCCTAATCACACAATTTAAATGACATACTGGATGAAAGGAGCACTTTCTTTTGATCAATTTAGAAATGTTGCCTGATATTTTAATTCAGATGTTCCCTAATTCATCTGTTGTAAGAAACTTAGATAAATCCTTCTGCTTCGCTTTTTTGCCACTAATAATTTTAAAGAAAACTATTGTGTCTCTTTTCCAAGATGAAGAAGCAGAATCTAGCTTTGCCCATTCAAAATCTGTTCCTCGTCTCTGATAATACTTGTTGACCTTCCTGGTAGTTTTCCCTGTACTGCCCTGTTTATGGCAGGTCCCAGAACTTCTCAAAGACTTTTCTGTGTGCAGCTCAAAATATCAGGCTAAGCTAATGATACATTTTATTAAATGTACTAATGATTTCAAGTGAAATCATATGTTAATTTTTATGTGAAAACGTTTTGGAGATATATAGATGCTTGCAGTATTCAAGATAAAGCTGTACTACAGACATGCATGATATATGTATTTCTCCTCAAATTGTACCTAAATACATAGCATTTATTAGGCCACTTTGGTTTTAGTGACTTCCAGTCACTGAGATTTATTTTTAGAAATTTATTCATGATTACTCTCTTTTGAGTGACAAAAGTTAATTTAGAGTGCTTCACTGCATAATTGTCATTAGATGCTTGGGGATAGTTCTGTTTATATCACTTTGCACCTATCATTAATTAATTGAATCTCTGTTTTTACTGTCCAGTCACTCAGTTTTTAGCTACCTTGAGTAGTTTAAAATGTAAATATTCCCCTATTACGCCTCTCTCTTCTCATTTTCTCTGCTCATTTATTATTGTATTTAACAGCACTTTCCTGGGAGAAATCCCTGTGGCACACACAGAAGAAAATCTATTCAAACAAGCCCAGTTGTGCACCTGTTGAGACCAAACAACAAGCTGTGGATATAATGATTATTATTCATATTGATATTGGGGGTTTTGTGCACATTTTAATTAAAAAATAAGAAAGCAAAACATTTCAGTATTTTTCTGTTCTAAATTTTCCCTTCAGTTAATACTATGTACAAATTAAATGGCTGCTTTCAGATACTGCTGTCATATGCTTTCTACAAAAATGCATATTCAGTATTACAAATTGAATGTCCTGGAGACTAAAGCCACACCAACTGCATGAAAAATACAAGAGTAATAGCTATTTAAATTTACCTAATATTCATAACCTAACATAATATTTAATAGTCAATTATACGTCTGAAAATTAAACCTTTTCTCAAGTTATATTAAGAATGAACAATTTAATCTCATTGTATTTCCCGTGTTCTGATATCTAAATGTTGCATCAATATGACAGGGATTATCATAAATTGCGACTCAATCAAACATCACATGACTGAGAGGATGAAGTGGGGTTAATAAAATTCTTACTTGTTTTTCCTTGTAAGTTTTATTTTTTCTTTCTGCTCCTGCTTGCCCTTGACAAAGATTTCCCCTGCACAAAGGTGCCTCTGCCTGTACCAAGGAAGGGAATCGATCTGGATGTTCAATGACTCTTGCTATCAAGATCTCTTTCACTTCAGCTTGACAGCAAATACCTAAAGGAACTGGAGTGTTCAGGATTTTTCCACAGTCACTTGTTTAGTGACAACTGTCATCTCCCTGCCTATCAGCATGACTTCCTTACCACCTGACAGAGCTGATAAATGATTTTCCATACAGCTTTAGATTTCCATATCCCAGGGCCAGTATGCTGAAATGTTAGGATTAACTACAATCCAAACACAATGCTTTTATTTCAAAAGAATCCTTTTCAGTCATCTTTTATAAACATACTGTCTCCTTCCTGCCTTTCTACCCAGAAAAGGCAGTTACAACAGTTACTTTAACGTAAGTAACTCTGACCATATAAAGAAGAGTAATTACCTTGACCACTGAGGATATAATGCTTTGCTGTTATTTGAGCTGTTTAAATGTAAGCAGCAGCAACAACAGAAGACACAAAGCTTATCACTTTTTAATTTTTCCTTTTTTTCTTTAACAGCTTGCAAATCCAAAACTGTTGTACTGTGGAGTCTCGCTAACCATGTATCACCTCCAATAATTTCCTGGATGACTGAATTCCTGATTCCTTTAGATTCCAACACTGAACATCATTCATCTTAACCAAATGTTCAACTGCTTACAAAATATGAAGAGACAAGTATAATTACTCCATTTAGTCTAACTTTAAGTTCTTACCTTAAATAAGGAATGTGGTCTAAACTTCTACAAATTTCTATTTGCATTTTGGAATGAGAAATTATACTTACTAAATGTTAAAGTGTAGAGAATATCACAAAGAGTCAGAACAAGGAAAGGCAATTGGTAGTTTTAGAAAACACTATTTTAAGATATGATCTAGCATTTTTAGGTGGACATTTTGTTCATTCAGAGTACTGAAAAACTTCCTACAACACAGATTTAGAGATTGTGCAAGAAAAGACAGTTACATTCCTAATTTAGGAGGGGTTGTGTTCGTAGGAGAATATAATATTAAAGCAGGTATTACTAACATTCTTGGACACCCAGTTTGTGCCCCAATTCAAAGCAAAATACTTTCAACATGTATGTTAGTTAAAAGATAAGGTTTTATAACAGAATTTCTTTGTTTATGAAAGACTGACTTAAACTGTTCGCTAATGGGATATAAGTTTAGGTTTTGAGTTAAGCATCCCTTTTAAATACCTCACTGACTCATAGCCTGGATGTTTCCAAGTGCCCATACTCATTTGCTTTATATTGAGTCCTTATTCAGTTAATAAAAGTGCTTTCTACTCTTGTATAGACTCCTGGCTCCTGAGTGCTCTCTAAGCTTTGTCACCTCTCTATGAGGGTGATACCTGAAAATGCTGCTGCCCATCCAAATAAGATTCTGGTTTTTAATCACACCCTGAACTTGGAGCAGCATAATATCATGAGATAACAAATGTCACAGAAAGGCAAGAATTGTGTTTAATGTGTGAGAAAAAAGGCAGGAGGCTAGGCATATGGTTTACTTCAGCTTTGAAGACAATTTACTCTAACTCACTTGGATATAACTCACACAGAACAGCTCACTATTCCTTAATTTCTTCCAGTTTGTAGAAGACTGCCAACAACCCTTCTCTGCTCCAAGCAGAGATTAACTGAGAGGTCTCAGACAGGTCTGCAGACAGCCTGCCTCTTCTTTCTCTCATTCATTCTATCCAGTGGAGTACACACTTTTTGTGTTAAAATATATAATGAATATACATCTGCACCGTCCTCTCCCAAGAAGACAGACAAGCCCCATTCTGTTCTTCATCTTTGATTCCAGCTAAGACCATCACAGCCTTCACCAGTTTCCTCCCGGTCCTTCTAGGATTGCAATCATCAGAACATATTTTACCTTAACCCACGCTTTGGGAGGATGACTACCCTATCGCTACTTCCATCTGTGGATGACCAGAAACAAGTATACGTGCAAATTGCAACTTGAACCAACCTACCTCATGCAGGTTCCACCTCTGCTCTCAGAAAGGTGGAAAACTCCACCCTCTTCTGCAAAAATTTTATGACAAAAGTAAAAACCTAGGCCTGTCCTTCAAGGTCAATCAGTGTGATGGATTTAGTACACTGTAAAACTCATCTCCTTGCCAAAGGGAGGTTGGAACTTCTCATCTGCAAGTGATGAATCTGGTTATATTAGGGTCGTAGAACCTTACCCAGTTGTCTGGGTGCCAATTGCTTAGTTGAGCCACACTGGCCAACACACTTGCTCATGTACTCTTCAGCTTTCCTCATCTGACAACTACCCATTTTCATTCCTCACACAGAGCAAAATCTAAAATGACGTGTTTTGTCAACTTTTGTTTGTTTCTGGTGGGCCTCCTATGCTGACTTCATCAGATCATCAGGTTGAATTGAAAGCCTAAACAGACTTCACAGTGCATTGTGGATTTTGTGTCCTCCCTTGCAGCTTGACATTGCAGTCCATGTGGAGGGCTACATAACATGACACAGAACATTTTGCTAAAATTAACACACCTGCTGGGTATTAACTGTACAGAATAAATTTAATAGCATTACATGGGTATAAAGCAGAACAGACTTTGGCCTAAGAATTTTATGCCGGTTTTACATATGAAATGTCTCATTCATTTTCAGCTTCCAAAAGCTAGTTCGAAATCTGATATGTTAATGTGATACAGAGGTTTTGAGAACAATAGGATCCAGTTGGCTGCACCCTCATCTGACCAGCCAATTCTATTTCCCCTCTCTTGGATATTACTGGTTTTATAAGGTGATGTATCACGATGAGAGTGTCAGCTGCATCGTTCTACAGCTGTGCTAAATCCTTCTTCACACAATGATGTCCATTATGGTGTCCTGATACTCGTCAGCTGAGTTATGAGCTGGACATGGAGTGTTGAGGAGTGCTGAAGTGGTCTGGCAGCCAGCCAGGGACATGCTACTCCAGTGTGTGCTTGGTGGAGTGCAGCAGATGATAGCCTGTTGCTGGAAATTGCAGTTCTCTTGTGCTGTGCAGAGTTATGATAGGGTATGATGTGTTGGCAAGTGGTGGCTATGATTTTATGGTAAAATTGAACTGCAGTATGAAGCAGGATGAAATTGCTTAACAGCTTTAGTTTGTCAGGATTTGACTTAAGCTATTTTTTTCAAGTAATGGACTAGGTCAGAGTGCTGTCGTTCAGTACTCCAGGAATGTGGCCATTTACTTCTTCAGCTATGAGTCTGGAGGTGCCTAGATATTTTTAGTTTACTTGCTTGTGTTTTGTTTGAAGAACTAGCATGAATTTAGAGCAGATATTCTCATGGGACTGTCTCACATACAGTACTTTAGTTCAGGAGAAAGAAAATTAGGGCTCACACAATTTCTATCTGTAAGTGTCTACTGGGGGCTTTCAGCATTTAATACTGACTCCTCACTGGATTATTGCTGTATGTATGGCCACATCTTAATGAACTAGTTAGGCTTCACTGATTGTTTCATACAAACACGTTTACACTCAATGGAGCACAGTTGGCAATTCCTTTGATAAGTTCCTTTATGAGGAAAAATATGCTCACATAGATCCTGAGAGTTGTGAAGGAACAAGACCTTCAGATCTGATGCTCCAGATTCTCTCACCCTATTCATTATTTTAATATTTTGCAATTAAAAAAAGTCTTCTCTATATGGAATAAATCTCTCCTTGAATTCAGGTAAAGTTTAAGATGATGTTTGGGTATTTTTTTCTGGTTTTGGTTGGGGTTTTCTTGTTTGTTTTTGTTTGTTTTATTAGAAACGATTTGGAGAAAACTATAGCCATTTAGTTTAGTTTTTAAGAAGAATGCCTTTAACAGTGGAACCTGACTATACCCTATAATGCAGAAGGGGACAATAAAATGAAAATTGAGACAGCAAGTCTTCTTCCAAGTAGGAGAGATTATTTAGTTCTTTAGTGATCAATGCCAACGTTATGTCATTCAGAATGTGAATTGTGGAGTTATACTGCCTAATATTCACGATAGCAAGTGGTCACTAAGTTCTCTACCATTTATCTCTTCAGTCTAGCCTACAATAAGCATATTTATGTAGTCTTGCCTGAATGTGGCAAAAGCATGTCCCATGATACTATGGTCTATATCTGAAAATATATGAAAAGAACATGGTCTTTCATGAGGCCATTAGACTTTATATTTTCTAGTTAGGAAATTTTACATTACATTTTCTCAAAACACCTGAAAATAAAGGAAACTGCAATTATTATTTGTTTTTTTAATTGTCCAAATGTCTGGCAAATGTTCTAGATTTGAAAGACTGCCAAAATACTCACATGCCACCATTATCTCTTCACTTTTTATGTCCTTCAGACATGAAAAGGCAATTTGCTTTCGTCAGTGTCCTGACTGATGTCAGCAGAATATTTAATATGGGAGAAAGATGTAAAACTGGGCATCACCAAGATACTTCTCATATTTCAATTGACATCTCTGCACCAAATCCTAGCAATGTAATATATCCTTAGATTTAAAAGAGGTGATAGCAGCTTGAATATTGAGCATCCTATAAGAACCTGTAGTGTGCCCAACACAAATTTCACTCAGTCTGAGGAGAAAGAATGAAGGGAATAGTAAGATAACCTTGTCGACTCTCACATTCATGCCCACACAAATTTTAGGACTGAGACTATCAAAAGTACCTTGTGGCTTCATAATAGCATGAACATTAATTTTTATTTGACATCAAGAAATCATATGTTAACAGGTAAATATATTGCTAACGTACTTCAGATGGAATCAAATAATCATGTTTAGAGGGTTCAGGTACATTTCTGTCTGTTCTACTCTTTTCTCTCCTAACTTCTTCCATAATCTTGAACAGAAATCAAAGAGAAGTGGTTAAAAGTCAGCATGAAAGGTGCCATAAGAAAATAAAAAAACCCACTGTTTTTTACAGCAGTTATCTTCCAGTCCTCATCATAGAAGAACTTGACCTAACAAAATAAAAATTATCTATGGCATCTAAAACTTCTATGTACATCACTTTCTTAAACTGTTATTTTATGAATAGCTGTTGTTTATTTTTCTGGGTACTAGACTGTATTTAAGGGGATGAAATTTAAATCTACTTTTTAACCTTATTCCCATTAAGGATCATGTTTGCTGTTAAACATTTGTATTTTTATTTATACTTATCTTTTTGCAGTCAATCAAGATATGTATTTTTAATTTTCTTCCATTTATATATGTGTTGATTTCTGCTTCTATGACTTTACTCAATACTGTGATGTGCTACCATGTTCTCCTCTGTGTTATAATCCCATTTTATAATATTTTAATATTGATTATTATAGGGAACCACCTTCTGTGTCGTAATATCTGTGCATTATTGTGTTGTAACCATTCTCTCTGAATTTAGTTGCTAAATTTTAGACTTTTAAAATTATACATGCACATACTTAAATTTCAGTAATTTATTTACATTTTATACCTTCCAAGACAGTCAAGAACCATGAGTCCTGCAGCTAAAAGGACAACAATGGTATAATTCAAAGTCTCATTGAGAATATTGGGCCTCTATTCCCAACATGACATAGTGGTCCAAATGGGAATGACGTTGGACTTGTATCTCCCCTTTCAGTAATTACACCACAGTGCAGTTTTTGCTTCTTTAAAATTTGCTTGTTAGAACATAAAAGAGCTTGGACTGTAAATGCAGAAGACCTTTAGTTATCCTAAAACTATAGCATGAAATATAAGTACAAGACCATTCCAACTGAAATTTCTGACTTGAATGACTGTTAAACAGAAGTTTTAGTTCCTGAATTGATGCCTATCCTCTTCAAATGCTTATTTTATGAAATAAAACTCAAATAGCATGACAAAATGACAGCATAAACCTTTGCTATCAGTTGCATTGAAAAGGCATTAAAATTTCAGTATGAACTAATAAGAGGATTTTTATTTTTTTTTTTTGGGGGGGGGTGGTGGTAAAAGATGGTTCCTCATACTAAAGAAAAAGAAACAAATATAGATTTGGTACATAACATGGAGTGGGTTCAGAAAAAGTATAGATTATAAAAAGTATATTCATGAAAATGGCACTACACAGAAATCAGCTAATGAACTATTACAACAGTGGTTAAAAAATACTTTTCTTAATATAAGCCTTGCAATACACTTTTCATCTCTCAAATAGTTGTAATCCCAGTGGCTTTTTCAGGAAACAATCATTCTTACACAATGTGTAAATAATTATATACATACCTATAATATACACTTATATAAAAATAGGTTAGATAAATTACCAGGTTGTTAAGTAGAAACAGTAAGATATGAGCAGTTTTTAGGCATGAATGTATATCAGAATATATAATAGTATCAGATTTAGAGTAAAAAGACATGAAAAGTAACATGACTATTTTAAAAATATAAATTACTATTATTTCCTGGTAGCAGGGTTTGTTTTTTTCACCTTTTCTTTTTAAATGAAAACATGCAATTTTAAATCAAATTCTCCACAGCTTCTGTCTTATGGTAATTGCACTCAGTGGGGACTTCTGTGTTTACTGTATTGGAAGAGGTGTGTTATATATTGTTGCTTGACTAAAAGAATAAACTAAAAGCTTTAATAACTTTTGTTGTTGGCGAAGAACCAGCGAAATACAATATGTGTGGTTTATGGATTAACTGGTATTTAATGTAAAAATACACAGGCATCATAAACAACCCCGTGTTCATTTTAATTTGCTTTACTCTCTCTGAAATTGTGTGCACAATTCATAATAAAATACATAGCACACGATGAAACAGAAAGTGGCCACAAAAATAATGCTGTAGTTTATGTTTTAATTCATGCATCGCATCATATCACCTCATTCATAGATTAGTCAGCCAATTTTGATCAAAGCATTCATTTATAGTAACTAAGATTTTTCTTGATAGGAGCCCTTTACAGTCTTTTTGAGTTTATACATTTTGACTACACAAAGCGAGGAACAATAGAGTCATTTGTTTAAATGCTTAATTAATTTTCAAAACACTTATGATATTAGTGTTTTCCAGTATTTATCTTTTTTTTTTTCTTTCTCTGCATAAAGGTTGAGGGTTTTAACTAAAAAAAAAAAATTATTTTAACTTTTTGTTTCTCCTGGAACCAAAGAAGAATGATAGCCTCAACATCAGGTTTAGTGCAGAGAGAAAGAAGCAGAGATTGAGAGTAGTAGATTAACATACTGTATATTCAGAGAAAGGCAATTGCCTTAGGAAGGATTTGAAACATAGTAAGTCAGTTTCAAGAATAAAACAGAACCATTTATTGTTATGACACAAAGCCTCTTAAGGATATACTGATTTATTTCTCCTGTCTATATACAAAAAACATAAACTGAAATTATGACTATGATAGCAAAGAAACATTTTTTTTGAATATTCAAATAGATGATTTTAACCAGGAAGCTGCCAATATCTATTTCCAGTCATCCTGTAGAAACCTAACTGCAACAGATGGCATCCAGCCTGCCAGACACAAATTCTACCTGCTGTATATTCACTGATGATTTAAATCACTGATACCTATCTGTTTGTGCTTCTACATACATATCTTAGCCTATCTTTCCTTATCTTGAGTTATGATGCATATAAAAAGCCTACTTGTTTGGCATGATAATGATGGTATAGTACAGATGTTTTATATTAGGACAATTTTTTTTTTTTTCCCATCTAATTTCTAGGCAGGATCTGTGACCTATTCTCTTTGGACATCTCAGTTATTCTGGAGGAATATGTCTCATTCCTCTGGATCCTCTCAGAAGCAGCTTTGGTACAGCTACACTATTCAGTCCATTTCCTTTTGACCTGTTCCATTTTTCCACTTTATCATTTTCCCTATGGGTTTCAAATTCATTTTCTTTCAATTTTGGATAGAGTATTTTCATTTGCTTCTCACTTGATATTCTGCTAGGACAGCTAAATCTTCTCTATCTACACATTCTCCTACTCATTAACATGTTGTCGGTGTACAGCATTCCTCCCTCATCTCACACACGTGGAGGTGCTATTTCTTATTCACCTCCTTTGGTGGCAACAGTCAGGAAAGTGCTAGAGCATGAAGGATGCCAGCAATTTAACTACTGTGTTGTCTAAACCTGAGCAGATGGTCTTGTAATCTCCTAGGCTGAGGGGGCTTAAATGTGTGACAGATAAATTCTTTGGGCTGAATTTGTGGGAAAATGGACGTCTCTGAAATACATGGTGCACTGAGGTCAATGTTTTGAGGGGAAGCTGAGAGGTACTTTGACTTCCTTCCTCTGTTTAGAGTGTCATCCTAAAATTTAGCCTTGATAAAGGTGAGGCTTTGGCCATTTCAATTTCACATAAGCCTGGCTATTCTACAGCCACGGATGAATAGCACTTCATCTTTTCTACTTAAAAACATAGAAGCTTTCCTCACTAGTGTCAGTCTCCCAGTGTCACTGGTGTGTCATCTCTCTCCTAGGGGTCCTCTCAGAGCTGTCTGCTTTTGATATAACATGGTTGTGTAATCTTGGCTCAAACTTCTGAGAAAAATGCTAAGTTGTGAGAAAGAGCTGTGAAAAAGTACTAAGGTAGAAAAGAAGGGTAAGATGACAGTCAGAGGTAAGATTGTTGAGGCAGGGATAGTTGGCATCTCAGTGATTCCAGGAGAAAAACACTGACATGAGAAGGTACAAAGATGGCACACCAGCAGCACTGACGATTAGCAAAGGAGGTTGACCCTTTCACACATGCCATCAAGCTGTCTGGCCAGCACAGACTTGCTGCCTGTTTTACTGGGGGCTGTAAGCATATTAATACTTATTCTCCCTGTTTGTCCAGATTCTCTGTTGTGTCTAACACCCAAAAATGACTGGTTTATACTCTTACAATGTTCACATCCTTCTTGCACTGTCTTTATTCGTGGTAAAAGTTGTCCAAACAGTGTCGCAGAGAAGGCATGTTACAGACATCAGCTGAGTGAAGGCATCAGCTCTGTCAAGGCAAAATGTCAGGTGGTGATTAACCAGGGAGATTTACATAATAGCTTCTGAGTGGGAAGCCTCTCCCTAGAAATCAACAACACTGATAAAAATTTGGGCCATGTAAATTCTTAATATATGCAAATAGAGAGCTGAACACTTCACCATTATTCTTCTTTTAATGATCACTAGATCACAGCACTGCTAGTACAGAAACCAGAACTTTGCCCTAAGGAAGCAAAGGAAAAAAAAATCTTAATTTACTGCATCAATTCCAATAATTGACTGATAAGGACACTCCTTGCTGCAATCTATCAAAAAATATTGATGCAATATAAAAAGGGAAATACATTTTCCCACTGCAGCCATGTTGTACCTCAATTACAAGAAGCTAGATGCAGAAATTTCTAGGCAGAAGTTTTTCTGTCCTGTATTTGACATGATATCATCCATGATGATCCAACAGTCGACTTCCACCCACAAGACCACAAACGGAATGCTGACTCTGTTAGTAGCAAAGACAGGACTCCATTCAAATTTTAAAAGTCGGAAGACTACATAGATCAATGAACTACTAAGAATTTTATCAATGATTATTCAAGGATATTGAAAACAATGAAGGTTTGTACAAGTCAGTATTGCACAATGACTAGGATGGATTTCAGTAGGATCCATCTGTTTAATCATTTTATAGTGGTTCCTGCCCTTACATTCCTGAACAGTTCTGAAGCAATTAAACTGGGATTAAATCTCATTATGACTTTGGCTCTTTTTGCTCTCATTAAGGGATGCTCTTTTTTTGGGGTAGCCAGATGTGACAAAATCTTTTGCATTTTAGAAGACAAATGTACCCAAAAGAACATCTGTGCCTGATAAATGAAAACAAGCAGGAAACAAATGTATGTGCCCTCTTTGAATCACATACAAAACCAAAAAAGAAACCAATTAAAACCGAATGCAACTTATATTCCTTGTATCACACAGTATTTCCCATGAGGTTGTTTCCGGAGATGTAAAATGTTACAGTGAAAACATGGTGTGTACTCTAGTTCCATTTTCTATTTAATATATATCATGATCTGACTGTAGAAAGACAACATAAAACAACAAGTAATTTTTGTAACTGGCTGTTGGAAGTTAGAGGATTTTAAGTTATTATTTGCAGTTATGACTTAGGTTTGTCCAGATGCTCTGGATATTTTTTAATTGATTGTATCACAGTATAGATTTAAAATAAATTTGTATGGCTACATTTAGAAATACATGTTTCTGGTACAATAATGGGAAGTTTACTAACATTGTATTGTTTCCTAGGAGGATTTGAGGCCACTTTTCTGTATTTTTATTTTGATACCTTTTATATTTCTAAGATACAAGAAAAAATGTTTAAGTCTGTCTGGTTTGGTTTTTATGCAGATGTGTTTTTTCATCAACAATTGAGATTGCTATAGCATATGGAAGTGATTCAAATAATACTGTGATCTGTTCTTACTCCTTGTTATTTCAAATACATTAAAACCTTCAGTTCTGCATTCAATGCAGCTTGACTTGAAAAATTAACAACTTACTGTTGCCAGAGTAGCCAAAGAAGCCAAGCCAAATGGGATTCATCAGGAGAAACAGTTTTGAAATGTAGAATTCTAATAATGCACAGTAAGTAGGATTTAAGATGGAAACCAAAAATGCATTGCACCTTTGTCTACTAAAACTGAAACTAATTATTGAAATATAGAAACAATCAAGAAATGTTAATATTTGAAACCACATTTACATATTACAATATGATAGGTTACGATATTTCTAAAAGCTAAAGTCAGTGAAGATCTTGGCACTACTTTCATCCACAGAGAAACCTCCAAATACTTTCATTGTAACTGCCAAAATCCAGGTCAACAGTTTTCATGCTGCATGTTTGTTTTGTAATGGTTGTTATTGGAAGGACAAGAGAGAAGGAAGAAGAGGCAGAGGTTGCCTGAGGTTTTTTTTGCAAGCAGTGTTGAATAAAGAGGGAAACTCAAGCACTTCCTCAGCACTTAAGCTGGAGAGCTGAGACGTGGAAGGATGACAATGCGGATGCCGTGGACAACAGCTTGAATAGCTTGAGAGAGAAAACAGACAACTGGGATGAACAGTTGAAGTGGTCTGGGACAGGGGCATGCGGGAGGAGCAACGGGTATAGGGCCTTTTGTATAAAGAAACAGGTACAGCGAGATCCATACTGAAGCAGGATTCTTCTTTCTGTGTTTGTTAGAGAAACTTGAAATCCTAATGCCACCGTGTCCATGCTGCCGGCTACTTTCAAAGGCTTCTGAATAAATCATAGGTGTGTCAATGTGATTCCACATCACCGGATTTTTTTAACTGTGTTTTATTTTTTAAACTTGAGAAAAATGAGAAAAAAAGAAACTCCAGCTGCCTTACAGGAATGCTATTCTCTACAGAAAATCAAATACATAAGGTTTATGTAACGATATAACTAAGATTGCACTTACTGCTTTAGCTCAGATTGCTCCTGTGTTTATTTGTATGATTTATTTTGTTTTCCAGTCAACAGGATATTGGAGATTCTTGAAATCAATTTTTTATCTTCACAGCATCCTTGTTAATCCCATCTCAGCACTGCCAAGGCCATGGGGTTCTGTGTCCGCTTCTGGGCTCCCCAGTACAAGAGAGATGTGGAGCTACTGAAGAAAGTCCTCTAAAAGGCCATGAAAATGATTAAGGGACAGAAGCATCTCTCATATAAAGAAAGGCTGAGAGACCTGGGACTTTTTAGCCTGAAGAAGGGAAGGATCAGAGGGGTTGGACCAGATGACCTTTGAAGGTCCCTTCCAACCCAAACTGTTCTACGATTCTTATTAATGTGTACAAATATCTGAAAAAAATGAACCGAAGAGGATGGAGCCAGGCTCTTCTCAGTGACAGAACAAGAGGCAATGGGCACAAAATGAAGCACAGGAATATTCCTTTGAACACTAACCAATACTTTTTATCTATGATGGTGACCACGCACTAGCAGAGTTTGCCCAGAGAGACTGTGGAGTCCATATCCTTAACGAAATTAAAAAGACACCTGGACATGATCCTGGGCAACTGGCCTTTCTCAAGCAAGTGGCTTGGATCAGCTGACCAGGTCCCTTCCAACCCGTGTGACTCTGTAAGTCTAGTACCTCCTAGTTGTTCTAATTTCCACATTTAGAAATCTGAGGTAGTAAGGATATGATCCAGATCACTAAAATTCACAAGCTGTCTTCCAGTTTGGCATGGAACCTTCCTTCCTAACTACAGGTTACCTATATTTGACCCTATTACATTCATGCAAGGAGGTCGAAATTAGAGAAAAGGAACTTTTGCCACCTTAATGTTAAGATAATGTGCTTTATATTCTAAGTTTATAGGACTTATATAAAACCATGTTGTGCTTTGTTTGGTTTGTTTTGTTTTTTAATTTCTTGTGCCATTTGGCCTCTGAATCCCCCCTCATGCCTCACCTCGCTGTTGACTTTCTACAGACCCCCCCCCCCCACACCCCTTGCTGCCACTTCCCACCTGGCAGGCAGGAGAAGCAGGTAAACCCCGGGGTTTGGTTTCTCTGCTGTTGACAACAACTCTGTGTGCTAATTCTGTCATGCATGCCACAGGCTCACTATCACTGCTTATTATAAACTGTAAATGCACATGAACACTTGTAATTTGAACACCCATAAGCTAAAGGTGGACTGATTTTTAGAGACCGTGCACATTGGTAGCTCAGTGCTGTTTGTTTAAAAGTGTGCACAGGACACCTTTAAAGCCAAACACATAAGGTAACATTAAAAAAGATGAGTGGCCTCGAAAAACATAGCAAAATGATTCGAAAGAATGAAAATATTACCAACTGATTTAAAATTCATTTTCTAAAATAAAAAGTAGTGTTTTGAATTTGAGCAGTGAGTGCTGAAAACCATAAATATCACATATATATCACATAAAAAATAAAACATATTTTACACATATGTGTTTCAATCAATCTACCTTTAGCAAAGTGAATTTTCTCCAGTATTTGACACTTGCTATTTGCAATTTTGTGCCTTTTGTATGTTCATTAAGGTACAGTATTTTGATATAATCTCTGACACACTAATAAAGATCTTGTGGAACGATTTACTCTAGTCGCTTGTCACATCTTCCAAATAGCAGATATTTAGGGCTGAGTAGCTCTAAATTGCCTGTTGGAGCATCGCTAAGTATGGAGCTCACAGTCCTAATTTAGGTCCACAAGTCAGATGCCAGAAGTTATATGGTGTGAATACCCCCCTCAGAGAACAAGCCATAGAAAGAAACAGCAACTATGTATAGAATTCAGAGAAGCCGAATATAAAACTCTTGAGTGAAACGCTGTATGTCTATATTTGGCAAGTGAAAGCCTGCTCTTGAGAGATGCTTATGCCTCTTAACTCCAGTGAGAACTTCAGGAGAAGCTCTGCACCTCCCAACATCAGGCCTTAAATGATCAAGCATTTCTATCCACTGTTGTGCTCTACCTTGCCTGATCTCAAACATGGTTATTACAAGAACAGAGATTGCACATCATTTCCCTTTAGAGTACTTTGAATTATTTAATCAATGTGCTTTATTCTGCAAACTGTTCTGACCATGCTCATAAGGATTTAAATCAAAAGATTGCGCTGTTACCTGAGCAATCCTTAGAGGAACAAAGTGCCCTCCCGTATTCTCTGTGGCAACAGAAAAATGGTATATACCATTTAGACCCATGGCACTAATGATCATTCCTAGTTTGATGTATTATTCTAATATTGTCCCAAGTTTCATTATCATGTCATGTTGATCATGCTGCTGTTAGTAAATTTAGGAACAACTCACTTCCTGCTGGCAGGTACAGTAAGAGAAGACAGTGCTACAGCTGACACCAGGCATCTGTCATTAAAACTGTCAGGAAGCTAAATACAAAAGAGGTTTACTGGCCAAACAAAAATTCCCAGAATTTTTAGCTTGTATATCCCTGTTGTGTCTCTTGCTATTATTACAATTATTACATTACAATGGCTACTTCAGTTATGAAACAACATTTTTAACATAAAACAAGATGCAAACTTTTTTTTCTATTTTAACAGTATAATTACAGTCTCTCAGCATCAACATTACAGAAAACATTTTCAACTTTCAAACCTAAAGCCCATAACACTATTTATGAAACATTAGAGATAGTATTTAGATAGGAAAAGTAATAAATTTGTAGCTTTTTTTTTTTACATTTTTAATTCCACTGTATAATTTCTATTACTTACAATGTTTTCCTTTAAAACAGAAACATTTCCCCTAAGATAAAATTATTGCTTTCTGATGTACAAATAGTATTTCAATTGCTTAACAAATAAACCTTACAATGTTTTTCAACATTCATTTTCAAAACAAGATATGCAGTCTAAACAGGAGACACAACAATTACAAAATAACTTGTGATGCAAATATAAAGCAAATTTATTCCAACACTAGTCCTAGAAGTTCAGGACAGGATCCCATTATTTGGGTTCACTTGAGATTATCAATTTGTAAGTGGGTTTCAATTCAATATTTAGGGACTGTTGCCAAAGGACCTCTTTAACTAAATAAGAGGCCATATCTAAAACCATTTGTTTTGGAACATTTATCTAGAGAGAGTATAACCTTCTGAATTGGCCTGATTCCTCTTGGAAGAGAAAATAATAAATGCAATAAGGAACAGGTCCATAAATGATGTATGTATTTTTGGACTGAGTTATGAAACAAATGGCTTGCAATTCTGGCTAACCAGAAGGAAAGAAAGCAAATAACCAGACCTGTGAAGAGGATAAGCCAGAGTTTTCTTGTTGTGCTGGTCAGGTCTGTAGGACTTCCAGCCAGCAGAAACAATTCACATCAGTATCACATGCCCTACTATTTCGTCCCATTTTTGTCATTGCCTTCCTTCATGAGATTAACAAAATTACTTAATTTCTCTCACACTTGGTATCCCCTTTCATGAAATGAGATTACAGTAATACAGATCTCTCTAATCTCAGAAGAATATTTTTGTTAAGTATTCAGAGATCCTTTTATATAAAGGTCTAAACATGTTTTATTGTATATCAATACACACAGTTTCAAACATCCTAGTTGCAGAGTTTAATAAAAGTTTAACCTAAGAAAGATATGGTATCTGGTTTCCGTGTTGTGCATTGTTGACGTTTTACAAAAATACCAATTTGAATACTTCTAGCAAAGTGGAACTCTTTTTCTGGGCCATGTTAATCTGTCACCATTCACCCTGAGAAGAGGATCTCCATTCTTTGTCCTCCATTTCTCAAAAAGTTTTTTAGAAATTAAAAATTAGATTTTTTTTTTTTTTGCTTTCTCATGTTTTAGTATCAGAAGCAGAAAATAAAATATTCAAGGCATACAGGATTTCCCAAAACATGATGAGATTTCAGCATCAAGGAATTAAACTACCTGGAATATATTTTTCTTTATGTAATGATGTCCAACAATGTGAACAGTTCATCCCTGCCTAGCCTTCAGTATCACATTCTAGGCTTTTTAGATATTAACATTAGAAATTGATTTCTGTAATGGTATCTTGGCCAAGCTGTGGATTTCCATAAATTCCTAGATCATAAACCCAAAAGGACCTCAGCAATTATTACCACTTACATAATACAGATTGCAGGGCTTCCCTGATGTTAGTTCTTGTCCAAACAACATGTCTTGCAGAACAAATGATTACTCCTGATTATAAAAGTACTTTTGATAGAACATCCATCTCAAATCTTGGAATTTGCTAAAAATGTACATTAAGTTTTTTCTAGCTTCAGATCTAGCCAGCAGAAAAATAAATTTCTGTCTGTTATATTGCAGAGCCTATGCTTGTTAGCCACAACTGTACATGCCACAAACAATCTTACTAACTTTTTATTTTTATAAACTGAATACATAGAACTTCTCCAGTCTTTTAATACATATTCTGCTTTTCGCATGTTTAAACATTTTATGAAATTCCTCTGTACAGTCTCTGTATCAATATTCTTCATGTAGTCATCAAACAGGCCCAGGAACACTGGACAATTGTATCAACACTACAGACTGAAGGAATGGAACGACTTTACCTATTGCTTGATATACGTCTGTGTCCCTTAGGACCATGCTTGGATTTTTCCACTGTGCTTTCTGTAAGAGTTACTGTTTATTTCATTATTTATTAGTACCCTAAGTTCTGTGTCAACTGCAAACTATGTTTTATTATTTTTTCAATACAGTTTAATTAAAATGACACTGACTTCTTCAGAACAGCAGTTCCATTCTACATGTTTATTTGAAATGTGTCATCTAGCTAGTACTTAAGCCCCTTGATTTTATGTTAAAATTTTATTCCTACATTTTTAAAATCAAAATAATTAACAATACTAAATCATTGTCTTAAACTATTTTAAATATAATATATGAACAAAATTTATCAACCTAAATTGTCTTCTTATTAAAATGAAATTGTGTTGGAGGATAATAATTCTCCTTTTACCTTTCTGATTGTCTTTCATTATGTTATCTTTGTTTAATATTTTATTAGTTGAGGTCTGTATCTCTGTTGCATTGCTTTTCCTGTAGGATAATATTTCTCAAGTTGGTTTATTTACTCTCCTTAGACAATTATATGATAGTTATTATCTTCCAATCCTATGGAATTTCTCTATTTGTTCCAGGAAAAATAAAATATCAGTAAGAATAATCCAGAGAACTGGTTGATTTCAAGGCTCTTAGATGCAGAATATGTACAGATGGTAACTTGAAATCATTTAACTTTAGTAGCTGCTTTTTAAGCTCTAGTTACAATTGAAACGGAAAATGTTTTTCCTCATCCTGTGATGTAACATTTGGCTTTTTCCCTAGAACAGAAATATCTATTGAACATTTTTTCTTTTTGAGATTACTATGTTCGACTACTTCCATTTGAGTAATGTGTATTCTGAAATCATATCTGCATCATAATGAAACTACTGTCCTGAGTTCTTTATGTTAATTTATGAAGATATACAAACTGGTTTCATATATTTTAACAGTCAAATCCCATGAAGGTTTGTGCATCTTTGTGAAGTAATGAATATTCATTGTGTGACAGGTAATCCTAACGGATAATCAATATATCAGCAATCAATATTTCTGAGAAATTAAGAACTATTAAATAAATCTTTGTTTATAGATGCAGATACACACACAGAGTGCACACATACAGTAATTTTCCTTTTATACTTGTGACTGACAGAAACTGAGCTCTTGCCTAAAAATGTCTTTCAAAAGACTTCAAAGTGCTTAGAATTTTTTACAGGTACAGAGATGTCCCCATTTTCCTTCCATATGCTGAGAAGATGTGAATCATTTAAGTTCTGTTCATGGGTGTATAGCACCTAGTGCAAATATTCACAGATATTGTTTTGATTTGATATTAATTTTGCTTTTGCAGTGGGCATGTGTAAATGATTACATGAAGTGCAGGGCTCTAGTGATTCAGTACATTAGAACATGAAAAACAAGTGACCCTAATCGGGATATGTAGGAAGCATTAATACATTCGTAATGTCCAAGAAACTCCAAAAATTAACTTGAAATAAGAACAAAATAAGAAACAGAAAACATTCAAATGACTCTAAGAAACACAATGCCGTACAATTTAGGAGGAAACTAGAATAGATAACAATAGCTAGAAGCCAGTGTGGTTTTGGATGCACCTGTGCAAATAGTTTTTTTTCAGGGTGCTAAATACAGGAGATGCATTCATGCTTGATATAATAAAAGATCAGACCTTTTACTTCAAAGAATCTATGAGGTATAAATAGGAAGAGAGAAAAAAAAGAAGCGCATATGTATGTGTGCATGCCTGGTTTCAGTTTATAAAGATGCAAGTCCTTCTGACGCACAAAGAGATAAACTATTGACAGTCTGCAATGCTAAAAGGCAGGAACTCTGGCAACGTGTTTAATGCTGGATACTATATACTTGTGTTTTCTTTTTGGCATGGTTGTAACTATATAATCTGTGTGTTGTCTCAATGAACAGGCAGCCTACACTTAGGGCAGATGCGATTTCACAGTTTTATTCTTTTGAATTCATTTGACAGAATTCTTTCTCTTTAATTAGCAAATAAGACTGTTACTGGAAAATTCTTTAAAAAAGCCATTTATCCTGACGAAAATAAAAGCATACTTCTACATCTAAGCTATTTTGTAATTTTGTGAAAAGCACTGCTAGACAGTTTGATACCATACTAATCTGTGACCAGTGATGTGATCAGCACAGGATGTCAAAGAAAACCTGAATTCCAATCCTTTATCCTGCCTTATCCTGTGATGTTTTTGGCTGAAGTCTGCTTGTCATGGTGTATTTACTCCTAAGCAGGAATTCAGTATAGTGCACAGTCAGATATACATGGCCTTTATAAACCAGAAAAAATGTGCTCAATGTCCAAAACATTTTATTTCCTTGCATTATTTTAAACAACACACCAGATGTGACCCAGAGACACAATATTTTTCAGAAAAAGCCTCAGGAAGATGTTCCCCTGACAGAGTCTTTGCAGCAGTGTAAAGATTCTATGTCAGTGACCAAGAGCAGTTAGACGTGGATCAGACTAGGGCAGCCCAGGAATATGCATCAGCAGTTCCTGAGTGGTGGATGGCCTTTGACTGCCCCAATGATCCCAAAGCTGCAGTTCAATTTTCCATTTCAGTTTCACCCAGTGAACAAGGTCAGCCTATACTGTCTGCAATAAATCGATATCTTAGATGCATGGCAATTTCAGGGGGTGCACAGGGTTCCCTTACATAATCCCTCCATTGTCTTTGTTGGGGATTTCTTCATTCTCCTAATTAACCTACTGTTCATTCCTTTTTACATCATATATTTTCAAAAGATATTTTAAAAAACATGATTTTAGCAATAATGTAGTGACAGATTTAATGGCATGACATGGCATCTTTTCAGTTTATTTTTAAAGCTTAGATTCCTCACTGTTGCTGCAATAAAGTGGTGTAAATGAAAATTAAAATGTTGACTGATGAGGTTGTTATGCATTACTTCTGTGTGATGTAAAATCATTGTGGCTGTTTTCTCAAGGGCTGTTCTTTTATGAGACTGAATTACATCATAGCTTCACAGAAAGCATTTTTCTGCAGTATCAGGAGGCACACAAGGTGAGAAAGAGATGAATGTCAGCAGCCAGTGGGAGATGCTGCTTCTTAGCATTACTCCATGAAGACATGCTCCTAAGGGCATGTTTAATTTTGAGCATCAGTGGCCCCACTAAAATCTAGAAGACTGGTCACCGGATTAGTGTTCTTTTAGGATGCCCTCATGTATGTGGTACATTTGAAGGACAATGGCATTTAGAAGCAAGTTTCTTCCCCCTTCCTCTTCTCAACTTCTCTTTCACAGGCTTACAACTTACTAAAACAATAGCCTCAACTCAGTGACCTCCCCTTCAAGCAACACAAGGACATCAAGAACAGCAGTTCTCATCCTGCTCCCTTACTGCAAATATCACTCATCTTGCCATACATCACCATGTGCAGTCAGAGGAAAACTCTGTTCCCAAACCAGAATCACTAAAATAATGTCTCTGAGAAGGACAAAGACAACTTTATACATCAGACTGATGTTTCTGATGATGTGAAACCCTTTCCTTCCAAAACTCAGGATGACTGGCAAAACAGAAACAAATTCTGTCACTGGCAGTGTAGCATGGTATTTTGGAAAAACAGCAAAAATAATACTTAAAAGTAAAAGTAAAATAATTACATGGTAGAAATGACTGAAGAGTACTTATTAAAGGTTTGAGTGCATCTACAAGGTACATTCATTTGTTGGGATAGTATAGAGTTCTGTCCTTAGAAAAGAAAATGGGTCATAGCAAAAAATTTCAGAGAGAAGAGCTAATAGGCTTTTGTACCTTCATCTACAATTCAATTTTTCATCCACCACTGCTACACAGTGCACAACAAAGAAGGAAAAACATAGCTCTCCTTCATAGACCAGCAGATCTTCAGAGGGATGGGGAGGAGAGGGTAGCAGAGAGAACATGAGTTCTCTGTGCAGAGCCAACTTTTTGGCAGTCAGAACAGGCGAGGGCCAGGATAGAAAGAAAGGTTGTTTGCATACACCAGCTGTGCCTTTAGAGCTCCAGAACAGCATATGAGCTAATTGCAAACTGCCCTGCATGGCTAAACTGAACTGACAGACAAAGAAACTATTTGGTGATGTGATGTTTGTATAAAAATCAAATTAAAGCTGTTTAAAATGGGCATAATACCGAAATGACCTACTAGAGCTCAAACACTCGGGTATCTCTGCTGTCTTAATCAATACACAAGAGACGTCAAGGTCATGCTTCAGAAGCAGAATACAAATTAGAGCCTGTTTCCTCTAAGGAAAATCACATAAAGCTGAAGAACATACATACAGAAGAAAAAAAATCTGACAAAATCTACTACTAACAAACCAATACTTAAGGCTTCAAAAATTAATTAATATTTTGTCAAACTAAGACATGGTAACATTAACATTTATACTGGTAAGGAGCATTTTGCTTCTCAGCCCATTTCTCTTCCCCAGTAAGAGTTTTGGGCAAATGGTTGGAAGAGAGAGAAGGCAAGAAACCTACTTTGATTAGGGCAGGGTGGTTTCTAACCAGGATTCTACAATGAAGAAAATGCAAGCAGTAAGACTATCCCAAATGAATGTCTTCAGATCTGAATCAGTCAGCTTGTTCTGGGTTCCTGGCTTCCAAATGTTTCTCTTTTAGAAACCTTGTAGCTGATAAGTTCTTTTTTCCTCACTGTCCAACCCTGCAGCTGCCCCTGTAAAAGCTCTGTTCCATGTCAGCTTTTTAATTCTTGGTGATGTTGCCTCCTGCAGGTCTACTTTCTTGTACCACCAGCCTCCCAGAGGCACTGAGTCCTAAAGGAGGTGCAGTAAGAAAGCAGCAACCATGAAACAGCAGTGGAGAAGGTAGCAGATTAAGATGGAGGAGTGGTTTCTTGCAAAGGATAATGCCTTCCTGTTCTCATAATCATTTTTGCTCCCCCTGAGGAGTAACATGGACTCCAAGCTAACAAACTAGGCTGATCTTGTAGCCCAGGTCTTATTTAAGATGTAGATAAGGTTGGTATCTGCTGCTCCAGAAGAACATAACAGGAGCCAAGAACAAATTTGCTCCCTTGAACAAAGGCATGGTAAAGAAATCTATGCTGTTTTTCTGCAGTGTTAGTTATGTCTGCAGTTCACTGGATCAGTGAGAGTAGCAGTGCCCCAAATCCTGGCATGGTTCATGGACTGCCCAAGCTCTGCCTGAAGGACAACCTGCAGAAAGCTTGTCTCGTAATGTCCAGTTGCATACCAAACTGTACGATGTGCTCAGTCTTGAACTAAAACTCAGAAAAGATCAGTTCAAGATGCAGCATAGAAATTCTACCCAACCAGACTACTAAATACCGAGAAACCCATCCCCACTCCCAGCATTTCCATGCTATTCCAACCAGCAACCTGCATCATACAGCTGTGGGCTACCACTGATCCCATTAGGGCTGCTCGGTCCTTATCTGGCTCTGACAGGATGTGTACAGAAATCTCTTGCTGAGTGACTGGTGGAGCTCTGGACACTTCGAGTAACAGTCTTTGAGACTGACAGCCTTCTGCGCCTGAAGGGATCAGAAGTACGACTGGGAAACAATTTGAATCCTAGCTCTGACACTGCCTTCCTGTATAACATCAGACATATCAGGATCTTACCTCAGGGTGCTGCGTAGGTGACTGTGGAAAATAATAATGCATCATACTAAATTCCCCAGAGACTGGCTCAGACATCCTAAGCCAAATTGCCTCAGAGAGAAGACTTAAATCATATTCTAGTGGGTTTTAAGCTCTGAGAGATATCAGGGTGTTCATGAGGTCTAAGCTGAGGACTCTTGCCAATTCTATTTTGAGAATAAACCCTGCTACCTTTCAAGAAAATAGTTTGGAATACCACAAAAAGAAACTCTGAAGAAGCCTCTTTTCTTTCTGCTCATTGTTACAGTTTGTCTTCTGAATGATGTGACTCAACCCCAGAGGACTGTAGCACACTGAAGCTTGAGATGAGAGGTATATTCATCAAGGGCAACATCTCTACCTAACACCTCCTAATAAGTTCCTGTGTTCTATCTTATTATATATACTATATTCCTTTATTATGTGTCCTATATTCATTTATACCCCTACATGTTTTGTTCCCACATGCCATAAAGAAGCTCTACTTGGTTTAGCAGCATTAGGAAAGAGTAACAGCAGCCTATCTAGGTAAAGGAATTTAATTTTATTCATAAAGATTCAGAAAGTTTAAAAGATATTCCTACCCTTAAAAAAAGTGTTTTCTCTGTGCTTTCTTCAAGCAGCCTAAGGAGAACAGATCTGTTTCTCAGAAGATGAGAAGGATGAAAATTCAAGGGGAAAGCTACTCTGTTGAGCATCAGAGGAAGGAAAGTAGAAACCCGAGATGTCAAGAATGAGAAAAATAGAGAGATAAATTTGAGAGATAAGAGGAGTATAAGACAAGTGGAGGGCAGGGGAATGTTTGGAGTGACAACAGTGATGGGAAGACAGTGGGAACCAAAACAAGCTTCATGTCCTTCAACCTAACTTTGTGCTCAGAATAGCTTCAAATGGAGATTAAGTTGCTGTGCTTCACTGAGACTGACTGCTATTTATAGACCCATATTTGTCCTAGTTCTGCAGCATTTATGCATTTTTTCTTACATTAGAACAAACAAACAATAAAACCTGAAAACATTTGCTCTCATTGTAGACCATACCATGAAGAACCTACTTAACTTTTTTTTTTTTCAATACTGAGCTATTTTCAATTATTTTAAATTATTTTTTATTAGGTAGAAGACAAAGATTTTAGATCACGTAGTATAAGAAATACCATTTCTGAAATATTACAAAAAGTGATATTAATGGTATCATAATTTTTAGGAAGTGATTTTTTACATTAAGGATTGTGCTGCTTACTTTTACCAGAGAGATTTTCATTTTATATTTTATATATATTTTTTTTTCACGTTTTCATCTCGTGTCCAGAAATTACCATCACTCTTCAAAATATTGAAGATTTCAAGGTATTTTTATTATTCCTTAGCAAAAAAACTTGACAAATATGAAGACTATCAATTTAGTGTTCTAGCTTATAGGTTTCTTTTCAGGCTCATTTATGAGTTTTTAATCAGAAATTTTCATCAATATAAAAAATGAGTGATGACCTGATATAGTCTGTTTTAAGAATCAAAAATAAATGGTTGTGCATTCACTAGGCAATCATTTAGCATTTTTGTGGAAATGTTCCAATAAGAAATGGAGGAGCTCTGCTAATTGGTGACCTGAAATGAAACAAAGAAATCATCTTGAAAATTTCTATATTTAAGTCTTCACAATTTTACACAATCAGGAGTTGAATGAATGATTTAAGCAGTTTTTAGACTTTAGACTAGCAAAAAAAAAAAAAAAAGAAAATAAAAAGGATCTGTAGAAGAAAACAAAGCTACAAATAGCAGAGATAAGTAACTTAGGTTGTGACAGATGATCTGCATCACCTACTAAGAATTTAAGACTAACTTCAAAGTTAGGTGACTAAAGAAGGGCTGATTTTGTCATTTGCTGAGAAATCCATTCCAGCACATGATTTTAGTATCTGAAAGTATTGTAAGATATTATTCAACCTGAAAATGGAGGTGGGACTGGCAGAAAGGAAGCACTGGAGCAGTAGACAGGAGGTGAAAGGGGGTGGTGGGAATGACAAAGTTGGGGAAGTGGATGTGAGAAGAGCCAAGAGTAAAGAAATGTAAGAAGCATAACAGGGATCGAGAGAGTTGCCTTAAGAAGATGCTCAAGATATAGTGCTAGGAGACTTTAGATGAAAGAGTATCTATAATAACTGACAATATGATAAATTAGTAAAAACATGGGTCTAGTTTCTTATTTAGGTGATTTATGACTGTAGAAGCCTGAAAGCTCATCTTGTTTTGTTCCCATAAGGGGCCAGAGGTGGAAAAGCCATAAGACTTATTTGCTCTGCTATGAGGAAAAATAGCTACAACCACCAATTTATCCCCTTTATTTACAGCAGAAAGTTGTGCTGATTATTTTGGGGAAAAAGAAATATGTGGTCATCTGGAATGATGCCTAATGATTAAATAATGTAACAAGCTATTGATTCACATGCAAAGAAGAGAAGAATGTTACAATAGCTTATACTAGAAATGGAGCCTGTTTGAGAAGCACTGCTGTCCTGACTATGCATTCAGAATCTTGTCATGCTCCCTACCCCAACTCACCCTTCTTGTTTGTCTCAGGTATTATGAAGAAAGAGACAACGGTGGGTACAGGAAGAGATAGAAAGAGAAGGAATGAAGTGAGACTTCAAGAAAACAAAAGGTGAAGTGTGAAAACAATAGAAAAAGTGCATGCATCTAAAGACAAATTATTTAAGCCAATCTAAACTAATATGTCTTGCCATGGGAAAAGAAATTTACCCTTGATAAAAGTATCTTAAAATCCACCATGACTTTTTCCTGTGAGGTCCTAGGACTGTTAACTAAGCCATGTAATAAATACGGATAGCTTATTGTAATCCTTGTTTTTCCCTATGATTTAGGGATATTTATCACACTCATTTGTTGTATTTGTTTTTGGTTTTGAAGTATGAGTTTTCTGAGGGCTAGGAACTGAGGACCAGATTCACAGGGAGTGTAAAATGTTGGAAATCCATTGACTCCAACACCACTTGTGTCTTACTTGCACCACTAAAGACTGGTCCACATGTTCTTCACTTGCTGCCTGGCACTCTGCAGGGCCTGCATAGTAAGGATATCACAACAATGACCACCATTTAGAGTTCAGAAGATATCTTACCATTCAAGAGGGGAAAAAAAAAAAAAAAAAAGAAGATAACTTTTGGTTAACTGTGCAGTTACACCAATATTTCACTCCAGGTAAAATAAAATTTTGTTGCATGCAGGAAAAACACAGTGGAAAACAGGCAGTAGTTTAGACTTGATCTTCACTAATGTTTAGATGTGTGTCTTGAGTAATTTTCCTAGAAGGCTTCCCATTTAAAAATCTTCTGTCAAAACATTTTATGATGTTCTGGACTTTCTGTTCTCTGTGAAAAATCTACAGAGATATATTCCAAAATATACTATATTTTTTTTACAAAAATTATAGTTTTAAATGGCTTTTTCCTTTCCGTCTTTTTACACTGTTTTGAAGAACATCTACTGTTATTTAGTCCTGTCAACACAGTAATCTCGAGGGGAAAAAAAAAAAAAAGCTCTGCATTCCTTTAATGTTGTTTTTATAACAGTCTCCATAATAAAACTCCACAGAAATATTACTGCAAGGATTTAAGGTCTTTTCAAAGCAATTTCTAGGAATGGGAGCATTATACCCATTTGGCATAATATGGGAAAACAATCAAGCAGACAATTGAGTATTTTTGCTTGAAAAATACTTTCACTCCAAAACCAAATCTAGAAATTCCATTTTTTAACCTGATTGTACTACAAAAGGCAATCTCATGAAGAAAAAATCCTTTAAGACATGTTTTACATGTAAAACATGTTTTACATTGAGTCTAGATTATGCAATATGTGGCAAAACCCCAAACCCTTGAAATAATAAAAGTATATAAGATGACCTTTTAATGCTCTCATATATTAATGGATTTTTAGTTAAAATGCTAATACAAATAAAGGTCATACAATGCTAGGATCCACTAAATGCCTTTACTGTAACAGTCATATTTGAGGGATTTATATGATTGATGTTACATAAAAGTGACCTACCCTTTAATGTACCGGTATTATCATTGCCAGTGTGAATGACCTCACTTTGAGATTTCTTATCTTATTAAATCACAACATTTAAGAAGTCACCCCCTAATTTGCTTCTTAATGTAATTTTTGAGAAATTGTAATCCAGTGACTGTTATAGTAGCTCTAATACTTCCTTTATGCATCTATAGGTGACCTACCCATACCAAAAGCAAAATGAAATTGCCCTCCTCCAACAATTTGTATAAGTTTTCTGTTTCTGTGCCACAGTAATCATAGCACAACACTTATTTTAAACAGCCTGTGCACTAAATTACATCATTCCACACCTGGGAGGATATAAAGTGAAAAACTCTTTTGGAGTGTATAACAGAATAAATGCACAGCTATATAAAAGAATTTGTAATTTTTTTTATCAAAGTCAAAAGCCAAGCAGAAGCAAAGTCCTAACTTATTAAATCCTTAGGTCCTAAAAATGAGTCCTAATATTTAACAACCTATAATTTTATATTGTGTCTCAACCATTACCAATGAAAAAGGAATTATGTAAAAATAAATAATTAAAATGAGAATTATACCTCAGAAATACAAGCAGGAGCAAACAGATTATTAGCTGTTCTTAGTCATACTTCAGATATCTCTTGTTTTTCTCACCTAAAAGTGTACTTTCATTAACCTATTTCTCTACAGAGCGGAGCAGCAGTACTTCTAGAGCACATTTTACCTTCTGAGTAACCTGAAAGGCAGTATGGACAGAAGGGATGGCAACTGTGTAGCTGCCTGGAATATAACACAGATTGCCTCGAGCAGAGGAACATAAGGAGCTAATTACCTTGAAGGTGCAAACTAATCAAGTTAGGGTGATAGCCTGCTCACGTTATTCACATGAATAGCCCAGATGGGGTTACTGAAAATAGTGAGGAGTTGCTGATGAAATGGACAGTAACATTTAAAGGCAAATGCCCAAAGGGGACAGCCCTCAGTCCAACCCATTCTGTCTTATTGGTCCTAAAGTTCAGATGTCCCATCCAACACTGCATCTGAGCTGAACCCTGTGTGTTATACAAAACCATTTGAAATTGTTCTTTCCCCATATATCTGTGGCAACCTGCTGCTTTTCCAGCTGTTCACCCATCCTGAAATTTAGTGACTATCTCCCTGTGCATAAAGCTCAAATAAACAAATCTGTATATTATGGGCATGGGTTCAGCTGGACTCATCTGTTTTGCACATGATATAGTCTTTTGCACATGCATGATTTATCTATGTGGGACTGAAAATGATCTTGAGCATCTCTCTGACAGGGCTACCTCATGCCCAAAAGGGTAAAACCAAAATGACTTGAGAACGATCATTTGGGCATGGTGCCTGCTTTGAATGGGCAGTTCTGCACCAATTCCTTGTAGATTAGGACTGTATTGCCTTCCTATTTTTATATATGCAGTAATATTGAAAGGTAAGACTCATAAAAGTTTGGATGAATGCGTAAAAGCCTTCCTACTCATTTAGAGAGAAATTATATTGTTTGTTTCCCAGAAATTGAACAACTCTGATTTTTCTCTCCAAGCTGTTTTATACTAATGTAAATGCCTTCAGAAAAAATTATTTACATCCTCATAAAGAGGAACAGAGTCAATAACTACTGAGAAAATAAAGGAAATCTTAATGAGGCTCCCGCATGCGTTTTTTAAAATGTTAGGTGAAAAATCCCAATAATGGCACAATTATGCACCATTAAAGTCTGTTGGTAGATCAGCCTGAAGAGGCTGGAGGAGGTTTGCACATCACCACAGCTGGGACAGACAAGTCCAAGTGTTGCTTGCACTGCTCTCCCTACACAGCAAACACTTGGCCACCAAGCATAAAAGCTTTTGGCTCACAGGATAAATGTATTAAGATGAAATATAAGGGGAGGGATGCGCCTTTGAAAGATTCACCTTTTTCCTAGCCACCACACTTGAAAGGAGTAGGTACTCCTGCTCTGCTGAAGAGAGTGACCTGGAACTTTTCATAATGGTTCAGAGAATAAATAAATTGCCAGTTTCTGAGATGCCTGTATGCACTGATGTTCCCTCCCACTTCTATTTGGCAAGACCAAATCCAGTATCATAAATGTTAGGTGATTTTGTTTGTTTGTTTGCTTTGTTGTTGTTGGTGGTGTTTGTTGTTGTTGATTTGGTTTGGTTTTTTCTTTCTGTTTTGGAGATTTTTCTTTTTTTTTTTTCTTTTTTTTCTTTTTCTTTGAGGGGGGAGAGGGATGTGGGATGTGGTGTTTGTAGGGTTTTTTGTGTATTTTGAAAATGTAAAGACCAACTAATGTAGTAGATGAGATAACGTCAACCAGCATATCATCAGATTTGGAATAAGACAATCTGTGTTTCATTTCTCCATCTCTAAAGAAGTAACTGCATTTCTGTAATTGTCACACAGGTAGGTTGTAAGTGAAGTTGAGCAAAATGTTTCAGAATCTATAATCTATTGATTATATGCAAACATCTGATTATATGTAATCTGTTGACTATACATATAATTTAATGATATACTATTCACCAAAAGTATTTTATTGAAATTACTTGTGATTTTTTCTGATTTTGGATTAATTATTTCAGGTGAAAAGTTGTCCTTTAAAGTACAAATGCATTATTTCTAAAAAACTGCCTGTAAAACATATGAAAAATACCTTAATTTTTCACTTGAAGATTTTCTCTTAAGAAAAACAACAAACAGTTAAAGATTACATGAATCTCACTAAAAATCAGTGGAACTTTCAAGTATTGTCATATAAATATACAGGTTAAACTGAAAATATTTTTTTTTTTCTGTTTTGCAGTTTGGCTAATAAAGTATAAAGGAATCAATTCTTTGTTCAACCCTTCTTGTGATGATAAACATCAGTTTCAGAAGTCAGAAATACATGAGTAGACTGTAATTATGAACTGAAGCCAATGTGTATTAATTATCTGAAAATAAGCAGTAATGGTTTTTATGTAGTTTGGTGTGTATCTGACTCTAAATTTTCCAGGAGATTTAAGAGTTTATGTCAGACACTCAATCACTTTTTCAGAGATAAAGTTGATTGGAGATAACCTTCAGCTGTTCCATTGTTTCCTTAAACTTTGATGTGTCATTAGGAGAATTATTTAAAGTCTGTTCTATTCCTGAATATTTCCATCTTTGGTATTCATTAAGGAAATATGTACATGCTTTGGAAAACAAACAAGTTGCCATCGAAACTTCTGTTGTTTGTAAAAAACTGATATATTTTAAACAAACATGGAAATAGTAGAAAAATAAATTCTACCTTTTAAATTGGTTTTCTTCAGAGCTATGTTCTGAATACTTTGCAAATATATTAAGAGACATGGGAATAATAACTGCATTCTCTTCCTTCAAAGAGGCCAGACTCAGATTATTCTCCAAATGATAATCACATTTTCAGCTCTGCTTTCATATACTGACAGTTTTAAATTTCAGTGAGACACAATGCACTTCTAAATACATAAAATATTTTCTTGATTGGATGAAAACACCTGCTTCCCAATGGAGGAAAAAGTAGAAATGACACAGAAAAATCCTCATCTGTAATTTGGAACACCTCAGAAAACGTCACAGCTGGGATTTATTGGCTACAATAGTCCCATTGATTTCAGTGCATTTTGAGGGCCATCTTGAGACCTCCTGAAAGACCAGACTTGCTGTATCAACAATTATGTTATGATTGTGATGGCAGGCACAGGCAGAGCCTGGTGGGAAGCCACATGCCTGCCCATTCTTACTGGCTTCAGCAAGCTGTCAGAACCATTTTGCAGGTGAAGCACATGACAGGTCTGTGGCTGGAAAGCTGGTGGCTCACCATGGTGCTCAGCTCATGAGGTTTTCAGGCCAACTAGACAACAAGGCTGTAGAGATAGAGAATATGCCTCCACAGTCCAACTACTCATAAAGTACTGATTATTCAGTTTGAAGAACCATAAATTGGTTTTATGGGTTAATTACAGTTTAGGCAAACATTCAAGAAAATCCTAATCTTTCCACAGTTTTCAGATTGTTTTCACTTTTGCATTTTTTGGCAGTCTCTGTAAGAAAAGGAGTTTGCTCTAAAAATCCTGAGTGTATCTTTCAATTCCCAATCACCATTTGAACCTATTGTCCAAAGTCTATGAAATTTGATAGACCTATAATTATATCAAGTCTAACAAGATCTTAATTTTTTTCTTTTTTAAACGACTGCTACTAAATATGAACAACGTATTATCATATACACTGAGGGAGTGATTGGAGTGTGAATTAACTTTGAATTAGATATGAGAAAATCCATGCAGGAGAGAAAGATACGTTATGAATGCCCTCACCCCCAACCAGAAGAAGTTTTAATTAGAGGTTACAACTTAGGGTGTCACAAAATCCAAACGAGAACATCAGTTCTTCTACTATTACTACTTTTTGTCTATGAAGTAGCTTTCAGAAACAGCAAATCTGTTCTTGCAATGAATTTTTTGAGTACCCAGTTCATAGTCAGCTAGCGGTACAAAGTTTTCTGTAATTCTGTGTATAAAAATAGTTACAGAAATGGAAAACAGCCATACTGCATACATAATTCCACATTTAATTAATTATTCTTAGCTTTGTAGAATTGCTAATTCATTATAGGAAAATCTCTTCCTTCAGATTGTAGTTTCAGCCTGAAAGAGGTACATTGGTTCACATTCAAAAATTATGCCCACAGCTATCAGATACAGAACTATTGCATTTAAGATGAAAGTGTACAGAACTGAAGTTTGTAGAGCAGGACTAAATTAGATGACTTGACCAGGTGTTTGACCCGAATATGCAACATTTAGTAGTTTTTTGCTTTTACTAGTAAAAAAGTTGTTTGGGTTTTTTTTTCTGTATTTTTTATGGTACTAGTAAACTAAATGTTTGTTAATTTTAATTTATCATTTATTTGATTCACACAGTATTGCTAGCTTCCAAGGTGTAAGGCAACATGCAAATCATCCAATGGATGGTTTTGTTCTGTAGTTCAACTCTATTTCTTTCTCATGCTTAAACATGGCTCTGCATGCGCCTTAGCACAAAATTCCAATCCACAAAAATAACCGGAGTTTTGCTGTAGAGTCTGATGGCACCATATTTTCCAGGACTTTACACCTGATTAATGATTTTAACAGTGAGACAGAACAGGGAATTAATTTGATGACCTGTGAGGGAAAAAAAAAAAAAAGAAAAGAACTAATAGTAGATTAGTGATCAACAATATACCTGGCTACTCGTTAGTTACAGAACTGTTTAACACCTTTAGATGTCCACAGGGATGTGTTTATTTTCATGAGTAACTAGAACTGCTGTCTTGGTATAGCTTTTACATCAGAGTTTTCAGAACAGCATTTCAAGATTGAACTACAAGTGTCAATACCCTGGACATCAGCTATATTTCTCCACAAGTGATCTTCAGGTCCATTTCGAGTCCATGTTTATATAATCAAAGGAATTACATTTTGTTATGTATTCCCACTGCAGTTTTGCCTGTATTCTTCTGCTAAGGTTCGATAAAAGACAGAAAGACCCCAATAGGAGCTCTTTAATCAGAAATAATGAATGTTAGAAGATGACCCAATCTACATTTATATGATGTGTCTCAATCACTCTACCAGTGATCCAGTTTACAATGAAACGGAGCTGGCTTGCCTTTGCTTTAGCCCTTGGTACAGCAGTTAACCTTATGGTGCTAAACCTTCTGAATATTATTGGAACAAAATATTTTCCATTTAGAAGAGTCTGTCTTACTTTCTCTAAGTGACTATTACAATTTACTGGTCATTTATTTCAGCTTTATTTTACTTTCAGTTACAAATGAGCTGTTCACTTAAACCGACATAAATTTTCTGCACAGATTAAAGTGGAAGACACGAACCATTTACTGCAGAGAAATGTAATATTACAACTATGATTCTATCACCCCTTTAGTCTCTAAAAAACCTTTTAATGTGCTAGATTTATTAAAAAGTTCACATGTTTATCAAAATACCAATCAGGTAACACCAGTCATTGAGAAGGGAAAAAAAATGCGTTGTCTGGGAAGAACATTTGGTTTGGATTTCACTGTACTTAACAGCAGAAGATATAGGATAATGTCTCAAAAGATGGACATTCCTGGCATTCACTCTTTCTTTAGCTTTAGAAACACTGTATTCTACTGTGCCAAAGGAACTCTTACTTCTTTCTCAAGCCAGAAATAAAGGATAAGAAAATCTTTGAGCCCAGGAGTCCAAGCCTTATTCTTTGGATGACCAGAGCACCAGGGAAATGCACAGTACGTCTCCATGCCTTTTGTGCTCTGATGTTTTAAAAGGAAAGAGTGATTCAATTATTCATGTACAAGAGGGATATCAGACTATTATATATCCATGTGATGGTTACCAGGCTATGAATTTCTATCCCATGCAGATGCCCAGCTCAGGATGGGAGTTCAGATTTCTTGCATTTCTAAATTTACTTGCATATCTTAACTGCACAAATCACTGCCATGTTACGCCTACTGGGACAAACTCTGCACAAGGATGTATGTCAGCACAGCTCAGCACGGCACCATGCTTGCTTCTGGTAAGAAATGGTGGTGTGTTTCTCCAGCACAAAAAGGGATCAAGTGAGCTGGCCTTGAAATTCAGGACAGATTATTTTCTTCTGTAGCACTGAAGCAATGGTGCTGTTCTTAGTGAAGAAAACTTTAGGCAACTCTACTATGTGGGTTTGTGTGCTGTGTTTTACTGAGCATAAGGGATATGACTTATGAGCAAAACAAGAAGATGTCTTCAAATTCAGGAAACCAAATTCAGAGTATGACAGATATACTTTTTTCCCATTCTTAAAAGAACACTTACATTGCAACATAAAACAATTATAGACAATATCAGTAATACCTCTGCATTTTACAAGAGTCAGGAAAAAAACCTAAAATAACGTAAGTAAAATTTTATGATGGATCCAAACCTTTTAAAATATAAAGATCTGTATTAAAATCTGGTTTCACATCTTATTTAAAAGTAGTTGTTTCCATGTTAGGGTAAACTAGTGATACTATGTACATTACAAAACAAATGAACAAGTAAATACTTCTTGTTCCACTGACCTCTGACTCTTGCATTCTTTTTCTTTTTTTTTCCCCAGAACATTTACATAAAATTACAACAATCTATCTAGAATTGACCATTTGTACATTTTTCTTTCCTTTGTTGACTTCACAGCTTTGATTTTTACATTTTGATTTCCTAAGTTTAATACCCAGTAATTCACAAAGCCCAAAATGCTGGTGGTAAACAGAAAACAACATGATGTGAGACAGTATCTCTTATTGTATTAATACTTTTTGGGAGTGAATGCAATGTAAAGCTTACTGATCCATAGTGCAAGAAGCTATCAGACCCTAAGGGCTGGTTCTGTTTCATATGATTTTAGCTATCCTAAAGTTACTTACTTCATAAACTTCAGTCATCTCTGCTCCATTTCTAATCAAGGAAGCAAAACAGATACATCCAGAGGGTAATAAAAAGAATATGCACCCTCATAAGATGCTTTTTCCCTTCTTCAGTGATGGAAAACTTCCATGATTTACCTAAAATATCTGTACTGAGATCTATAATCTTAATCAAGATGAACGCCAGGCTAAAACCAGAAGCTAAACGCTTAAGTATGCCATGAAATTGTGTATTGCTAATCTTATTTACATTTCTTTTTATATATTACTGGGGTACAGGCTGAAAAGCCAAACTTCAAAAAAGTTACAGGCATAAGTCATGTGCTGATTCACGTACTGTGAATCACATGACAGTTCTATTGACAAAACTGTGCCTGTTTGTATGGATGTGGCTTTGATAGAAAGTTCTGTCAAAATTTCTATTTTGAGACATGTGAAGATTTACTTCAAGATTGCTAGGGACATAAAAGCCTGAAACTCAATTTGATCTTGAGAATGACAGGGAGACACTGACTCATTAATCTGTTTAGGAGCCTCTTGTGTTTGTTTTGTTATGAACAGAATGGTTACAAAAAGGAAAAGAAATCTGATTTTAGAGCTGTTAAAGAGGTTAAAAGAATAACTGGTGTTTAGTTTACTTGGTTTTAAATTATGATCTTTCTATTACTTTGACTTTTTTTTTTTGGGGGGGGAGGTGTTCAGCATTCTGTTTGGATGTTAGGTCACTTGTTTATTTCAGTAAGCTATTGTGCTTTCTAAAATATATCATGAGCCCTAAAATCTTAATTTTATGGTTTTTCCCAAAAGAAATGTTATTTTCTGCATATGATAAATCAATACAGAAGATCTGATTTTGAAAGTAGAAGTATCTCCAAACCATGAAAAATCATAGCCCCTAAAGTGAACACAGAATTACCATAAGTGATTAGGCAAGTTGAGCATTTTGTGCGAAAAATGTTCAAATTTATAAAGATAATTATTGTAGTAAAGCATGCAGAGTTACAAATCCACTCATGTTTTGTGTGTTGGCCCTGGCATTCTTCATGCTTCAAAAATCAGTGCTGGATGTTAATACTAGAAATACAGCATCATAAGGAAAATTTTGTTCAGTATGTAAGGGCTAAAGTTATTAAAAACAAAACAAACAAACAAAAAGAACAAAAAAACCCTCCAAAACAGTTATATTTTTATAAAGGTATATTTTATGGAAACTTGATGAAAATGTTGGAGACATTCTTTCTGTAATCAGGCTGAGTCCCATGCTAGCCAATTTAATAATCTTTTTACTTTGCAGTTTCTAACCCAATAAAGACTTCACAGTAATTTAGAAATTATATTGCATCAAAGAAGTAGAAATAGTTACTAAGGTATACAGTTTTAATCTTCCTGTGTTTTCTAATTTCATTCCTTGGCCATTATGGTGGAATGTACTAAATTCCTTCAACTCTTTCAGTTTCTGCAATCTCATATGCATCAAGCTTTTGGAAGAGGAGTTGACTCTCTTGCTTTTGTCAAGACTACTTATGGGATTTCTTAGTGGAGTCTCACCAGGACAGCTTAGTACCTAAAATAGCATCAGTGCCGTGCAATCTAGCTAATGTAGAAAACAGTCCAACAAATTCTGCCTCAGTTTTCACTGGAGGCATCTGTATCTCCTGTGGAAATAAAGGCAACTACACACAAGGTGCAGCGTACAGTGTGGTTCTAGCCTTACACATTCTTTTAAACTTTCATTGTATTGTATATGCATCTATGCAAAAAATGGCTTTTGACTAGATCACCCAACAGTTTTGGGCTGTAGTAGATTATCTTACCTATTTTCTAAAAAGGTAAAGTATATAAAAGTGTTTAAAAAGTAAAAATAAAAATGGTAAAACTTGTCTGCATTAAATTTTCTAGGGCTAATCTGAAGATGTGGATTGACATGAAGCATACAGATCTACTCCCTGTAAATTGCCTCTCTTGACCGAGGATTTGAAAAAGAATAAGCTACATTTATGTTATAAATGGTAGATAACTCAGTTAAAGTCTGCTTAAATATTATGGAGAGGGACATAGTACAAGACACAGAGGAAAAAAATTCATAGACCTTCCTCTATCTTACTGAACACTGATAAATCCATGAAAACTGTGTAGCTGTTGCCTGCAAATCTTTTTCAAAAAACAGTAGTACATAACTGATACATAGATGTTTAATATGAAAGATTATAATGAGAAACTGTACCTCCCACAAGTGTAGTATTTATACAGAAATTACATCTTATCTGGACTAAGTGAATAGCCATCTCTTTTCACAAGTTAACCTCTGAACACGATGCACAGATTCTAATATGGCAAAACCATTCTGTAATACTTAGAAATAATTCGAGCATACGTACAATACAAAAAAGAGAAACTGATTTAATTAACTCTGAGCTATCTTCTGATGGGAAAAAACTCGTTAACTGGATTTTCAAATGATAGCCCACAGTTCATTAGGCTTAATTTAAATAACCGTGTCATTCAGGAGGTAATCTTAGCCTACACAAAATTTTGTTTTACCACCTTTTGGGTACATAAAAAAAAAGTCCTCCTTCAATTAATTCAGTTCAATTTTTTTAAATTAAGTGTTATTGACATAGTTTTTTAGTAGTGCTTGAAACCAACATTATCAATTGAGAGATGAGTTTAATCATCCTTTGATGCTTAAAGATTTTTAGTAGATCATACAGTTATTATGATAGCTAAACCCTGATAATGGTGAATAACTTAGATTTCAAATAATAGGGGTGTGGACATACAGTTTAGGAAGTTTTAAGACAATTCCAAGTAACAGTCAACTCTTTGATGATCTAGCTAACACAGAAAGTGTTAGAAAAGACATTCTACATTTGCTGTAAAAAATCGTGACAGCCTATGTCATTTAATCTTTTGAGTGTAATAATCCAAAGCTTTAATAATTACTATAATTAAATGTAATTTAATTGTAACTGTTGATCCTGAAAAGAATTTTATTATTTTTATTTTGTTTCTATTTCCTAAAAATAACATTTGAGAAGTGTCTTTTTTTTTGTTTAATTAATAATCATTCTATGAATCAGAAAACATTGATAAAAAAGAAAAGCAAAACAGTTTAACAAGGCTTTTACAAAGCCATCCTGGAACAGCAGTTAAAGTTTAAATTCTCTAAGAAAACCAGCTACCTTAATCCAAAGGACATCAGGGGGAGCTTCTATTGTCTTTGTAGATCAGTGACCTAAGTCACACTAACATTTACCAAAAATTTGGTCTTAAGGACTGTATTTGGGGATGTGCCTGCATTGTTCATTCTCTTGTTCAGCTGTTACAGTTGTTCTCAAGACCACATTAGTACTGATGTGTGAGTTGTTGTTGCTCCCCTGATGCAAATGCTGATGTCTCCCTGCTCATGCAGAAGGGCAGGCAGCACCTTTGCTGGTCTTGCAGGATGGGGCAGTTAGAAAGGCCACCTTCTCAGCAATGGCACTTGGCTTGGCTTTGGCATATTCACCTTAACTCTCAGAAGAACTGTTTGTGATGGAAGGACTCTACACCCTTGACCAGGCTAGTGGTGGTTGGCTACAGGATCGGGAGAAGGCAAAAGCCTTCACTGTGTCTGAACCATTAACTCCTCCAGCTTACCCACAAGGGAGCAGGGTGGTACAGTGAGCACCGACGCATATGAACTTGGAACACCAGTCATGCAAGAGACTTATGAATAGCAGGTGGCTTTTCCAAGACTCATTTATCAAGGAACAAAGTCCTGGACACAAGGAGTCTCATGCCTATCTTCCCTGCCACATATATGGTTTGACTATGAACCAACCACTTTATCCTAAAAATATGACAGCCTACATGAGCCTTTTTCGAGCTTTCCCTGCTAGGTTGCATGGCTGCATGGCTGTGATCTCCCCTTGAGTTCGGACACCTCTCAAGGTTACTCCTTGAGGCAGAGAGACCTTATACCAACAGCAGATCTTTGGTAAGAGGCGAATATCACACTTAACCTTGTAGTAACTTTGATTTTGCCTTGGTAACTTTGTTTGCATGCTAAGTTGACACTAATGAAACATTACCAATTCATGTGGCCATCCAATATTATTACAGTCTCTGTATTCCTTACCCTTATTCCCCACACCTCTATGCTTAGACATAAACTGTTGACCAAGTCTCGGACTAAGTCTGGATCCAACTGCACTAGACTCCTCTCTAAGAAAGAGTTTAAAAAGCAAGTGGGTCCATTCTGAAGCTTGTGACTCAATGAGAGGGTTTTCCTCATTCTATGTATTAATACCACTTTGTCAACCTGAGTCATAAACTGTTGACTGAGTCTAGGATGAAGATTTGACCTACCTGCACCTAGGCTCCATAAGGAGTTTAGAAAGCAAGAAGGTCCATTCTGAACCTCAGGATTCAACAGGAGGGTTTACCTTACTCTCTGCATCTCTGGTCTCTGTGTGAAACATTCTAACTGAAGGCTAACACAATTTTCTTCTGTATATTTTCGCCATGCAGTAATTAATAAGGTGAACCTTGCCATAACAAACTTGTTGAACCTTGTCAAACCACTGTTAACTTTGTTAAATTCCATCAAATTCATTGAACTCTGTCAAATTATGATTTTACCTCAACAAACCACATTGCTGCTTCTCTGAGTGAGGTACATTCTACTCATCTGTGACAAATTGGCATAGTTGGGAGGACCAGTACTACTTCACTGCAGTCTTATTCTCCAGTTTCCCGTCTTTCATCTGACTTTTATTTTTTTAAGCTAGAGCTTAGATTTACCTTCCTGGAGCAGTTTTGTTTTGTCTAAGTACTTATGTAACAACTGACACACAGGTTTGAACTGGGTCTGCCACTCCCTGGAGAAATGCTCTTTGGATGAACCATAAGCCTGTCCTTCACTCTTCATTATTTACAGAAACACCAGTTAAGCTATCAGCCATGGAATAAAATGTACAGACAACCTAACTTAATGATCCTGAGGATTTACATAGTACTGAATGTAAGTTTGCTGCTGTGGGAGAGAAAGCTGCCTCTATCCCTCCCAATTTTTCTCACCTCCATTCCCAGCTATTTAAAAACCAAACAAATCCCCATGACTCCAAACAATGACTCCCCAAACCATGATGATTTCCTGCCTGGTATTCCTTGATAATTTTTCTTGTAATTTACTTATACTCGGTTTATCTTTAATGACAAGAAAAAGTTGATATAAAGTTTGTAATATAAACTGCTCTTGAGAATTTGCATTTTGTGTTAGAACATGCAATAGCTTGTTGTAAAAGAAACTGCAAAAATACTAACAAAGTCATAAAGCAGAACAGTACTCTCCAGTGCAAAATCAGTTTTTGAATTGAAGAGCAATGTTAGTTTAGAACATACCATTCTTGTTTGCTTTACCTCTGATGGACATTTTGGGTTTTTTATCTGGCCTCTTTCCAACATTTTTGTTCCAAGCATTTATGTAGCACTTCAAGGAGTCAAGGATAGAACACTTTTATAAATAAAAGATGTGTTTGTATAACTACCAGGTAGAGAAAATAACTATCTCCGGGGTCATTTTATTTCTTTCTGAATGCACACAGAAGGCCTGCATCATTTCACTTCCACATTCAGTCAGTGGCCAAAGCCTTCTTTAACATCTTGATACATGAACACTAATTCAAAATATTGCATGGTGTGACAGTACTTCTAGAAATAGTGTTACCTCTCTATATGTTTCCAGCTGGAAAGCCTTCTGGATTCTGTAGCCTTCTGTAATGGCTTGGTAAATGAAAAAAATCAAGGGTTGGATGTTTTAGCTTTAAATAAAAAAAGTTCTAAAGCATTAGGTAAGACTGATGGTAGTCATTTTAGGGTTATGGTTTAAACATCTTATTTTCTTATTTCTGTCATAAAATTCAGCTGCAGATGAAATGCTGAATAAGGATGGTAGGGTGTGTAGACCTAGCATCAAAGCAAAAATAAAAGGATGAACTTCGAATAATTTGTATTGATTATTTCACTTTTTTCTTTTGTTGATATTGAAATCAGGCTCTTAAATGAAATATCTTTCTTTAGCAAACAAACAAGTAAGATGTGGTGGTACTCTTCAACTGTATCTTGATGAAATACTACAACACCTTTCCACTATATGGGACAACACATCCAGGTTCAAAGTTTACCTCTGCTTGATCTTTATTAAATGTTCATACTTTGCTTTCCCATAAAAACACTCTATTCTGCTGAACATTCAAAAGTGAGGTGCTATGGAAGTGAATGAGTTAATGTGTAGTAAGTCCTGACTACTAAAAAATTAGCAAGACATTACCTCAGGGAAACATGTTTCAGCATTGATAAATTTAGTCTTTTATGGTTCCATGCAGTTCTCTCACACTTGAAAATTTCTTCCAATGTACAATGAACTTGCTCCTCATATTTTCAGCTTGCAGTCTGCTCACTGCTTTTATAGTAAGGATGGCTCTGGTTTGATGGCTTAAGCATCACATTTTGAGTCCTGTATTTCTGGCCTTATTCCGTGTTCTTAATGCTGTCATCTTTCACAGAAAATGCTCAGCTGTCACCCTGGGCAGCAACAAGTTCAAGCTGATTTCTGAAGTTCGGATAATCACAAGGAAAGGGGATAAAAGGAACAAAGAGGATGTGACAGAAAGTGTATCAGAAAATTTGGAAAAAGATACAAGAAACTGTTTTGGGGTTTTGCTTTAAGGGAGTTAATTATGCAGTAGGATAGAAAAGCTACGGAGGCACAAGAATGGGTTCCTGGTTTGGGAAGGTGAGGAACTCAGAAACAAGGTAATTTTTTTGCTTTTACAGTAAAAACTGGGCACAGCTCTAAATATTTATACAGTCATAGAGAGGGAAATGAAGCAGTTAATGAGAAGGGAGAGGAAATGATTTGAGGTTACTGAAACAGGGGAGAAGAAAGATGAAAAAGGAGATAAAAAAAGGACCTTGGGCTTTCTTCCATACTGAGACTTGCCTTCAAATCTAGATCCAAATTCAAGGATCTGCCTTTAATCCACTTGTTGGATATTGAAGATATGTGATTGAACATTTATTTTTAGAATTAGGTAAGAAACAGGACACCCTGTGTGAGGCCAAAAGCTTATTTGATACTACACTTGATTAATTGGTAGGGTGGGCTGAATTCATTTTAAGATTAACTTTGTTTTATTTCTTTCCCATGTCATTATGTCAAGGTGAAAATATATTGACTTATATTAATTTCTTTTGTTCTGGCACATTCTATGTAGTCAAGTTAATTTATAAATGGGTTGTTATAGTCTGCTTTGGCACATCACCTTGATAGTGACTTTCAAAAGGTACTGGTTAGTGTAAATGCTGTTGAAACTCTTTACACAGCTGATATTTTAAAATCTCTTTAAAACAGTGCAATCTGATGTAGCAATTCATTATTATCCTGCCAACTGGTAAGAAGGATGATCCTTACTTCAGCATAGCTTTGACTGAAGAGAATTTACAGTGATTTACACCATCTTACAAGCCAGTCCTAACTTGTAACTACAAGTTCAGTCATTCTAGGAAAGATGACATAATTGTTTCTATTCTACCATTCATTTCCTGAAAACCTTCTGGACATTATATCATCTTCTGAGAATAAATAATCTGGACACAGAGCTCCATCTTTCATCTCTTGCTTTTTCCACAGAAAATAACTCCTATGTAAAATGAGTTGCAAATAGGTATAATACGAAACACTAATAATCAACATAGTTGTATAAGGCACAACACAGTGTGTAAGAAAGCAGGGGGAGAAAAGAGTAATATTCTGTTTCATTGAACTTTAGTAAAATGACTCAAAAGTGACTCAAATATTTCAGTACTTTAGTGAACTACAGAGAGTATCAGTTTTCCCCTCTGGAAAAAAAAAAAAAAAAGAAAAACATGTTCTGCATGTGTTGTAAACAACTGCAGCACTGAAAGGACACAAAAGACAGAAAATCCCCATTTTCCAGTGAAATTTCTCTCCATTGGGACAAATTTCCAGCTGAAATTGCATTTGAATTGACACCACTACACTTTACTGAAAAACTCTCTATATAAGATCAGTAAGCTCTAAGGAATGGTGTCACACAAGTGCCATGCAACAGCATTCTTCCCTTGATTTCAAGGGAACTATAACAAAGTAAAATACCAGTGGATCTTTTGGAAATCAGGCCATGGATGACTGTGCACATAGAACATTTGCTAAGAAAACTGCTTTAAATGTACGGAAATATAAACATTTCTGTTGAAATCCTACACTGTTCATCTCCCTAGCTACTTTTCTCTGGGGAAAGTATGTGCATTTGAGCTGGGCCCTGCCTATTAACAAATGGTGCTGTCTCTGAAAATGATAAAGAAAAAAAAAAAGAGAAAAAAGGTGGAGATGAAAAGAGAACTAGAGACCATACTGAGTAGTAAATATGAGTAAAAGATCGAAGGTAGAAGGTGAGGCATGCATAAATGGAGTAAAGAATTATGAAGGTGACAGAAGTAGATTACAGAGACTGGAACGTGGTACCAACTGTGAAGGCTGTGATTGAGATGAAATTCATAATGTCTCTAACAAGAACGTTACAGTTCAGAGTGGAGATACCAAAATGTGTGATTTGCTTGCTTAAGCTGTATCAGCTAAGCAGATAAAATGTTATAATTGAATCAGTAAAGCTGTTATTTTGTTTTAAGAAGCTATGTGAGACTCTTAGTGTTTGGGATCCTGGAAGCTAGTAAGTCAAATTATGGGCTTACAGTACAATAAAACAAAGTTTTTGTTCACACTAACTAATATAAAGAAGAATTGGTTTATGTAGGATAACAATTTTAAAATACCTTGGGGAAACCAGCATTCTGTCTACATATATCTGAAGTCTTTGCATGCAGTGCTAAATTACAGCTGGGCAAAGAACTACATTTTACCAGATATTAGTTATTATCCATAGTAGAGTCAGTGCAGTAATATTAGATCATGTGTAAAAGAGCTGATATGAGGTTCAGTACAGCATTTTATTTAATTTAATACATATCGCCTTTTTTTTGGTTTGTTTTTTTATTTTTAGGTAAAGAAAACAGAAATGCAAAGGGAAAAATTGAGCTGGCATTCACAAGGCATCTTCAAGTACACCAGCAACAAAAGGAAGACATCTGGACAGGGCAGGCTACAAAGGACATGGAAAAAGCCAATACCCCAAGGCCTTCTTTGCCTCGGTCTTTATTGGTATGATGAGACTTCAGGAATCCTAGGTCCCTGAGAACAGATGGGAAGTCTGCAGCAAAGAAGACTTACCCTCAGTGGAGGAGGACCCGATCAGGGAATATTTAAACAAAGTAAAATCTACAGAACCTAATGGGATGCACTCAGGCATACTGAGGGGGTTGGTCAGTGCCATTGCAGCACTACTTGCAAATAATATTTGAAAGGTCATGGCAAATGCTGGAGGTTTCTGAGAACAGCATATATCATTCCTGTCTTTAGGAAGGGCAGGAATGAGGATTAGCAGAGCTACAGGTCAGTTAGCCTTACCTTGATCCCTGCAAAGGTGATGGAGAAATTTCCATCATATGAAATTTCCAAACATATGAAGGCCAAGAAGGTGATTGGGAGTTGTCAGCATGAATTTGTGAAGCAGCCCTGACTGACCAGAAAGCCTGCAACAAGATGACTGGCTGGGTGCATAAAGGGAGAAGGGTCTGATGCTTGTCTTTACTTACAGCACTGTATCCTATAAAATCCTCCTAGACAAACATATGAAACATGGGCTATTGTGAGGTGGTCTGAAACCTGGCTAAACCACTGGGTTTAAAATGTTGTGGTCAGGAGCATGAAGTCCAGATGGAGGCCAGTCACTAATGGTATACTCCAGTGGCTGACAGTGAGGCCAATATGTTTTAACATTTTCACTGATAACCTGGACCACAAGACAGAGTGCACCCTTAGCAAGTTTGCATATGATACAAAACAGAGAGGAGCTGTTGATGAACCACATGGTTATGCTGACATTCAGAGGGATGTCAGCAATCTAGAGAAACAGACAGATAGGAAAGAATAATGGTGTGTACTGGTACAGTCTGGGAGCTGACAGAGAGGCCAGCACTGGAGAGGTCACATCTGAAGTGCTGGGTTCAGTCCTGGGCTCCCCAGTATAAGAGGGACATGGACATACTGGAGCAAATGCAGTAAAGAGGCACAAAGCTCATGAAGGGTTTGGAGCACGAGATACATGGAGACGGCAAGGGAGCAGATATTGTTCATCCTAGAGAAGAGAAAGATCAGGGGCATCTTATACATGTGTATAAATACCTGGTAGGGATGAAGTTAAGAATATGGAGGCAGGTGCCCACAGAACAAGAAGCATCGGCAAAAATTGAAGTAGTGAGCATGTTCACCTATATTGAAGAACAGATCTAACACAGAATGACACATTTTCTCCTATACAAAAATATTAAAAGGATTAATATATGCAATAATTAAACCATGGTCAACATCCCATGTCCAATATCTTTGCCACTTCAGCTGTACGTTTCTGTTAATTTTGTCAGGACTACGGATACCATTTAACATTCCCATGGAACATGCACTTATCTGCTAGAAAGCTTTAGTTTGAGTTGGATATTTCAAAAGCTGAAAAGTCTTCAATTTGTTCTTTAATTGAGAGGATAAATTGTTCTTTGTCAGTCGACTTCAGTAAGATTCAGATTGGATGATTCTAAAAAAAATTGCTTGTACTATGGAGAAATTAAAACAACTGTGGCATTTGTAAATGTCTTTGAAGCCAATCCAGAATGTAATGCTATTCATATTAAGATTCTCATATATATTTGCAGACAGTAATTGTGGGACTTTACAAAACAGGTTAGTTTTGAAATGCAAAATTGCTGTTTATTATTTTCTTTGACAGCCTTCTTTTTCCTTCCCTCTTATTTTTAGTGAGGAAACTGGACAAGAAGGTACTCCTTCCCCTCAACCCTGCTGCTTTAAGCACAGCTGTTACTTTCTTCATAATCATTTAATGGAACTAAGGAAATAAGGAAGAATGAGAAAACAGAAGATGCCATGAAGTAAGAAGAAATCTTCATACACTTAAGTAAAATTAAATCTGTGAGGAAAATAACCAATGAGGCAGGAATAGCTGTGAGCATTCCTGTAAATCCCCCAAGGAATACTGGCAAACACCACTGCAATTCTTAGGGGACTTTCCTGTGTATCGCTGAAAGACAACATATATGATCCATATGTAGTAAAGCAACACCCACCACACCACAGCCAAGGCATTTGTTTTTTAAGATTAGAAGTTTTTTTTTCAGTATTAAAACCAAACATTTTATCCTGAAAATAAACTTCATAATGAAAGATTTAATGCCCACTAGACTAATCAACTTTAAAAAGCAAACAGAAAAACAAACAATACTCCCCTTGAATTGTTTAGTTTTGTTAAGCAGAGTTGGTTAGAAGATCTTTGACAGCAGTTCCAGGCCCAGAGTAAAACATACCCCGCTCTGATCATGTACTGTCTGACAGTGCTAAGTTTAGTAGTTATATTGTTTCAGATTTTTTTTGCCTATTTTCTAGAACACTGGAGAAAAAAAAAAATAGGAGGCATGTCAAAGGATTAGGAAACAAACTTTCTGGTGCAGTGCTTTCTCTGTGTAGTGCCAATCTACTTTGCAGTATTGAGAGGCAAGGGAGAGGGTCTTCCCGAGTGAAATGCGATGAAAGTTTTTTAATCTTTTAAAGGTGATGCATTATGCCTCCACTTTCACATCTCAGAGTGAGTAAAGTTTAGGACAGATTTTCAGTGAAGCATGTTTTTAAATGCCATGATACTTTTATAGGTAAATAATTAATACACAAATCAAACATTTAAAGCCTAGGCTGTGAGCCCTGCAGTGTGCCCGGATAGCATTTGCAGTGGGTGGAGCACACCCCACCTGTGCCTGTGGGGTTGAGGTAGGCAGACAGCTGCTCTTTCTGTGTCACCACTGCTGGGCTTTTCCAGTGAGTAGAAAGGGGCAGGAACAGATACAATGTCCAACCTCAAAAAACAAAAAAAAGTCTCAAATTCAGCAGCTAGTATACCTAGGGGTAGAAAAGGTTTTTGCTTGCTTGACTTTCTGTTTTTGTTTTCTTTCTTTTAAGCTTACATTTTAGGAAGAACTCAAAACCAGGAACTGCATCATGTTCCACCTGTACACTCCTCAGAGCCAGGAACAGACACCAGACCACAGGGGACAGATGTTAGCCACATCAGGTACTGTCAGAAGATGTTTAGATTCTTGGTGGATGAGCACTGGGCAACCTTATATGGAGCAGAAACAGAGCCAGCAACTCCAGCAAAAGGAGCAGTGCCAACTGCTTCCTCGATCGAGGGGGAAGCACAGATTAGAACTGAACTTTGACAGTCACTTCTTAAGGGATAGTAACCCTAAGACCATATAAAAATCCTTCATTTTCTAGGAGGAGCTTCTACTGCTTTGTCAGCTTTCTTCATAGTCGAATCTAGCCCTAATTAGTGCTGTGTTAATAAGCCACTGCTAAAGATAGATGAGAATTACCATTTTCATTGAATAGTAATTTCATCAGGCTGCACGGATATCTTTATGTATGGGTCATGGAAAAATATTAAAAAGAGCTATGTAAACACTTAAATGAATGATGGAATTACTGACTCATGTGATACTGACTAAGCAAAGCACAAATTTTAAATAAATCTACTCCAATTACTTTCTGTGAGAAGGATCATCTCCCGAACCCTGCAATTTTATCTGTCTGGTCAAGCAGTTTTGACCCAAGGAAATGGGATACTGGCTTACCACTTCGGACCAGGATTTGGGTGGGCTTTTCATTTGTTGCGTTCCATATTCACTTTAAATCTGGTGAAAGAAATTTATTTCTTTTATTTTGGCTAATGGACTTGAATGAAAGTAGGATAGTGACTTGGCAAAGAAGTGCAAGCTGGAATGTACAGGCATGGAAAAAAGCCTGGAGAGAGTGAGAGAGGACAAATGAAGCATTGAGACAGGTGTTGGTGGCATAAAGAAAAGGAATGCAGTAGGGAATAAGGCTAGAGAGATAGCTTGGGGCAAAACTTTGAGGGTCTTTCAAGGCAAGGACACAGAGTCTGAATTCAAGGTGAGATGTGCAAGAAAATTAAATAGGACTAACCTTCTCTATGAGCTCTCCAAATACACATTATAACAAATTTTGTACTTATATTCTTTAGAAGTGCAACTTCGACAGAAGGTCACTATTTTTGGTCAGATAGATTCTGATATACTCTCAAAGAAAACAAACGTCTCTTGACTGGCTTAACATAAAGTAGAAAAAATATGAACAGATGCACCCCATAAGCTAAAAAAGGCTGGGGAGAAGTGACTCCAGGTACAAAGGCTATGTTGTGCAGTTTCCAATTAATCATTCCCTCAAGGGGTGGAGACTTCAGAGCAATGTACTCAGGGACAGCCACCTGCTCCAACACTCAGAACTTGCTCCTATTTTCCCTCAGGAGCTGTGTCTTCAGCAAAATCCCAGAAAAGAGAATGAGGGTAGGTGTAAAGCAAGAAGTGGTATAAATGTTGAAATAAATGTTTGTCAAACCCAGAACAATGCAGTTGCTGTGAACCTGCAACTAAAACTAGTATTCATGGAAATAAGTCTATTCCCCTCTCTGAACTACATACGGCATCGATGGAAGACGATGAACTGCTGGACTCCTCAGGCCACTGGATTATGGTTTCAGTGCCACTTCATAGGGTCAGTTAGTAAAGTATAGGACAGATTTGCCATTATGTGATAAACAAATTTTGACAGATATTAGGTGGTGCCTGGTTCCAAAATATTTGGAAATATTTGGAAATCTAAAGAAAGGTCAACCTTCATTTAAAACATTAGTACTGTTTCTTGAACAAGGTTTAAACCCGTAAGAATATGCTTGAATCGTATACACAGTAACTAACTAACAGCGTGTAATAGCCTTAAAGAAAACTCAAAATTATGCCAGTAGTGGGGGAACAGAAGTAATATCAAAGCTTAAAGAAGACATCCTGGTGGACAACAAACTCAATATGAGTGAACACTGGGGTGCTGCGGCAAAGAAAGACAGCAGGAAAATGTGCTGCATCAAAAAGGGCACCACCAGCAGAGATAAAGAAGTCATTATCCTCCACTCAGCACTTGTCTGACCACACCTGGAATACTGGGTTCAGTTTTGGCTGCCGCTATGCAAAAAAGATGTAGACAGGCTGCAGAGGATCCAGAGAAGAGCCCCAAAGATGATGAAAGGACTAGGAAGCTGCCATATGAGGAAAGCTTAAGAGAACTGGGTTTGCTCAGCCTTGAGAAAAGGCTTAGGTGATACTGTATTCCAATATTTAAAGGGTGTCTACAAAGGAGATGGAGACTCCCTTTTTACAAGGAGTTACACGGAACAGATGAGGGCTAATGGGAACAAGTTACCCCTGGGGAGATTCTGGTTGGACACAGAGGAAAATTTTTCATAATGAGAACAATCAGCCATTGGAATAATATCATCAGGGAAATGGTAGATTCCCCAACAGTGGACACTTTCAAGATTCTCTGGATAGGGTGCTGGGCCGTCTTGTCTAGACCATGCTTTTTCCAAGAAAGGTCGGACCAGATGATCCTTAAGGTCCCTTTCAACCTGATACTCTATCATTCTATGATTCTTCTAAGGAGGCCATCCACATTTAACATCAAAAAATATTAAAATGTTTCTATATGTTCATGGTTATTTCTCAGAAGAATCTCACTTCATACGAAAATGCCAGTAGTCAAAACTGGAACTTTGTGCATGGATATACTGGGTTTGTTTTGTCTTTCATCAGACTGGTTCTTCATAAGCAGAACTGCATAAGTTACCTGAGAGCAGAAATCAGCCGAGAATACACAACTGTGTTACTTATCACTGCAGTCACCTTACATATAGAAAAAAGGGTTTTCAAGTCCTTGGCCTAAAGGAGGTAATTTACTGGAACTCTTGTACATTATATGATTACATCAGAGAAGGAGATTCTACAGCCCTGCAGCCAGAGTATTTATGTCAGAGACACAGGCTGAAGCCTCCACTCTCTAAGCCCTTACGTCAGGACAATACATCCCACATTGCCTTTCAGTACTTCTGCTACTAGGCTATTGTATGGAAGGAGATGTGGCAGCAGATGATATCAAGAATTGTGATGAACCCCTTCAGATGCCACTTTCTGTATTGTGTAACTAATTACATAAGAATCACTGTTTTCACTAAGGCGGCTGAGACCTATATATCACAAATCATTTTGAAATATCAACTCTAACCTGAAGAGAAAAAGATTGTGAATTGTTTCTATTTCCTAACTCTCTCCCCTCCCAATTGTTACCTTTCAAAGCATCATGAGGAGCTTTTTTGATGGTAAAAAATATATCTCATCTTTTTAATTCTGTCTGGGATATACATCAGATTTCTATAGTACAGAAAATCCACATCACTATTTAGAATGAAGCCTTTCAATTGGCAACAAACTTGTCCATGGAAAAAAATTGATATTTTTATTATTTCCTTGCAACTTGGGATAACAGGATTTTTTTTTTTTCACATGAAGTATTTGTTTGCCAAATCACAGCCACTGTAGAAGATAAGAATAACTGACTTGTCTAAAGTTAACCGTCTTGTGAAAGAGTAATGAATCAAACTGGACATAATCTTTCCCACCAGAGCAGTCTTTCCTAAACAGACTTTTCAAAATCACTGTTCTTTGGCAACACTCATTCCACTGCGTATGCTGCCACTGATACAAAATAATGTAAACTCATTATAGCATATTGTGATAGTAACAGCAGCTCTATTTCTCAGAGTAGCTGGACAAAGATAAATACATGTATGTGTACATATATAGATGGAGAGCAACAAGTATGTTCATGTGTTTATATACACAGATTTATACATACATATACACAAAGACACTACATTTAAGGTAGAAAAAATGAGTACTACTGTTCTTAGATCCTACCAAGTGCCCCAGCCTTGCTTCCTTTCAAATATGTCTTTCGTATCTGCTTCTTCTGTTCATCAAACTAGCAGTATCTTTTCTAGTTTAGATGTTATCAGCATGATACTTTGAGAAGGCATCCAGAATTGGGTATTGCTTCGGAAAAGCCACAATGTGTAATTAGTGACGTCAATCATATTATTAAAATGTAATTACAGAAAGCACTTTAATAATAAAACGCTAGGATGAGTATTAGAGGCCTTTTCCAGTATCATAAGCACAGTGAAAAAGATTTATGTTACAATCTTTTTCCTTTTTTTTTGGTTTTGAGCCTGATTGATACAGTTTGAGGATTTTGTTTACCTATGAAAATCATATTAACCATAGCTGGCAAATATAGTTTTATATCTCAGTAAATTCAGCTGTCTTAGAGGACTGTTAAATTATAAAAAAACATCGTTGACCATATTATTTGTCTTGATTTCCACCTATCTTTACTAGGAAGCTCTCATAATAGAGAAAATCACCCTGCAAACTGTGTCCTAAGTAAAAATGGATAGAGCTGAGGGCCCAATCCTAAGCAGACCTACAGACACCTTCATGGCAACTGAGGATGGACACAGAAATAAATAAATAAGTGCAAGGAGATAAAATACTAAGGCAGGATGAGTCATTTTGTATCAGTCGGTGCCAGCTCTACATTTGCATTGTGGAAGGTCAATTATCTCACACTGAAGTACAGCTGAAACTATGAACTCAGTAGCTCTGGGCACTTAACACTGTTTAGATCTGTACTTTAACACTTAATTTAATATTTTTCCTGAAGGGAAATGATTAATAATTGCATTCAGTGAAGCATACACTTTAAAAGATTGACCCTCACAAGCTGTTGTTTTTTTTAGGATTAGAAAAAAGTAGCTGTTTCCCCAGACACTATCCACTTATGTGGCATTTTTTACGCTTCACAAAGCTGCTGAATGTAACATGCTAAAGGCAAAATTTGAAAGATAACTAATTAGAAGAGTACTTTGCAATTATGTTTTAGACCATTCAGCAACAAATAAGAGTGAAGTGCTATTTGATGTTGATTCTGATATCGATGAAAGTTCAGGCTTTCCTCCTCTTGAATTCAGTGTCATGTCTCATCTACAGCTTAAGTGGAACCAGGGAGTAGGCAGGAAATCCCATCTGTTCATTCTTCAGTTCGCATACTCAAATGGACACTGTTGTGTTGAAAGGATGCACTCTTAGCTATGAAAGGATTTTGGCCTCAGCAATACATTGCAAGACCTGAGATATATCCCATGTATATTTTGAGAAGAAAGAAAACTTAAGCAATGAGTGACTGAGACAAATAAATAATAGCATGATGTAAGAATGTTTGATTCACTATCTTAGTATCAAGTTAGAAAGAGTTGAGAATAAAGTTTCTAAGGGCTGTTTAAGAGCTAGAGTACAAATCAAGTATGGTGGAATCTATTTACAGTCCAAAAATTTATGTTGGAAGAATAAAATTGTAAATTTTCTGCTCCTCAATCTTCTTTTGATACTAAAACCTCTATTACAATAATTAACATTTCACTTTTTCAGAGCACATTGCAAACAATAAATAATTTTGGCAAGGAAGTGGATAGGCAGTATTTTTCATATTTTATTATGTTATAGATCAGAAAACTGGAGCAAATTATGATTTGGAAATGGCTTTTCAAAGTTTTTTGGCATCTGAAGTCAGAGGTGAGAATCAAGAGGATTCTAAAAGTGCAAAGATGTTTGATTCCTATGGATTAAAAAGCTAAGAGCAAAACAGCCCCTTATTTGGGTCTTCAAGCCACCACTCAGAGTTCATCAACTTGCCCAGAGAAAACGCTGACTGCAATAGTATACAAAGTGGACAGAGATATTGGTTAGAAACTATATTTGAGTATCTAGCTACTTCTGAACAGAATAACACAGCAATTGCTATATCATCATAATGTTCAAGAAAAATTGTTTCTATTGTACTTCAAGTGTGTATCTCATATTCTGCCAAGGCTGCTCAGTCACTTTTGTTGTGTTTGTATGTGGATAGAATGTATTAGGAAGTGCAGCAAAAGCTTAGCCACCAGCCTCAAAGATCTACAAAGAGCCACTTCTTGACAATAATTGTTGGTCCACAACTGCAATAGTTAATCTTAACACTGTGTTAAGTGCAGGAGGCTCTCTGCTCCATGTCAATGCTTTGAGAATACAAAGGAAAGAATAGGCTGCTTAATTTACTATAAAAAGCAAACATTGTTAAGCAAATGACCTTTATGTACTCTCTTGAAAAATATTTCCACTCTCAAATTTATAGAGAAGCACATAATGTAATTATTAACATGTGATCTCCTCTGTAATCTAAGTATGTAGCCTGAATACACAGTATATCTGAAAAGACTTTCTATTAGTACAGTGGTAAAACCCGAAACTTGCAGATGGGCATTCAATAGTAACATGCTTTTAAATAGACAGGGAAGGTTATGGTCAGACAATATAATTTGAAAAGCACTAGTTTTTTCACTGCTACTGAATGAAATGTGATGTGTGCAGACAGATGTTGCAAAATATACCACATGTCATTTCACACATTCTTTGCAGTAAATTAGGCTTCATAGTTTGAAATATTTACAATGGAAATTAAATGAAAAAAATACTCAAGAAATACAATTTACATTTCCAGTGTATAATTATCACCAGATTTAATGACACAGTCCTTTCACACAGTATTCCTTCAGTTCGTTAAAATAAAGTCTTATTCTCTGATGCTTTGCACATGTTCAAAATGAGAACAACATTTTACAGTTTTGCACTTGGTGGTCTGGCTTATCTCATCTACTTCTCTCCCTCCACACTAACCAGGTGGCACAGAGGAGTGAAAAACATCTCACCAGCAGGTGATACTCTTAGTGTGATAGATTTCCTGGCAGTCAGAGAGCTGGTAAGGCTGTTTCCTACCCCTTCTCTCCTACATGTTCCTACTTTCCCTGGGGTTAAGAAAAAAACAGATGAGCCAGAAGGAACAAGCTCACCTTTTTCTACACACCCTGCTTTACTCAGCAAACAAATGGGCCCATTTCCCAGCAATAGATATTAATGTCTCTCACTGTCAATGCATACATATTTATTTTACATGATTTGGAATCAGAAGAAACTTCAGTGGAACTTGAGAAATCCTATAAAGAGGTGGAATTTGGTCTCTGCTTCCCTCACATCGTGATACACGAATCAATAAGATGGCCTTGGTTAGCATTCTGATACCTGAGGATAATAGCAAGCACCAAGATGACTATTTCCAGCACCATTAATTCTCATGAATATTTTTACAGAGATCCTGCAAGGATGCTCCTTGGCTTTGTCCACCATGACTATTTCTGATTCAGTGCTCCAGCTAAACAGTGCCAAAACCACTCAAAATGTGTGCCAAGGCAGTTTCTGCTGTTCTACAAGTATTACAACTTCTGAACAGAACTGTCAGTGCCCTACCTTGGTTAATTCCCAAGTTGCAATCATCTGTTCATGTCCCAAGCACCCAGATTTTGTTTGTTTTGCATTAACTTTTAACTTTTTCTATAACTGGTGTGTTTATTGAAATCACTATACATTTTGAATGTGTACAGACCATTAGGTTACAGTCAAGTGGTGGGTGATGTTTCTCCGAAGACCTTATTTTGTTTCAGTTGAGAAAGAAGAGGAAATATCATCCAAAATACTTTACAGAACTCCAAATCGTAATTTTTGCCAAATAGTAACTCCCACTAACTGCTTTTAGTAAAACTAATGAACAAAATAGAACACTGACTTTCTCCTCCATAATGCAGTCAGTCACAGATATGTACTTATTTAATAAAAGGATAAGTCCTAGGTAAGTAAAGTATACATCTATAATAAGAGAATTTCCTTTAAAATCATGATCTATGAAAGGTTTATTACTGAATGAATTCTACTGGAAGAACTCTTCAAAATCAGCACACAGAATAACCAAATGGCCTGGCCTTAAATACAGCTTTAACAGCTTGTCCTTCTGACAAGCTTGTCAAACAACATTTCATCCTATCTATCTTCTTTAAGAGGTACAGTATTGATCCTTTCGAGTGTGCCAATTAATCTTTAAAAAAAATTTAGAGAGGAAATGTAGTTATACTTATCTCTAAATCAATATTCAGTTTTCTAGTTACATTAATCAGTTTTGGTTCAGCTAATGCAATTTTACATTATTCAAACTTACACAGAAAAATATCTGGGACTTCAAACGGAGAATCAAGTGTTTATCTGGTGTGCACAGAGGAACATGGACAAAATGTATTTTGGAACAGGACAGATTAAGACACTAAGACAAAGTAAAATATAAGAGACTGCTTGTTATCTGTAACCAAAATAAAGCCTTGTAGATTTCAAGTGGTTCTGAGCACACTAAAATTTTAGGATATGTATATAAGTTTAACATTCACCATGTACAAGATATTTTCAAGAGAAAAGTGATTTTATTATCTTTTTTTTAGATATTCTCAAAAGTAATGCCTTTGTACATTGCCAAAATTTAATATTCAAAGCATAAGGATGTGATCTATCCTGTAAAACATTGAGTACAGTGAAGCTATGGACATGACCTGTATGAGCTGTCATTTTACAACAGAATTCTAAAATTGCTTATGAAGCTTTTAAGTTTTCTTGCTTTATTTAAAGCTATTTTAAGTTTATTTAAAGTTATGTTGTCAACTTGCATAGCACTTAATGATTCTCATCAGGGACATGAATTGAAACTTGGGCTAACACCTGAAGCTGAGTCTTTCACATGATGTCAGATGTTGCTTGCCATGCAAATAAAGCCTGTCAGAAACCACTGATTATATTTGTGTGTTTTTCAGTCTCATAAGTATTATCCTCTCTCTATAATATTGGGCAGAACGGGGCCTTTTAGCTGTTCACTTGCCTGACCAATGGTGTCCAATGGCACACATATCATGACAGATCCCTAGTTTTATTCTCACACATTTCCATCTTCTGTTTGGATACCCTTAAGTAAAAAAAAAAAAATAAATCCGAACACTAGCCTTATTAATATTTCTTACATATTGAATCAATGCAATATCTAGTCTTTTCCTTTTGGAAGAAATGAGACTTCAGTCTATATCTTTGATAGATTTACATCCTTCACATCCATATGTTAAAACAAAAATAACATGTGAGCTGTAAATTTCAGGATTTGGTCTTTAAATAGTAGATTTTCAAAAGCCTAATTGCATTTAAGATGATGAATGTAACTACCATCTTTCCAATTGATATTCTTTTCTGTCCAAAACACCCCAACTGGTTTGAATGCAACTGCCAAAATATGCAAACTGCTTCACTACTTGAATTCCTCTGACTTCTGAATCAACACAGGTTGCAAACTGACAGAGCTCTGACTGGGTGCTCTGAGTTAGTTGCTATTTCCACTTTCTCGAGATGTCAGATTGGATTTTCTGATGTGGTTAAGGAAGAAGCCCTTTGCTCCCCTTTAGCCACCCTTCCACTCCCTGAAGACAGTGCTGAGGTACAAAGCCCAAGGGGTCTCTCTCCTCTCACCATCTTCTGTGTGGAGATCCCTGTGTTCAAATCTGTGTTGAAACACCCTGGCATAGGACTCAGTGTAGAAGTGCACTCTCTTCCCCTCAGTACAAAACAGGTACATCCACTCTGTCTGATTACCTGCTAGTTATCTTTGGAGAAGCTCTAACATTATTCATAACTAGACCCTTTAGTGAGAATGAACCTTATGATACCTCTCTTTTATCCAATTATTTTTTTTTTTTCCTCCATAATGAAGCCTAGAGCGATGCCAGGCAGAAAAGGAAAGAGAATACAGGCATTTTTATTGCTAGTAGCAAAGGTTTTGCCTGTAGACAATCCTTCTACCTGCAACAGGACTCTTCAGGCACTGGTCTGCAAAGATCACTTTGAAGAAGAGAAATGACTACCTCCTTTCCATCAGACTTCCCTTGTGGTGTGGGTGTCTTTCAAACACAACACAAAAGAGAAAATATATTTTAAACTTCTAACTGTAAAGCTTCAAAGAATTGCCAGGAAGTGTCAAAAGCACATGCAGTTTCTGAAGCTAGTTTTAGTTTGCTTCTCCTTAGCAGGGCAAGGAAGTACAAACTGGTTTCTACTCCAGTGTCTGTTCAGCTGGTACAGTGGGAACAGAAGTGATATGTGTCATGTAGTTTTCTCAGCTAAGTTTGCAAGGGTGTATCCCTCTGTATTAGCCAAAAATAATACCAGTGAATTGATGTAAAGCCTCAGCATTATCTCTCTTGAACCTGAAAGGATGTGTATGCTGCCTTCACTTTGCACAGTTTGTGTTAGTGCACATGCTCCTATTGTTCTTTTATGAATGTGGGACAGAATATCAGATTGGGATGTCTAAAATTCTTCCTGGGCTATTTCTTATAAAATAAGCAACACTGTTTTTTGGTATTTGCATCTTATCACCTTGAAAAGAGAACATGCTAGTCATAAAGTTTTATGTTGTGGGGTTTTTCATTTGTTTGATTGGTTTTGGTGTTGTTTCTGGTTTGGTTTTGGTTTGGTTTGGATTTCTTTTTTGTTTGGTTGTTTGTGGTTTTTTTAGAGAGACTGATTTTTATTCTCTACATGCAAATTATTCAGCTGGTAAAGCTTGGGTAATGCATGAGTCTACTGGGAAGGTACAATTTATTGAGAATTTGGGATGATATGTGGCACTTACAGCTTCTTATCAGGTGTGTAACGGATTATGATCTCTACTTCTATTAGGCAATAATCTATAGTTTTACTGAGAGTTTCAGCACAATGAAAGTGCTTGTCTGGGTGCTAACTAATGGGAAATGCCAAACTGGCACTCAGAAATTTCCTCCTACATGTCTTTCCTAATTCCAGACTTGTGAGACTCATGTTTTGGATTATGTGAAAGGACACATACAGGTATATAAAAATGCAAGAGAGGTGTATACTGAGAGTGCACATGGCGGTAGGAAGCAGCCTGGATATGTTGCCTAAGAGTGTTGAGAGAAAGGAAAAGGAAAAGCAGAGGAAAGGAAATTTCTGGTGAAATTCATAGGGAAAAAACTCTGCATTCTATGTATTTATCTTGTACTTCTCATCCAAGAACATCAGAGTCTTCAGTCTTTGATGGCAAGAAAAAAAAAAACTTCAAGACCTCACTGCCACAAATGTTTAAAGGAGAATTAAGCCCATGAGTGTTAGCAGTAACAGGCCCTAAATTTGCAAATGATCAAAGGCAAATGATCAAAGGCAAATGAGCAATATCTCAAGGAGGTTGGGATAGTCCCTTCCTACACATCTTTCTAAATTATTATTAAACAACGCTTTTGCAGTCTGGAAGGTATATTTCCCATGGAAAATATATACTCTAAGAAAAGCATATTTTGACAAAATACAGTAAAAACCTCTGCCAGATGTAAGGAACAGCACTAAATTGCTAGTATGTTTAAGAATGAAATCCTAAAAATATGACATGTAAAAGAAGGGTAAGTCAGTAAGGTGTGTCCAAATACTTTAAAGTTATCAGATGAGGTTTGCTGGAGTCCCAGTGAGATAGGTAATGAACATACTTTCCTTTTTCTTATGATTTCTGAAGGTCTCAGTCTGTAGACAATTATGCCCTCAAAGCCTGATTACTACCTTTCTGCAGTGAGCACAATAAGCAGGGCCTGGCTAAATTTTACTAGTATAAAGTTGATTTGACATGCTATTGACAGTGTAAATAAATACTGACTTGACAAAAAAACAAAATAAGACATCTAACCATGCAACAAGGCAAAGAGGAGAAAAAGAAGTCCTTGCAAATAGTGTTAATTGCATTAAATATTTAAACAAACAATTATTTCAAAATGTCACACATTTACAAAAGGGTCTCTTGGGTCTACTTATAACCTAAGAGGGAGATTCTTATTTGAACATAAAAATCTTCATTTAGAAATGTAAAGTAGTATTCTAAATAAAATGTGTGAAAGGGCTGATTAATGTAGACCTTAAGTACATTAGGGGCTCTCGGCATCAACAGCACCTTGTGTATGCATCCAAGGTATATTTTAATCAGAACGATTGCACAGTTTGTCATCTTATTTCTTAATCAGAGCTTTCTCTCTTGAGGGTTTTGGCTCTTTGCTCATCATTACTGTCATTAAAGTATGTGCTTTTTAATGCCAAGTAATTAGTAAAAATTACAGTAAAGGATTTCTTCTGTAGTTTCGGCTGAGAACTGCATAACCTTTGTAGCAATAAAGTTAAAATTTTAATATCTTCCAGTCTATACTATGAATGTAAAGCTTCTCTGAAGTTTGTGGCCATAAAATAATACAGCTGCTTTAATAACGTATCTTAGAACTTCTGTCAGCCTTGTGAATCCATTTTAACATCTGAGCTGGTAAGACAGAGATCTAAGCCTCTGAGTGATAAATAAAACAATAGTGCTAAATCCCCACTTCCCTTGACTAGGAGAGTATTCTAATTCTCAACGAGGACTTTGATTTATGGAGATTGAAAAGATTTCTCATCAGATTTGGGGAAAGTGGTAAGGAGGAGGAAGACATTTTTACACCTGACAGCAATTCAGATATGCTAGAAAAATAATAAAATAATTGTTCAGAAATCGTAAATGCATTCATAGGTTTAAAAATAGAACCTGAAGACAAATTCTCATTGTCAAATCAATACCAAATTATGTTTTAAAGACATTCACTTATACATTGAACATGCTTTTTCCAAACTAAGACATTTGTATGTTATGACTCTAATCTTGCCATCTTCCTCTTGCCATGTGAGCTCAGTGGACTCTGCTGTGAAAAGATTAATCAACATGACAACTATGGTAGTGTCAAAGTGAAAATCATGTTAACTAATGAATATTTATTTCAGATGTAAATGTAAGCATACATTAATGTATGTGTTTATGTGTATATGTGTGTGTATATATATACACACATACAAACAGGGAATAGATATGTGCATTCTCCAAAAATCAAATTGCTTCAAAGTTGTTGAGTATGCGAAGAAGAATGCCTGCTTAGATGCTTATAAAAATAATTTAATTTTACTTTACTTTTATCTATTTTGTTTTCTTGAAAGCAGAGGATTGAATGTGAACCACTAGCAGAATCTCAGCATTGAATATGGCAACGCAATATATTTAATTTTGTTACAATATAAAAATAATAGTTTAAGAACTCCAATAATAAAATAATAGCTTGAGAACTCCACTAGCAAAGTCAGTAACATATAGCAAATGAGAAATATTATAACTAAGGTTATACTTTGTGTTTATGTGAGATGTATATAAACATGCTGTAATGTATTCAAATTTGTTTTCATCTGCTAATGCATTGCATGTGAATCTTGTATACAATCAGAAGTTCCCTGAAGGAAATGGTGTAGTAGTTTTTGATCATTCTAAATGCATACTCTGTGTTTCCAAAAACCCTTCAATTTCTAAAATACCAAACTTTGAAATCATGTTAATTAAACATGCTTATGGATGACAAATTACCTACAGTAAGCTGACTGTTTTACTGGGAAAAAAATCAAAGGATGAATTAACCTAGCTTTAAAAGGATTACTTGTACCTGTGAAGTTATAGGTAGAAGTTTTAAAAGTGAGCGAGAAATCCAGTATATAACCTGGATTTGACAGTTAATTATGACAGTTAATAACTAACAAATATTGGTTCAGAGAGCAAAGATAATAAACAGAAGCAGACCAAATGATGGACAGTCAAATTTTTTAAAAGTCTTGCCTTGTAAATGTTAATGTGGTCTTAGTAACAGGTGCAGCATGATCCCTGAAGATGATGAATGATATCTTAACAGATAGGAATATAATTCTTCACATAATTTCTTTACCCTAAACCAAAATAATTTAAGATGTATTCCTAATTCCATTTTCATTTAGAAGCTGGGACCTGTATCCACCATTAATCTATCCATTAATCACTGAATCTTTAGCATTCATTGTTTATTCTAGCCATATGTAAGTTAGGAGCCTAGCCCTTTTACTATTTTATTTCATTCAAAAGTGAGAGAGAGGAGTAGTATTCATCCCAATAATTTTCTGTTATTCTCCACTGACTATGGAAGAAGTGCAAGGGAGCCACTCTCTTAATTTGGATGCATCAGTTAAATATCCAATATTAGGTGTGATGAATTTGAGCTTGACTCATTCAGTCGAGGGAAGTGTGAAGTTTGTCCCTACCAATGATCAGTATGAGGAATAGAGTGTTTAGGGGAACAGATTTCTTGCTCCATCTTTCTGAGAGGGACATTTGGCATTAAACAAACAAGCAAGCAAGCGAAGAAACTCTCTCAGTACTCTTAATAGTAATAAAACAGGGATATGTGCATCTGTTTGTACTATCTGCATATAGAATGGAAATAATTTGTGCATTACTATTAAGTGTCATTTCTAAAATCTCCCTCAGCTATAATCAAGCAGCATTCTGAGGCTCTATATTGTTAAACTAGGCAAAGCGGTAGCATGGAAACACTGACATATCTAGCCAGTTGATTTAGAAATATAAACAGAAAGTTAATAGTCTCTCTAAAACTAAAGGCTCTTTCTGCCTTCAGCGTATACTTATGACAATGGTACTGTGGTAAATGTTGACACAATCTACATGGCTCCTTTGATCCATTTGGTAGTGGAAAGAAACCAAAGAGACAATGGTGAACTAAAATGCTGGGTTTCTCATAGTGTAGTTCTTCTGAAGTTTGTAGATTTTTCTTTGACAAATTATTCATGTATTTATAGAACCAATGACTGTACTATGATATGAATTCCAATTATCTGTGTGGCTCAGCTAGTCTTCATATCATAAAACATTCTCATCTTTCATCATATTTACCTCTGAACATCATTGCTTTTATCTTTACCATTCTTTTAGAAGCCGATTTAACTTCTCTTCCAGCTAGGAGAAAAAAAAATGGGGTGGAGGAGTAGTAATATTGCTTTATCTTTGGGAATATAATCCATTGCTGCAAGTGGATGCAACTCCTGTTAACATCAGTGACAGCCGCAGCTGTTTACACCTGACATGATTTGGGCAGTTCAGGCAGGGCTAAGAGCACTCGCTGACATTAAATTTCTCTGGCACTTCTGATTATAAAGATTTTGCGTTGAATTTCATATATTTTGCCAACTCAGACACAAGTATTTTTCTGCACTCAGTATCTGCTTAGACTTCAGCTTGCAGCTCTGGGCTTAGCTGTACACTATCGCACCTTTAATCATCCTGGTTTTCCAGTGCCTTGATTTGGGGTTAGGATTTTCGTCATAAGATTTCACAGAATCACAGAAGGATTGGGGTTGGAAGTGACTTCTGGAGATCACCCAGTCCAACCCACCTGCTAAAGCAGGTTCACCCAGAGCAGATCACACAGGAATGTGTTCAGGTGGATCCTGAGTGTCTCCAGAGAAGGAGACTCCACAACCTCTCTAGGCAGCCTGTTACAGTGCTCTGGCATCCACAAAGTAAAGAAGTTTCTTCTCATATTCAGATGGAACCTTCTATGCTTCAGCCTGTGCCTGTTGCCCCTCATCCTATCATTGGGCACCACTGAAAAGATTCTGGTCCCGTCCTCTTGACATCCACCCTTGAGATATTTATAAATATTGGTGAGATCCCCTCTCAGCCTTCTCTTCTCCAGGCAGAACAGACCCAGCTCTCTCAGTGTGTTCTCATAAGGAAGATGTTCCAGACCCCTAATCATCTTTGTATCTCTTTCAGTATTGACTTCCCACTACGCATGTAACTGTGTGTTTTAAGGCATGCATGGATCAAAATAGGTAGTGTGTATTCTGAGTTTGACTGCAATTTAACCTTATTTTTAAGAAGGGTAAAATACAACACAGTAAATTACATTTTGTAAAGGTTTCTTCAGCTGCACCAGTGATTTGCATTAGCACAGGTTGATTCAGCAGCTGCAGACCTCAAAGACAAAGAAGATCACAGAATAAAAAGCATCACAAAGGTGTGATAATGAGATCTGGAACATAATGGTTAAAAAAATAAGCCAGAAAAAGAAAAATGGTTTTGTTAATGAAACACTGATTTGTTGAGTCTAAAGTGTTTCACTGAAGATATCTCAGATTTGACAAATTTTTGCCTATTCCAAGGCAAGACAGTCATATGATTTACACATAAAATTCCATTAGAAGCCTCCTGGGCCAAGGTCTCTTGTGTTTCTACAGTATATGGCCATGTGAAAGGCCTATGAAGAAAAGCCAGTGCTTCTAGAGAACATGTCTAGACTCTTGGGACCCTGCCAAATACTAGAGTTTCAGGCAAATATTCTCCAGTAAATTGTCATTCCTAGCAGTGACAGGTCTAGGGAATGTCATTCTTTCTAGACCTGCCCCATTGGGTGTTTCTTAGAAAGGTACCTTATGCTTCAGGAAACAAAAAAGGCTTGATTGACTTTGGGTTTAAAGAAATTCACAAAAGTAGGAACTTATCAGACAAACCGGATATGAATTTTCCCACATCAGTTCAGTTCATGAAAGAAAGAAAACACCAATTCAAGATTTGAGAGAGTTGCGTTAATCATTTTGGAGTGGTCAGAAGATCCACGGCTCTTTGCTGAAATACTAGTTTGTTGACCTTCAGTCTTCTGTCTTGGAAGACTTTACAAATGTGCAGTTATCATCCCCAAATATATTCTATATCATATCTTATTGCATAAATGAACAGCTTTCTTTCATCTACAGATAAGTGGGCATGGGAATTTCAAAGACGACATAAAAACAAGATGTGCATTTCAAAACAAACCATGAAAAATAGACTACACCTCCTACTCAAAGCTGCAACAGACATGATAAAATGGGTAAAAAAAGATATTCTTACACAGGGATGTGTAAGATCTGTGTAAGAACACAGATGTTCAATGCTCAGAAACAAGAACAGACACATTGAAACTAATCTACAAGCAACAGACAAATGAAAAAATACATGATTCTTCCTCCACTGTCATTATTGTTTAGAAATATATTTAGAGAAGTTTTGGACATATTAAGTGCTTTCATTGATAAGATACTCAAAAGTTCAGGCAAAATCAGTCACTTGCCTGTTCTTTATAAATAGCCTCGTAAAACAAAATTTCTCCCAAACCTTTTATATTTTTCTTAGCCTCAGTCAGCCCTGTAATTGCTCAGATTTTGGTAACCTCAGCAGTCCACACTCAAAAACATAAACCTCATTTGTGTCTACAAAAAAGGGAAGGATTTCTTTACCCACTTGCATTGAGATAGTGTACTAAATAGAAATTAAAGCAATATTCTTCACAAAAACATGCCCTATTTGCAAGTTGATCATGTGGAATAGACTTGCTTCAGAAGCACTGGTGTTCCCCGTAGACCTATATGAAAAGTGATGTTTTCTAAGATTTGCAGAAATAATAACTGTGTTTCTGAGCTGGAGAGGAGTAGCTGAGCCTATTTCCTAAATAAAATGGAAAAAACAAAAAATCCCACTTCCATCTTCTATTCCATTGAAATTTACAAACGTGAAAAAAAATTAAAAAATCATTGCTGTCAAAACCTGTTTTCTCAGGAATGCAGGAATGTTTTCCTTCATTTATTTTGGCTGAAGTGAGTTCACGGAAATAATGCAGTAAGGTGGTATCTGTGGAGTTAGTAATGCAAAGTGTTGAGTACCCTGATGTCTACTGGAGTTAACAAGAGTTAAGGCTTAAAAATGAACTATAAATGTAATATAAAATTTAGCCCTTGTATGTCATTTTTTTTCTAACAACTAAGAACTGCTTTTCTGTATTTCAAGGAACGTGGGGGCAAGGGACAAGCATCTTCAGACCCCATTAATAATCAATGAGCGTAAAAGATCAAACAGTGCCCTAGAGGGAGATGACAGGGTCTGATTTTTGTAGCTAAAGAAAAATCTTGACAAAAACACTGCTAGTCTCTTTTCACACTCACGATAATATTTATCATTTATGGTTTTCTAGGTTTTTGTTACAAGTTTCTCAAGTTGTGTTTTTTCTAATTAACAGAATGTTTTAGTCTGATATAAGAATATAAAATAATATTAAGTTTACATTCCTGTTTTTCTGTTGGGTTTTACTGATGATCGAACCGGGTTTTTTGTAACTAAGATACCTTTGGATTATTTTCTCAGTTTTAAGAAGCCATGGTCAATGCAGAAGACCAGACCAAGTGGAATCAAGAGCTATACCTGTGTGCAGGAGGACAAGAAGAAAATAACTTCCAAGCAACAACACTAGACCTTCTAGGCCTGCCACAAATTTTGCAAACACCAGCAAGCAACTCTCTCTCTAGGTCTCAAATTTTCCTCCAAAGAATGGAGATATTGCACCTTTCCTCCTACTGTCTACCTCTCTTGCACAGTGTGGTCCCAAGCTTTTCAAATAAGACAGTCTGAAATTGTATGGTTCTTAACCAAATGATTAGTGCAGTATGCAATGGGAGAAGTTAATCTAGGATAGGAAACAACTTGTATAGAGAACCCACGGATGAACTAACATTAGCAATTGACATTGCTAATTTACTATACACATCAATTATTGATTATAAAGATATTGGTTTGCAGGCTAAGGCCAGGGGGGCTGTTCTTTCCTTTTTAGTCAGCTTTATGGAAAAGGATGGGAGATATATATTATTGTATTATATGCTAAAAGGATTTAAACCTAGCCACACTGAAGTAGAACTCCCACTGACTTCCGTGCTGCTAAGATTTAACCCAGTGTGAAAAATTCTTCTCTGCATCTTTCTATTTTGATTCAAGGTTTCAAAATAGCTTTGAAAAACAAATGCAAATACCTTCATATGCAAGAATTAACATCTGCATAGAAATTGACTCATACCACTCTCCATATAATGAAAATGTAGTGTATGTACTTATTTTCAAAGGCTGATCATCTAGAATAAAATGCAAATTTATTGTAAGCCAAAGGAAAGTGATGTGCTATCATTACTGTCAGTACAGAAATCCCGCTACAAACAAGCAACAAATAATGTCAGGAAATGTCAGTTTCAGAGGGGATGTCACCATGGAAAATAAGCTTATGAAGTGCTGAAATACAAGTGGTATTGCTTCTAATTTTGAACTTATATAGTCGGAATCAAGCCAATTTAGAGGTACAAGTCACAGGAGACAGAGTGAGTATACCTTAAGACAGAAAATTCGAATAAATCATTCCTTCAACATGAAATATTTAAGATGCAAAATGATGTCTGAGGATTTAAGGATTGAAGAATTTTAAGGACTGAAGATTTAAAAACAAATACAGCACACATACTCACAGATAATTCACACGTTCATTTAAATTCTCCTGATGCTAGAGTCACTGAATCACAAAATCACAGAATGTTTAGGGTTAGAAGGGACCTCATTGTACTATTTCTTCCAGAGTGTGGCAAACTGGTTCATCTGAAGTGAAACCTAACAAAGATTTTGTTTGTATTCTAAAAATACACAAACTATTTTGGAAAATCAGACTTGTATAATCTACTTCTTTGTCTATTGGTAACAAGGATACTGCAAGTGAGGTTCCTTTCAGGCCTAAAACAATGCCTGGTCATGTCACTGGGAATATTTCTGCTGTGTTGCAGGTTAGAGCCTTACACAGCATTGCAAATGGCACTGTTCCTTGTCAGACTTTTCATTTAGGAAGTCCCAAACATAATGCTTACACTGCTGTACACTGCAGGGAAACTTCAGAACAGGTAGATTTATGGGAAGTCATGGTGACAGCTAGATAAATTCATTGAGCTCAGCGTGTGGCAAGATTCTTTTATGGAAGAAATCTTCTATAAGAGAAGAAAATAAAGGTTTTCTGCAAAGAGGTACTACTTATCTTTTAAGAACCACATAACAAAACATGATTCTTTAATGCCAAACTTCCTTCTACAGAAGAGAAATTTAATGTTACTATGGGAAGGATACCAACAAGCTACATTCATATTGCTTGTACATATTTTCAGCCATTGTTAACTGTTAACAGTATTAAGAATTTCCTGTTTTAAAATGTTTTATTACAGCAGGAGTATAATTTTGTTTTCATGTTTTTTGCTTCCTTTTTTGGCTTCAGATGGTGAATTTCCCATTTTTCCAATTTCTAATAAATCATGAAGACTCGTCTAATGTTCTCCAGGACATCTATTAATGTGACTAGGTTTTTCTGCTTTTCTTAATGGAAAAATATCTATTCTTAGCTAAACCTTTTTATGTGAACAATGTTTCCTTCCAAAGTTACTGGTTCACTAGTTTATTTTTGAATACATAGAATATGTGGGGAATATACTTAGTCACACTTGAAGACTGACTTTTTTCTAAAAATAGAAATCTTTAGTTTTCAGGAAGTACTACGTACCTGAGATGTTTGAAATCATAAAACTAAGGTTCTTATGAATTGTAACGTAACAGACAAAACTAGATAATTACTATGAAGGAAAGAGGCTATTAAAAGTCACTTCTATGCCTGAAAACCATGACTGTGTTGAATACACACTTGCTTAAGTTTTCATTTCTAAAAGAAGATGTCTTTATACAGATATGAGGGTTTAATAGATTTGTGACGGTGGTCTCAAGTGAGCTAAAAAGAAATAATCATAAGGTGTTTTTATAGTTAATTCAATTGATCCACTAGTGAAATGTTAAGTAACCCATGGTTTTTGTTGCTGGATCTATGCCTCTAACAGTGTAAATGCTTCTTTTTTTTTCCAAAATGATTCATTAAAAGCAAACAAAATATTCTGACTGTAACATTGCAGGTTAAATATCTTATCCATAGGAGAAATAACCTCTTGAATTACATGTTCCAGGACCTTCATCTTCCAGTAATCCCAGCAGAATTTCCAGATCAATGTTTTCAACAAAGGATTAAAAATTCCCAAAGGTTATGAACAAATACTTATGCATATGCCTTTTCTAATCAAACTGAGATTGGCAAATTTAAAAATAGTCTACTCAAGAAAATACAACAAATCTTCAGTTTTCATAATTGGTATTTTTCATAATTTACAGGCAAAGAGGCATAATGTTTTATGCTACTATGTTAACACACTATCAAAGCTCAAAGCAGTTTCAGTTAAACTTAACTGTTCTTAACTAACTAGGTAATAAGTTCATTATCCCAAATATTGTGGAGAAGACTAGTGCATTTAAATTCATCTCTGAAACACAAGACTTAGAAATTGAGTACAAACAGCATGTTAAGTTAAAAACACAGCCTTTGTATCAAGCACTAACAGGTTTATGTGGAAGTTGCATTTCCAGTCTGAACTCCCTCACTTTCAATACAGACTTAATGCACTTTTCTTATCATTAGCCTTATTGTGAACTTCACCCTTCTATATTTTCTGCTCTGGTTATTCCCAAATTCAGCTGGCCCAGTAGTTGCCTTTGTAGACTCTCTAGATGCGATTCAGATGTCTAAACTTAGGCATGTAGTTCTGTGTAAAATGGCCTAGGGCATCTGACCTGGCCATCTGTTCTTCCAAAAAACATGGACCTCCTGCACGTCATAGACGTCTGTCTGTTAGCCTTGTGTGGAAGTCGGAAACCATAGGATGTTCCACATGACAGCTGCTACACACCTGCCTTCAGAAAATGGAAGTGCTCTCTCTCTTTCCTCTCCCATGTCCTGCCTTGAGCTGGCTTTGGAGTACTTTAATCCATTAGGCTTCAATCTAGTTTAAAATTAAAAATCTAACTTCATATGTGTACAAACACTTATGAATTGATGTTTAAATTCCCACTGTAGCCAATTAGTGAGGCCAGTGATGCTTAATAGTGATGCTACTCACCTAAAACAGACACAGTTTGGATCTCTACTTGCCATTTGAAAGAACTCTGTAGATTTTCTGTACATAAATGAAAGCTATAACATAATACTAAAGGAGATGTGCATCTTGTAGGAGAAGCAGATGGATACCATGCATTCTGCAGAAGGTGCTACCAAGCAAGATGTCATAGATTGTATAAAATGGCACTACAGGTCTCTCTTCAAGAAACTGAATTCTAAATCAGCTGAACACCCAGCTCTGTGGATACCTGTCAATAGCTACCTACCTTCTCTGGAGCAGAATTTCATTTCCAATGCCTACCTTCACAGGAAAGATCTCTACACAACAGTCATCATCTCAGTGCCTAAAAAGTGGGTGCCTGACTGTGGCAGGATCTTTGGAAAGAGATAGGCACCTTTGTCTATCAAAGATCATCCAGAACTCTTGAGTTATTTACTTCATTCAATTGACTCAATGGAAAGGTTAGTCAAGTCTGCAGAACAATTCAGTCTGCTTGGATGTTGAGTAAGGCAATAACTGGAGAAAATCAGTAGGAAAGCATATCTATGTAGGTGTTCACCTTGGATCTAGGGTATCGATAATGAAGCTGAGCTAATTTGCAGAGCTTAATATTTTAAAAAGGACTGCTGCTGAGGGTGCTATGCATGTTTTGCATAATACTGCAGTTGTTACGAGCACCTATACAGGAAAGTTGAAGAACTGCCCTGGGAGCAACTTCAGCTGAAGAGTAGAACCTATTCTTGCTTGTCTTCTTAATGTTTCTCTTCACTCCAGTCTTGCTTTCTGGAACAGCCTGCTTCCTTGGACACTCTTTTAGAATGGTCCATATACACCGTATCCCTAAATGTGCAAATGGACACAGATGCTGCTGCCCTTATTTATGAATGAAGGTAATGCCATTTGATGCAATTAGCTGTTTTCTGAATCCACCTGCTCTTTCTAAATCCTTCTGGAGACTTAAGCGAGGTTTGCATTTTAGCAGAGTGAGATCAGGAGATATTAATAATAAGTGCCAGTTTCCTGGACTGAGATGTTTCTAACCATGCAAAATGCCTTGATGTGGGCATCAAAGAAACTGAGGTCAATGTAAAGTGTGCAATGAGTTGAGATGTTCAGAGTAGAAGAGGACTATCTTCTGTCTTGCATCTAAAAATATCTTTTAATGTCCTTTGAAGTAGATGTTTTGGATCCATTGATTATGACAGAAAGCTTTGGTCAGTACACACAAATGAGGTGCTTTTTGTATCTTTGCTACAAACAGGAAGGAGAAAAGGGTACACATCCCAGTTTATCTTGGTGCAGAGCTGGGATCTGGAAGGTTCTGTAGCAGGATCTGATGACAAATAAACTTTCCAGAGAGCTATAGTACAAAAGCAGTACTTCCAAGTTTTCATACAGAGTTTCAGGAATAAACAAAAAAGTGACTTAAAGGAGTCCTGAATCCTTACTGGACACCCCAAGTTTAATATACTCTTTCAACAAAGATATTCTAAAAGAACAAGTATCTGTACTGACTTGTTTTTTGTTCCTTGGGCGTTTTAGTAAATCCATCTATCTGTCTGTCTGTCTATCATCTATCTATCGATCTATCATCTATCTATCTATCTATCTATCTATCTATCTATCTATCTATCTATCTATTTCTTTTGCAAGTTTATCAAGAGAGACAGGAATCAGGAGAGAATTGCCTATTTCTGTAGCTGTATCGAGATGGCCATTGATATCTAAAAAGCCCTCGAATTTTCCTAACTTTTCATACCTCAAGGAGCAGAATGATGGGGATGAAGGAAAAAGATTAAACTTCATGATCATTGATGAATCATGGGCTTGCTAAACATTTTACTCAATTGGAAGTATACTTTTGTGACAGATTAAAAAAAAAAAAAACAAGAAACAAAACAACAAAACAAAACAAACAAAAAACCCAATGAAACACTAAATTTTAAAAATCAGTCAATCTGGTTTAAGCTAACCTGAAGACTTCTAAAAACCTTGATTCATTATATAAGTACTATCCTTTAACATATGGTGCAAAGACAGGTCTTCCTTTTTACTGATGAGATTTTTAAATGCTACTGTAAGTTATATTTTTCACTAGATTTAGTGCTAAACCCAGGTATTTGACTCAGCCAATCACTCACATTCAGCTTCTTTCAAAAGAAAGGAAAACTAGGGCTGAGTGGTAAATTTATGTGGACAAGTACATTTGCAGTCAAATGAAGACTCATTCTTTAATTATACTCAGCAATCAGTATTATCCCTGAGACAAATATTATGTCTGCATTCAGTCTTTAATGAGCAAAGCTACAGGTGAGTTGAAAGAAGGGTTTACCAAGCAGGTTTTCTTATTTAATAAACATGAAGGGTGCCTTCTGTAATGCCTACAGGGCAGGCATTGCAGGGTAGGATTTGAATGACTATTTTCCTCTAAATTCTTTGTAGCCCTAAATGTGAATGTTTATGGTTTGACTGTATTGGTAACATCAGTGCCACTCAGCAAGGCTTCTGACCTTCTGTTGCAGTAACAGAAAAAGAATTATGGCAAGGCTTCTAAATTCATACATTTACTATGCATGCAGAACTAAAGGACAGGTAAATGTGAGAAATACACAAGGAAAGGTATGCTTTGTCAGCAGAAGTTACTTTTATCTATGCTGCAGTTCAGGCATCAGCAGAGCAGTGCCTCAGTGTATGAACAAGGCAAGGAAGTGACAGCAGTGTATGCCCTGATCATGAGCAATACGAAAATGTATGAATGACACAGTTTACATCTTACAGCAGATCAGGCTAGTGGTTCTTCCCAGGCTGTGAATGTAAAACAGCTGCATGTTACATCCACTGCTAATATAGAGTAGAAAGGACTTTAGTTATTTTACTTGGTTCTGTACCTGCTGCAAGGCAAATAGAAAATCTGATTTATTTCACATGCTGAACACACACACACAAAAAAAAAAAAAAAAAAAAAAAAAAGTTGATAACCTGGCTAATGCAGGGGATTTACATTATTCAAAAATTATATCAACACTATTTGCATTTTTCTCATTAAGGATATTCCACATAGAGCTTCTGGACAGCTAAATAACAGTGTCCAGGGATTTTAATCTTTTAGGGACCAGTTTATGAAAGACTTAACAGCTGTAATTTTATCATTCCATGGTTGTCTTAATATTTGATTTTATTATGCTACAACAGCTCAATGGCTATCAATTAGCGGATATTTGCAGATAAACTGAATCTTTAATTAAATTAAATCTACTCAAATATTTAATTTCCTGAAAGAATTTATGTGAAAAGAGATTTACCAACTCAGTGATCAAAATAACATGTAACAAAAAAAAAATTCATGCTCAAACAAGCTAGTTAAAACATTATTAAAACTATTGAAACTAACACTCAAATTTATAAAATCATTCAAAATTAATTTGAGGAAATGTACTATTGCAGCTGTATAAGCAGTGCTTGGCCAAAATTGTGGGGGTTTATTCTCCTATGTGTTCTACAAGATGAAAACCTACTGTCTTACTTTATGTTACACATGTGTTTCAGTCAGATGAAAATATAAAATTTCAGCAGAGCTTATTAGACTCCATGATGTTTGTCAGCTTTACTGGCAGCACAAAACTATTTTTCTGATCAGGAACTGTTTTCATTAGCTTCAAAGCATAATTTGGTAATTAATTTAGTCATTTTTTTAATTCAAATTGAATGATAAAGAAAGAGATTTATTAATAGGTGTGTTCTAATTTGCTATTTTTTTTGTTTCTATTCATGCAAATATTTGTTTGCATGTTTTATTCTTCCACCATAATATATAATGACACATTTAAACTCTACAAGAAATATTTCCCTGCAAATAGGTTTTTATGTCTTGTATTGGGTTTATTTTAATTAGCAGGATTAAGACTGATGTTACATGTTTAATTGCTTAAAATAGATTCTTGTTCTTTAAGGCTTCAGATAATGGAAACACAATAAGTATATGATGGTGTTTTGCATAATGCAATGTGTGCATGTGCCTCTGTGTCTTTGTGTGCATAAGACAGCATTATGAACAGGAGTTTTAGCTCCATCTTGGCTGCCTTCTTGGAAGTGCCTGCCACTTGAGAAGAAGGTTGCAGAACCTGAATGACAAGGCATAAGACAGGGTGTAAGGGAATGCAGAAATACTCCTACTAGGAATGGACCAGTTGAAGAAAAACACATCTTCAGGTACATTCTTTTTATTTGGAATATTATGCAGCATTCAGAAGGTTTGTATTCCAGAGTTATAGAATAGATTTTTTTCCTATGGGAAACAACATACGGAACAAAATTAAGAACTTCTGATTTTCATCTGGAAGGCACAGGCACATTTGTGATTAAGCTGCAGTAGTTGGTGGTGGTAACTGAATTTTCATGGAAATAAATGATGACTCACTAGACTTGAGTTCATAAAGGATAAGATTGATCTACTCAGTGGGCAAACTAACAGTTCAATGAGGCAAGATCAGCTTAGTCCACAAAGGCTTCAGAAATCATGTAAACACAGGCAAACGGATTATAGATTGCTCTAAAAACAATGGAAAATAGCTTATGCACATTGTAACTACAGCTTTTTTTTTCTTTTAATAAAAAATAACTAGCGCAAACTGTATTATTTTGTAACAAACCAGAATGGAACAGTTGCAGAAATACATGAAGGAGGCTATTGTACAGAACAGCTTTCCTTTCAGATCTTTCCATTGATAATGTCAGAAGGTTCCACTTAGCTTTGTTTAACCAGATGTCTATGAACAAAAAACCCCTTTTCCTGATCTGTTCTCCAGTGTAAAGCAATGAAATATTAATTAATACTACATTTAAATGGCTATTCAATTTAGAATAGTTCATTTTTTAAAGGCAGAAAAAGAGAAAGAGTAATTGACATCTTTGAAAAGGCAGGTGTTCCTCATGCCAAAAACCATGGCTCACTTTCATTTATGTGAAAGGCTGGAAAATGCACTTTTTTTTTGGAAAGCCTTTTATCCTGAGAAATCTTTAATTAGATGCACCATAAAGCAGGCACAAAATGCTATCTCCTCAGACCAGTAACTTTAAGCCATTGCAAAGCATGAACTGCCTAATTTCACCAGAGAATAACAGTCACTACTTCACTCTGTTGTTGCTTGACAGCTGTATGTGAACAGCAAATCTCCTCTATGAAGCGAAGTGGAGGGACGCCACATGACTAGAGGCAAAGCACTGCATTGTGTCACTGCCATTTCTGTTAAAGATCTTCTTGTTGCCTGACATCCAGAATGGAGTCACACATTAATGTACAATGGTTAATATTTCTGACAATATACTCTGGATGGCCTTGAGCTGACTACCACTGCTGCTTCAGAAAACAGTTGTTACTCAATTATTTCCTTTCAGTAGAGTCTGCCTGAGGAAGAATAGCAAGCACAACTGGATCCTTAGTGCTGGATATATAATATCTTCGTAATTGCCCTATTTTGGTTCTTCAAAATAATTCTTTGTCAAGGACAGGAAACAGCTCACCTGTAGGTGTAATAATGGAAAGAGTAGAGCTGATCTAGGTGAGTGTCTGTAAGATTACCTCATGCTTACGTGCTAAAACTTTAGCTAGTTAACAATGACAAACTCAGGGTAAAAGCAAATGGTACACAACACTCTTTCAATTTATTCAGACAGAATATTACTGCTGATTCAGCAAAATGCCTGACTACAACATGCTACCTGAAAGGTAAGAAACAACTGGTAGTATTGGTGTCCCACAATAATGTTATCAATCACAGTTCGTGTGTTGCAAGTGGCTTATGGGTACTCTTTCAAACTGGAGCTGAGTCTCAGAACTGAGAGTGGAATTGCGGAGATACAGGGATGTGGGACCATTTAAACCCCATGAAGATGTAAGACAATAGGGTGATGAAGCGACATGATAATTTGCTCTGGAACTCAATTATAACCCAGATTTCTAGGTGATAAGGGGATGTAAGGATCAGATTTCATCTCTCAACTATGAACCAAATCTAAAGCATGCCCTTCCTTCAGCTTTCTGAAGTGTGCAACTATCAGTCCTTAAGTGTCTTAGTATACGATCAGTGGTGTCAGCCAAGATGGCTATCCTGTCCTATAGTTCTACAGAAGCAGTCATATGTACAAATACATAAATGTTGCTATTTTTAAAATCATTGCACTGGTAGAGAAAAATTTTCCTGTGACAAAATCTCTCTCAAAGAGAGATTTTCATAACAATTTACTTCAGAAGCAAGAAACACAGCTCATCCAGAACATATATACTTGCTAGGATCTCAACTGTGTTTAGGAGCTCCAGCTGTGGTGATTTCTGAAGGGTCTCTGCAGGAGATGGAGTTCTGAATACCAGTCCATCATAACAAACACACAAATAAGCAATAACTTCCCAAGCATGAAATCCACCTCAAAACCTGAAATTCCTTAAGCAGACAAACTAGGAAAAGAGCAATTGCATTGGACTATCTGTTTAACTTAGGAAAGCCTTGAAAAGCTTACAGGAGTCACTGAGCACTGAAAGCAAAAGCTCCAACGAAAGCTGCAGCAAGTTGCTCAGAAAGGCAGGAAACAAAGAATGTGAGAGGATGGGGGAAAACTCTGATCAGGACCCTCCCTGTTGCCTAAAAGAAAGTTAAGAAAATGTCAGGGGATGTTGAACTCACTGGTAAAAGCATGGCAAGTGGCAAGACTTCATATTTTTTTGATGGTCTAGGAGTGCCAAAAAAGATATTAACTGTTTTATCTGTTAATAACCTGAGTGTCCTCTTGTGATTCTTCTATGCGTGCTCTTTATATTATCCATTATTTATTTAGAATAGATAAACATTTTCCCTGTCAAACAGGATTTTTGAGTAATATTTAATATAAATATATATTTAAATACACATATATACACAAATTATTAGCACTGTTTTTCTTGATACACTTTTCCACATTGCAAGGCTGCATTTTTTAAGTTGATCTAAGCTTCTTTCCCATTAACATCTTCCCATAATCCCCATCCCAGTAAGCTCTGAGGACATTTGACATTCAATAGGAATAGGAACAAGATATTTTTGTGTGCATTTGTGTAAATCCAAATAGAATACTGGCACCTTTAATGTAACAACCTTTTTCTTCTCTGTTTTAGTCCTATATACAGTTGACTAAGTACCCCAACACATACCTCTCTGCCCATGCAACTCCCAATTAGATTTGTTAATCAAATTTTTCAGTTCATAAAATATCATTCTTCTTCCTCATTCTTCTCCTTAAATACTGGGTATAACCTTACTGTGATCACTGTGCTTAGACATGAGAGATATAATGCTGCATCATCTCATTAAAACATCCTTTAACAGAGATATCTGCTCTGTTACAAGGAATAGAAGCAACTGTAGATTTCCCTTTGAAGTTACTAACTCCATTCTGGTTTTTCTACTCAAGAAAATTCCCACTGTGAAAAACCTGGAGGTCCTTACTAAAATCTTACTCCATAGTGTATCAGATTAACATAAAGACTTCAGTAAAAACTACCTGGTTTGATCAGTCTTCTATACAATATGCAAGATCCCTCCCAATGTGCTGGAATAACAGGGATGATGATGCTTCTCGGTGCACATGATATTCCTTTATTTTATTATCTTGAATTTGACAGATTTGTGTAATATAACTGTTTTTTCATTTGTCTTACTTGAAACTTCTGTAAAGCCCTAACAAACCCACAGATTACATTTTTAAGGCACAGTGCAGATATTCAATGCCACTGACAGCATTCTTCCACAGTATATTGTGTCTCATGAAATCTCAGTACATTTTCACAGGGTCAGTTCAGCTGTATGAATATTCTCTATTCTGGCTTCACTTAATTCCTGCCTTAATTACTTGAAATTAAACAAAACATAGTAGATGAGATAATCAGCTGAATAACTCACAGTTTATTGCTGTGGACAAAAAGCCAGTGTGATTCTCAAATACGTATGTAGGAATCACAATTACACAGGTTATACTACTTGCAATTCTGCCTCTGGAAAAAGTGCTCTGAGAATACTGCATACAGTTCTTCTGCACAAAATTCAAGACTAATGCTGAAAATGAAGGTGAATTCTTGGAATAACCACAAGAGTGACTGGGGTTAGAAAAACATGCTTCATAGTAAAAGACTCCAGGAGCACATTGCCCATTTAACTTCTCAAAGAGACTCTATTAACTGGTGAGTGAGTCAGTCATAGTGAATATTGCAATGTCTATCCAGAGAACACATATTGATGATAAACTCTTCCATTTAGACAAGTCCAGAAGACAAGTTCCAAATGTTCAAAATTGATGACAGAGAAGTTGCACAGGATTCGCGTTTCTTCTGTTCAGATGCAAACATGCAGATTCAGATGCAGATGTATGAATAGTTGCTTTACTTCCTTTACAGGCTGTGGAGAGCTATGAACATATCTATCATACTACATTTTTCATCTGAGGTAAATGAACTGTGCTCTAAAAGACTTATCACTCTCCACTGGAAAACCTGCTCAGATGTAAATAGGCATCTAAATTAAAGTTTGCTAAGAAGCACTCCTTCATTCATTTTAGGAGCGTCACAACACCTTTCAACAGATACTTAAAGACTTTGATGGACTCTTCACCAATGTTTTTTCAAACAGAATAGGAAGCACTTCTTATACTGTATTCCCAAATTTAAACCAGAATTCAGAATACTCCTATACCTTGTTTCAGATACAAGGTCTGATGCAGTGATCACAATAGTCTTATCTTTAAAAAAAAATTGAATACAGTTGATTTAAACCAAAAAGGAATTTCCAGCAACATTTCTTCATCAGTTTAACTCTGATACTTTCAAATTGTGACAAGAAACAAGCATTATGAAGTGCATAATCAAACCTAGATCTTTTATTTCTGCTTCAACTCTTCAAGTTCAATTTGGAGCTCCAGCTGAAATAAAACTGATTAACAATTAATTCTCTTACAAAGTCTGTGTGAATGCACCCTTTGCAAAAAAAAAATACTGCAAACCTGTATAAATAACTTTATGTCACCAAACCTTTAACACTATCATGTTGATATTCCTACAGAATTGTAATGGCATTTCACAGATGCCTTAACCTTTCATTCTTTCCTGATAGCAATGTTTGTATGCTCATGTGTTGGACAATACTATTTATTCATCCATCCAACACATGAGGTTTCACTTCTGTCTTAGAAATCAAATTGTGAGAGACAAAATAGGTGACAGATGTATTTTTCATATTATCTTTAGCTCAAAAAATAATTTCTCAATCTCTTATTCTGTTTAACAACCTTTATTATATGGCTACAGAATTTACCACTCAGTGCTGAAATAATATGTAAGACTTCAGTACAAGCTGTGCTCATGCCAAGAGAGTTCTAACACAGAACATAAAAATGCTCTCTCCAGTCTAAAAATTAAAATGTGAATAAGTTTTCAGCCTCGTAACCACACTAAATTATAAATGCAACAGAATGCATGACATATTTAACATCAAAGTTCTTCATTCATTCATTAGTTGCAAATATTTTTGGCTCTGGTTTGAACCTTCAGCATTCTCAAATCTCCTTTCTTCCTCAGGTTTTTAATTGAGATTACAGTTTAGAAGATGTATTTAGACTTTCAACATACTGTAGGTGCAACTTTTTATGTCTTAAATCTACCATTTTACATTTTACGTGATAAATTGAAGGTGCAACCTATTTTTTTTTTTTCTAGTTATGTGGGAGTATTTGACTTAAACTCATAAGCATGAAGCAAGTCTGGAGGTGCTTTAGATACTCACACTCTCAACTTCAAAGTAGTAAAATAAGCTTCTGCTTATAACCATGTGGGAGATGTTTAGCTCTGGGCACATTTCACTATGTAACCTATATATGGCCAATGAGAAAGACATACTTCTTTCCATAACCTATTTTCCCCTTATAGAAAGAGTTTAAATTCCTGTGAGTAATAAGAATAATGTGAAATAATTTCAAAGTCAATTTTTAAATGGAAGAAGTTTGATTGAAAGAAATTAATAAAATTTCTTTGCTTACCTCATTCTCTTGTTTCTGTACTGGGAATCTGTCATTCTGACTTGTAAGCATTAAGTACTTTTCTTTCCTTTTCCTAAGCTTTGAAGACAGGAAGGAGGTTTTCAGTGTTTTCACCATTTTTCAGTATTGTTAGCTGCTTTTACATTTGTATATGACAAACTTTGATTCTGACCATGAAGAAAGACAAACCAAATAATTCAGGAGAGCCTGAAGGGTCAGAGGCAGGGGCAGAGTTTTGTGGTATCATGGCAGTAATATGGCTGTTCTGGAATCCAAATGTGGCCAGCAGTTAGTACAGGAATCGGTGACCTGTACTGCTCAGCAAGGTAATGCTCCATAAATAAGAATGACATTTGTCTCTGCAGGTTAACTATTATAAACTTCTGTATATGCTTAGTAGTAATATTCACTAAAACTTTGAACAGTGGTTGTCTTTTTTTGTTGGTGGTGTGTTTTTTTGTTGGGATTTGTTTGTTTGTTGTGTGTGTTCATTTTTGTTATTTTTTTTTCTTTTTAAAAAATGAGACAAAATAGGGAAAAAATTATTTTGCCTCTCAACATTATCATAATAAGACATTAATTTAGTTGCATCATGGATGATGTCATGGGACACTTGTAAATAAAAATAAATTTTACTATATTGACTTATGCTTGTTCAAACTGAATTCAGGATACTACTGCAAACTATTTATTCTGCATTTTTTTGCAAATCAAATCTTCGGGGTTTGCAAATGCTCAAGTTCACAAAGAGCAGCAAGGCTTGTTTCTAGTATTTTTTAGCCTATCTATTCTGAAATCTATTCTATTATTTTCTTTAAAATTTCTTCCAAATTCTCTCCACACCATGCAAAGTTATCAGTTTTTAGTAAGATTATTCAATGAATATATTGCTTGAAGAATTGTATTTCTCTTAATGTTAATTTTACCTTTCCAGTTTGAGATGTGATTGAAGAAATCAGGAAATCAATATAAAACAGGTTTATAGTTTAAGTTTCCTGTCCTGTTTTCTCTTGAACATATTTAACTTCATTTTTATCAGTCACTAAAATGTAAACTATATTCACAGCTGTCACTAATATTTCACATATCCCTTAAAAAAGGAGACTTTTTCCATTGACAATGTTTTACTGAAATGTACTGGTTTCAAATTTTGACTTCTGTTTCACTACAATGATGTGATCAGTTTCTTCAGCACTTCCTCAGTACATGAACAAACTCAACTGATGAAGCAGCTGGAAACAACACCACAATGAGTACCAAAAATGTCCAAGCAGAAACAGACAAAATGTGTTCATGAACTTCAAGTTTTCTTACTAAAACTACTGTCTTCATAAAAACCTCTCAAAATATATATATTCTAAAATTTAACTGGCATTTTCTGTCATTTGAGTATTATCACATCCCAGAGATTCTTAACTCTATGATAATCAAAGCAAAGTTAATGAGCCCAACATCCACTCACAGGATGGGTATTTTAAACTCTTTTGCTCATTTAAAAAAAAAGCCTTAAAGTAGCATAAATACACATATTGATTTTTATAAGATACTTGCATATCATATATATGTTAAAATGAACCTCCTAAATTAGGTAGCTAATGTATTTATCTTCAGAATAGAATAGTTGAATTCAATAACAGCAAGAGGGAGGATCCAGGTAACTACAAACTTCCAAACATGAAGGACAAGCTAACTGGGAGTAGTCAGCATGGATTTATATAGGGAAAGTCACGCCACAAGAACCTGGAAGCCTTCTATTGCTAAATGACTAGCTCAGTGGATGAGGGGATATTGCTTATCTTGAATTTAGCAAGGCTATCAGCAATGTCTTTCACAATACTCTGATGAAGTACAGGCTAGATCAACAGACAGAAAGTGAGCTGAAAACTGGTTGAACTGTTGGGCTGAAAGGATTGTGGTCAGCAGCACAAAGTCCAGCTGAAGGCCAGTCACTGGTGGTGTTTCCCAGGGGTCAGTAGTGCGACCAGTACAGTTTAACATCTCCATTAATCACCTGGATAATGGGACAGAATGCACCCTCAGCAAGTTTGCAGATGATAAAAACTTGGGAAGAGTAGTTGATGGAGCAGATTCTTGTGCTGGCAAAGGGACCTTAAGAGGCTAAAGAAATGGGCAAACAATAATGTCAAGGAGTTCAAAAAATGGGAATGCTAAATCCTGTACCTGGGAAGGAATAACCACGTGCACCAGTACAGTCTAGGGGCTGACTGGCTGGGAAGCAGCTTTGCAGAGAAGGCTTTGGCAATCCTGGTGGAAAATCCAACAATGTGCCCTTGCAGCAAGGAAGGCAAATAGCCTTTCCTTGGCTGAATCAGAAAAAAAATGGCCTCCCCTGTGTGATCCTTCCCCCCTCCTCAGCACTGCAGAGGTCACAGCTGAAGTGCTGAGTCCAGTCCTGAGCTCGCTGCTACTAGTGGGAAATGAATATACTGAAGTGTGTTGAGCACAAGGACATGAAGATGATGAAGGGCTTGGAGCATTTGAGCTACATGGAGAGGCTGAGAGACCTCGCATTGTTCAGCCTAGAGAAGATGCTCGGGGGCATCTTATCCATGTATATAAATACCTGATGAGTGCAGAAGTTAAGAATATGGAGATACACTCTTTTCAATCTGGAGAAAGGCCAAGTGGTGATGGAAGAGTATTGAAATAGAGGAAATTTCTTTTAAACATAAGAAAAAAAAAATCACTCTGAGAGTAGTCAAACACTGGAGCAGGTTTCCCAGAGAGGCTGTGCAACATCCATCCTTGGAGATATTCAATAACAGGCTAGACATGACCCTAAGCGGCCTGCTTTTGGTGACCCTACTTAGGGCTAGAAGGGCTGGACAAGACCATTTCCAGAGTTTCCCTTCAACCTCAGCTCAGTTATGTGATGCTGTTTTACAAGAATAAAATATTGTGCTGTAAGGCTATATCCCTGGCATTGTAACACTCCTTGCAGGATTAATGGTACATAAGGTTTTCCCCCACTAGTGAATGTGTAAGAGACAGCTAACAGTGGTTTTAAAATCCCTGGCCCAGGCATGGTGCGATGGTTGCCAGACAGCCTGCCACAGCAATGTCAGGAAAGTCAGTTCAGGTATCTCACAGATTAGAGAAGACCAGACTTTGCAAAACCTATATTAACATCCTTTGAGCCCTTTAGGAGATAAACAGTACAGACTGAGGAGTAAGGGGAAGTAAGAAGACTTCAGAAGAAGCAGAAGACTTACTTATGGGTCTCTGGTAATTCATGAGAGTCTTTAAAACAAACCTTTTTCATGCATCTACCTGATGTATTGCTTCAACTAGAAAATGATGATAGTTAAATAAGCTCCTGCAATGACTTGGACTTGGCAGTGTCAGGTTAACAGTTGGACTCAATGATCTTAAAGGTCTTTTCCAATCAAACGATTCTATGATTCTATGAAATATTACTTATTTTATTCATTATCTGGTCTATCAAGTGTTCTAAAGTGTTAGATGCAAGTTTTCTAAGCAGTCAATGGCATCAAATTCTTAAAAGTCTTTTGAACAGATATTTAAAATTGCTGGCTTATGGTCACAAGCATTAACTTTCAGTTCTTATAGCCTTACAGACAAAATAAAGTTACATACATACTAATCACATTCTACATTGCTGTGGAATCTATTTAATTTTAAAGTCATTTTCTGCAACTTTCTTCAGTAGTATGATTTTCAAAGAAATCATTGGAAGTGATGGTTGAGAATTTAGAAACATTTTTTATTGTGACATCCACCTAACTCATTTTTCTGTCCAATGTACCTTTTAATGTTTAGCTAGAAAGGAAATGCCACACATACTCATTTTTAATTAGAAACCAAATAATTCCTCAGACTAAGTATGCAGTAAGCAACACATATATTGCTAATTGGAAATTTCCTGGCAAAAGCTTTATGTTGATATTTATGATGAGACAATGTGATGACAATGTGTTGAATGCAAAATATTCTGTTACAAAATCTTTAGACTTCTGATGACTCATAAGAATTAACACCAGGTACATTTTGGAATTTTGGAATCTCCATTCTCATACAGGCTTAATGTATCTATCCAAAACACAGTAATATCATGCTTCATTCCTTTTGAAGTGACATAACGACTTGAGAATTCATACATTGTGTCAGATCAAAGAGATATAGGACAGGTTCTTGTGGTCATTACAAACTGCAGAGAAAAGAGCGAAAACAGCAAACATATTTGACACTTTCCCTTAATATTGTCTCATCTTCCATCTATTTTCAGTTCAGGGATTTTATGAAGCAGATAGCTTTTCTATGTACTTACAAACATAAATGAATTTGCCTAGCTATCCCCTTGAGTAAAAGTAAATTTTTAAACACCTATTACGTGAGATATAGCAGAGTTCAGTGAGTTTCTGGTTTGCTGAAAATCTTGAGAAAAAACATTGAGTTCCTGAGAACTACAAACTCTCTTAATACAGGATGAAAGTAAGGATTACCGAAGCACTAAATCATTAATAATAAAAAAACCAAAAGCTGACAAGTTTTTTTTAGAAGCAAGTCTTTTCCATAGATTTTATGCCAACATAACTGAAAATTTAGAACCATGCAAAATGTTCGAAGTTCCTACATTTAAATAAAATCACAAAAAATAATACTTAAATTTTGAACTTGGACATTGTAGCTTGACTTGCCATTTATCTGACATGCAATTTGATATAAAATTGCATTATATATGTTCTTGTTCTTCTGTATTAGTACAATTTTAGTAAACAGAATTTCCATCATATTTATTTCCTCTAATGCATTTCTAAGGTCTTCCTAGTCATGACTATGTCTGATGAATACTGTTGAAGTCTCATGACTGATGAGTAAGTTAACTAAAAATTTTCATGGAATAATTCTCCAGGCTTCTTGCAGAACATTCAGTATGAAAGGCATTGTTATTTTTTGTAGCTTAATTACAATGTTTCAAAAGACTGAGCATTGAAACAGCCCTTGCAAATATTTAATGACATTGATCTGCTAAAAACAGACGCATAGCTTAGACTACCATTGTTTCTTTCACCAATACCAGTGTTACTTTTGAAAATTTTCCCCTCATTTTACTGGAGAAAAAATTATGTTTCTTGTTGAAGTAAATGTAGTTATATACTCTGCAAATATTGTTTCTTCCACCCTGAAATTCAAACCTGATGAGTGGCTCCTGGAAAACAAATTCTTCCTGGGATAGTTTGCTGGTTAGAAACCAATCAAAAAAGGGAACTTTCTTCATGCATGACCCTGAACTAAAACAGCTCTTCATGTCTACCCAAGACTAAACATATGCTCACACACAAAGGAACAGGAACTTGGACCATGGAGGAGAAGAGCACCACCTGGTGACACCTTCCCTTTTGTTACCTTGCCCTACTGCCTTGCACTGAGCCTGGTCTCCTCCTCAGTTCATTGCTAGCAGAGGAAGAAAATCAGCAATTTCCAGAATCCCCTTGGATCTTCCATGTCCTAATAAAAAATGCTTCTTCAGGTACCTTAACTTTCAACTACACTTTCAGGTCCTGAATTCTTGTTCTGAAAGTACTTGGTTCTTTTTCCTTCCCATTTGGGAACATCATACCATCGGACAAGGGTTTTCTCTTTTTAATTCTCCAGAACTGTATTTCCATGATCAGCTCCATTTGTCTTTTACACAGAATGCCAGGAAGCAATAATCTGGATATAAAAGGAGGAAGATGTTATACACAGACTACCTGTGAAAAAAAGCATTTCTGAAATGCACAGTTTAGACTGCAAAATTCACAAGGATGACAATTTTAAAGAAATGTAAATATGTAAATAATGTAATGTAATGAATGTAATGAAATGTAAATAAATCCTCCCTTATCAAGCATTCTCAAGATATTTTTTTCACAGATTTTTGCACAAATCTAGTAGTTACTATGGCTGAAGATTGAACTGTGATGCAATTTCTACTTCTAAAGATACCTACATTTTCCTCTCTTCTGAGGTCTTTTTGTAGTAAAGATTCTTTATTGAGACATAACCAATAACTCTCTGAAGTCAACAAGATCCTTAATGGGCTTTGGTTCAGCCACTAATTTACTTACCATTTGCCTAAAGGACACAACTCTAAGTGTAATTATTTTTCTGTCATTAATAATGCACTTACTTTATATTTAAAATGTTCTAAAATGATTTTATAAAAACATTATCTTTATTTTAAACAATGGAAAAGGTTTTTTTATTAGTTTTATGATTAAAAGAGTAAATTAGCATGAAAGGAGGCTAAAAACTGCAAACATGCCTTTGATGAAGAACACTTCTGGGCTCTCTGCCAATTTTAAAAGAAAAGAGAGAGGTTCAAGGTAAAGATGTTACTGGTTAGCTAGTGTCTGACTCAGAATCTGGAAACAGAGATCCTTACATTTTAAATTCTTACATATGCAAGAAGTCTTACTGAAATTAAGTGGGGCAAAAATAAAGGACTCAAAAAAAGGAGATGTTTCTGTAACAGACAAATATAAGATTCAGACAGACAAGAATGAGCTGCAGCACTTCTCAAGATTTAAATACTTTTGAACATTCTGAAGTACATATAAGGTGTGCTGCTAAAATATATAGTATAACTGCATACAGCTTTTATTTATATTATTATATATACTACATTTATATTCTGTGTGTGTGTATGTTTATATGTGTGTATACATATGTACACACAGACAGATACACACACGCTATGTAATTATTTGGTATAAATTGTATATTGCACATTTTTAATAGGCCCTAAAAAGTGTGTAGAGAAGAAAAATACAAATAGGCACTAAATTAGCTTTGAGGTACTCATACTTTTTTTTTTTTTTCTTTTTTTTTTTTTCAGAAAGAGCTAGGCATGCAACAGCATAATCTTCTGAAGACAGTTGCATGGGAAACTACAACCTTTTCAGGAAAAAAATAGCGAAGGACTCAGTTGCTTTGCAAGGAATAGACATCAGTTATGGATAGGAGGATATGTCACCATTTGGAAACATAAATTGAGAACACCCTTTAGATTAACATCCTGTGAAGCAACATAGCTGTGTTGTCCTCCCATCAGAGCAGGTAGTGCCAGGCTCCTCTGATGGAACAATTCTACACTAGAAAGGGAAGAAGGAAGCCTGTGTAATTAGGCCCCTTTTCTGTTAAATATTTATACAAAATGAAGAAGTCGCAGTAGGCAAAAAAAAGGGACAAACAAGGATATATAGCCTGACAATCAGATTTTTTCCTGGAACTGGAAACAGAACAGAATGGCCTCATCAGTTAGCTGAACAGCCTAATAACAATCTTAGACCATTTTTGCTCAAGTTGTGTTCTACACGTAACTAAGAAAATATTAGTGTAGCTTTTTTTTCTTTTTTTTACTTTTAAAATTAACCCTTTTATTTTACAGTTCTCATGACAAAGTGGTTCATGACCTAAAAAGCATTTATTATTATACATCATATTTATTGAAAAAAGTCCTGCACTGCATTTGAAAATGCAAATGCTTGAGACATGCTATGTACTTCATGCCTTTTAAGCCATAGTAAAATTTGCCATACAAAATAATGTTTTCTTTTTTTTTAATCTTCTAATTCAAAACCTGTAACTGCTCATAAGAAATGAGGTTAAGAGACACAGCAATACAAATAGTTATCTAGCTCTATAACTACTATCTCAGAAGAACAAAGAGGCAAAATATATATTAAAAATACACCTAATACTTGATAAGGTTAATAAACATCTACTTCTTTTGATATTTAGAACAGTTATATGTTATTTTAACTTATATCCAGTATTATTCTCAAGAAAAATTGATCTAGAATTTACCAAACTATGTTAGGCGCACTCTTTCTGAAACATAATATTTGGAAATGTTGTTAAAATAGCTTGTAACAGTATTAAACATGGAATGTAATGAATGGAGAAGTGTTCTACCACAAACCACTTGTGGCAAAATATGACAGTGATCCAATCTATTACCTCTTTTACTTCAAACTCCAAGCAAGGGTCTCCATTTGTTATCCTTGAATATCTATGTGTGGCTGCTTAATTCAATGGATTGCTGATAGAAATAATCTGTTAAAGGCTCTATGTCTCACAGACCTCTCAGCCAGTCCAAAAAAGAGAGTTACGATGACATATAGTATCAAAATTAGGTCCCCAGGTTGCGTCATGGATCTTTCAATTGATTATATAAATTATAGATTCAAGATGTAACTTCCTGGTAGCTTTTCAAAAAGTAGAATATTTTGTGCAAGTCCGCAGCTTGCTCGCTTGGAGAACTGATATTTCAAGTGAACCATTCATTTTGTTGTTTTTGTTTTCCCTGAAAGGTGATCCAAAATGTGCAAACAAGGAAAATACAGTCATAGCAGTAGTCCCTATGAAATAGCTAGCAGAAATGGACACACACTTCAGGAACAGTAAACTGTCATTTTTGCTGTGTACAATCACAAAATGAATGTGTCTCATCTGCTGTACTTCCAGATCAAGAATTCTGTATTTTCCTAAAATTTATAAGAAAGATTGTTCATAATTTGTTTTTCCAGAACTGAGTAATATTTTATCCAGTGCCTTCTCAGTCATTTAAACAATTGGAGATGAAACTCTGCTTTATACAAGTGTAGTATGAACCACTGTGTCGCCACTCCATTGTCCAATGAAAAATGAACATTTTATTTTAAGTCATTATGGTACTGTTGACCCTGAAGAAAAAAATTAAGTTAAAATAATAAGCATCACATAATAGTTGGAATGGTTGATCAAAATTGTTTCTAATATTAGATTTTTATATATACATCATTTGAATTACAATAGAAGTGCTTCATCTATTTTCTACATCCCACTACTTCAAAAGAATTAAACATGTACTTTGCTGGCAGTGCTAAGCATGACAGATCAGGCCTCACTCTATTTTCACATTACTGTAAACTGGGAGTAGCTCATGAAACAATGGATTTATTAATACACTGCTGTAAAACTGATGTAGGTGGGATAAGCAAGTAAGAAGGCTCAGCACCCCATATGAAAATGCTTGGAACTCATCCAGCAAAAAAGTGTCACACTTCAGCAGACAAGCTTAGTCTTTAGATGATGTGGTAATGGATGCTATAAAACCATAAAATGCTTTGCATAGACAAGATTCACATAGTGGCTGAGATCCCCACGTTTGTGACCTCAACACTTGTCTGCTGCAACCATGTCTAAACTACCAACCCTGAAGGAGCTGCTATTGCTGAAGGAAAAGTAATTTATTCAACTTTGTTTACCATATAGGTGCTTGGGTACCTTGAAGATGGACAGGGTATAGAAACCTAAGTAGAACAGGCTGCATCACTGTGAAGCTCTGTCTTCTATAATAGTTTTGTACTAAATGTTGTGTCAAACCTAGGGTAAAGAACTGTGGCATCATGATACTCAGAAATATTCCCAAGACTAATCAATATACCCAAATAGATTACTACTTTTTTAATCACCACAGCCTCTGAGGGAACTGACAATACACTGAATGATAAATCTTTTAGTGAAAAGAACAGGAATGAAGAGAGGATAGTGCTACCTCAATCTGTATCTCAGTGTTATGCCCGAACTCCAGAATAAAACACATTTTTCTTTCTTCACATACACACACACATGCACATGCACATATAGAGGGGAAAAAATTAGCTTTTATTTTAATCAAGTGTGCAAAGTACTGAGAAACCACAGTGCACCTTGTGTCTATGTTTGTGTGTGGTCTGAGGTCAGGACTCCCACTGAGAATAGAGGATGTAGAGAATAAATGTCAGAAATGTTCATACTTTGTAGAACCAGTATTTCATATCAGGAATTTAAAACCAGAGTAAAACTATCTCTGTACAAAACAAAAATGGAAGAAGACCTAAAAAAGACCACACAAAAAAAAGGAAGATTTATTGTTTAGTATCTTCTGAATGTTACTGTAAAACAGCAAAAGTGGGATACTGTTCACAATTTAAGACACCCACATTTTAGTAACTAGCACACTAAATTGATAATTGTTCACAAAAACAGCTAGAACATATCTGTTGGTTTTACATGTACTGCTAAAAGAGAACTGGCACCATAAAATACTAAACCCCACAAGTTTTTAGCTTTTCTGTCACATCTCAGTGCATTTAATATCCTTCTGTCATATTATTTATGACTTCACAAAGAAACCAGTTATTTCCCATTATCTCTTCAATAAATAAGTAAAGCAGAGCATGCTGCAGCGCTACCATTCGTTAATGAGATGCCTACAAAATCGTCACGGTGACTAGTCTCAGAAGCTTGCGCAGCATCTAACTATTAGAGTTTGCCTCAGCCCTGAAGAGTAATTCCATTTTTTACACATTGATATGTTCCATCCTGACAGCTGAGACACACATTTTGGAGTGGATTACATAAAGTAAGCAAACCTTTCCATGACACATTTAACATTAAAAAAAAAAAAAAATTAAAACTGTTTTCAGTGCTTTCATTGACATTTCCACCAGTCTATCATAAGGAAAGCAGGTCAAAGCTTTTATGTTGGATTTCATGTGGGAAAAATCCAACACTCCGCTCCCTATTGGACTGAGTTCTTTTGAAGGTATGAACTAAGGACATAGAAATGTTAGATTATATACTGTAAGATATAACTAGAATCCTGATCTAAAGCCCACTGAAGAAAATGAAAGAATTTCCATTAGCTTCTGTCAGCTTTGCCTCCAAACCCAAATGCTGGTAAAAATAATTAACCTTTTCTACCCATTTGTCTATATTGCTGCTTAGAAAGCAAATGCATAGGTGAAAAATGCTCCTCTTTTGTATTAGATCAATAAGACTTTCACACATGAAAATAAACTGGCATAAAACTACCTCTATTTTTATAAAACAAAATATTGCCAATATTTTTCAAATACAGTAGGTATGTTTTCCCCTACAGTTTCTAGTGGCCTCTTTTCTCATAAGACATAGTATTCATTATGTATATTTCTTTAGTTTTATTTACCATAAGTTGTCTCATTTCATTTCACTAGTTTGTAATAGTTCTATAATATTCCTCGGTGTCTTTTTTTCTTCTAGCAATATTTTATACTTTTGAATATCATTTCAGCTGTGTTTTCCACTGTTTATTAAATGCACTATCAAGGACAGAAGATTTAAATGCTGTACATTTTGTGTGTTTTCCCTCATTCTATTCAATTAGCAGAAAAATATTTACTCATGACTCTTTCAAGACGTGTACAGGGGCTATTGTAATATAACCATAGTGCCTCAAGACATATAGGTATATGAATTTAAGTTCTGAGGTGACCTGTTCAACAGATGGTGTCCTTTCTCCTGAGAAAGACGCTGTCACTACGAGTCAGGTAGAAAACAAAGATACCTTTGATGTGTGCATGCAGGTTTTTGCAAGTGAGCTAGGGTTGAAGCTACCATTGTAGTGAATGAATCTAGAGAGTGATCTAGCTCACCTGAAATTAGACATGTATATTTGATTACTTCACCTGGGGTCTTATTTAGACACTCCTAAATTCTGTTCTTTTTTTCTCCAGTTGTGTGATTCAAAAGGAACAGAGGAAAATCAGCACTATTTACATATGAGATAAGGAAAAAAGAATTTCTCATGGAGAAAAGGAAATCAGATATGACTCACAAAATTCCTGGAAAATGCCATCAGAAAAACTTTTTTACTCAACAATTCATGTTAGACAATGAGGATAAAGATTTGTGTTTATCCACAAAACTCATTTACACATGCTATATGATTACTGTTTAATAAGCCATTTCCTTCCATGAAACAGTTGTGAATATGCATGAAGTCACTCATGCAGTGCATCCTTGCCAACAAAGCTGCAATGTGCTCTTCAACTGAGTAAAATCCAAGAGTAAAGCCTTCTTCCCTCAGTCCTTCTTCCAGGTTTCTCAGATTATTGGCATTCATGTCTCACATCAGAAAAACAAACAAACAAACAAAATACCTGCAAGTTTATTTGTCTTTCATTAAACAAATTATTTAGTTAATGGTCATCATATATGGGAGGAACTTAAGAAAGTGTGGGCCTTCTCACTGGGAGTGATGGATTTGAATATGGAAAAGCAAGCAAATATAGAAGTGCATATAATAATCACTGTGCTGTTGATACGTATGGGTCTTAGCCAGCCATTCATTTTAACTGTTTGACAGATTCTTCTTTGGAAACTGAGTATTTCTTCTTTCTGCCCATTTTACCTATAACCACATCCTAATGTAGTTAAGCAGGACAATCCCGAAGTATAGGCAGAACTATCAGTTTAGAAGTCCTTTATATGAGCAGGATAATGAGGACATATAATATATGGCACATTTTTCACCAACTATTTTAGTAAACAGATCAACCAACAGATAAAACATTTATTGCTCTAAATAGCACTGTTATATCAGTCCAAAATTAGTTACATCAGGCTCTGGCTGTCATGTTCTCTGATGCTATTAATGTGTGATATACTTTCAAGGCTGCCTGAAAGTTTCTATGAGTTAACAAGACCTTGGTAAGCTAAGGAAAACAAAAAACTATGCCAACTTATTCCCTTTTCAGCTGTAAGAAACTCTGAGCAAATTCTCTACTCCAATGTTGATTATGACCAATTTCTGTGAACTACTCGCGGAGGGATCCCATGTATGACTCAGCCTCCATGTTACCAGAGGAGATGCTGTATACTTGCTTCCCACAAAGAGTTTCCTCTTGATAAACTGCAGATAGAACAAACCTGTTACATCAGAAGCTGGAATCTATTATCTTACTCTTTTTTCTCATGGTGAAACTATGCTTCGATAAATATAACTAAACTTTGTCTTTTGCTTTTTTCAGACTGTCTGAGTATAAGGTATTGCAGGAATTCCTGTTGTACTGCCATGGAGTTTGGTTTAAATCCTTAGAGTTTCAGATAATTCAAATAAATAATTGTTGTCCTGGTCAATATCTTGCTAGAAGTTGTTCATACACAAGCGTGAAGCAAAGTCCTCTCAGGTCAAGTCCAAGACTCTAATTGATTTTCATGGGCTTTAAATCAAGTGAACAGCACTAAATCCTGCAAGGCATTCAACACTCCCAGCTGCTACAGTATTTATTTGTCTTCTATTGAAATGCTTCTTAAGTGTTTTGAAGATGACATAAGTTCTCGTCACCTTGTAGATTACAACCTTTGATTATATAAATAGCTGAACAAAATAGTAATGTAAGAAACAACTGCCAGTTTAAAGCAGCTGTTTTCCTATTTGCACAGTTTTCAAGCTCTATGATATTCTTGGACCTTCTGAACCTTTGGTACTTAGGAATAGCTGTCTTTATATATTGCCCACGACTTCTTGAAATAATTTAGGAAAAAAATATAAAACATTTTTTTTCTGTAATCTAAGCCTGATCCAACCCACAGTTAAGTCATTTCCCTTAACTGAGAACCTGAGAGGGTGAGATGATGGAGCCATCTAGCCTAACATCCCATCAGTGGCTAGAAGCAAATGACATGGGTATGACATAAGCAAAGGTAAGAAAATAGTGATACTTCCCCCATTATACCTTCTCAGCTTTCAGCAATCTGAAGCTTAAGGACTTTCCAAGGCAGATGTTGTAACTTTCGCATTTGATACCCATTTGATTGGGGTCTTCTGTCATTATTTTTTCTAGTTGTTTTGCAGTCAAAATAGAATAGAACAGTAATGACTGGAAAGAGGCCTTACATCATAAGATGAAATTGTTCTCTCACAGCATTGCTTCTTAAAAATATTCTCCATTCTATGTATGGATGAAAAGTCAAAATTGCTTTGAACTGAAATTCAAAAAGCAATTCAGATCAAACAAACCAAATGTGTCATCTCATTTTCTACATTTCCAAACAAAAATGAAAAAAAAAGAAAAAGTGGTTTTCATTCATAATTTTTTGGAAACGGAAAACTCATAAGTTATATTTTCTAACTGCATCTTGCTTTTATCAAAGTCTTACTTAAGAAAAAAAAGTTACAAAGAGCTTACAAAGAGCTCTTGATGCAATATTGTGATATTTCTAGAAGAAGATAAGGTTTCTTTTGGAAAAAAATTCTAGATACTTAACTGAACACATTCACTTTATCTTCATATTAACTTAGTCTAACTGCAAAAGTTCTTAGCACTCTTAATAATACTCTGATCTAATTCAGTAAACAGAATCAATACAAAAGTTATAAATTCTTATACTATAACAATGAAAACTTGTGAACAGGTATAATGCTATTCCACCTCCCACCACAAATCTGTTGTAGTGAACCTGCCTGGGAGAACACAGTATATGGAAGAGTTAGTGGTCCACTAAAAGTGAAACTGGGTAAGCCTGGTAGGCCTGTGCTGCATGTCCATCCTACCCTTCATGCTGGGCTGTGCTGCACAAATATCTTGTACACAGGATAAACCTGACCAGATCACAGTATCACAGTATCACAGTATCACAGTATCACAGTATGTTTGGGATTGGAAGGGACCTCAAAAGATCATCTAGTCCAATCCCCCTGCTGGAGCAGGAACACCTAGGTGAGGTCGCACAGGAACATGTCCAGGCGGGTTTTGAATGTCTCCAGAGAAGGAGACTCCACCACTTCCCTGGGCAGCCTGTTCCAGTGCTCTGTCACCCTTACTGAGAAGAAGTTTCTTCTCAAATTTAAGTGGAACCTCTTGTGTTCCAGCTTGATCCCATTACCCCTTGTCCTATCATTGTTTGCCACCGAGAAGAGCCTGGCTCCATCCCCATGGCACTCACCCTTTATATATTTATAAACATTAATAAGGTCCCCCCTTAGTCTCCTCTTCTCCAAACTAAAGAGACCCAGCTCCCTCAGCCTTTCTTCATAAGGGAGGTGCTCCACTCCCTTAATCATCTTGGTTGCCCTACGCTGGACCCTCTCCAGCAGTTCCCTGTCCTTCTTGAACTGAGGGACACAGAACTGGACACAATATTCCACATGTGGTCTCACCAGGGCGGAGTAGAGGGGAAGGAGGACCTCTCTCGATCTACTAACCACCCCCCTTCTAATACAGCCCAGGATGCCATTGGCCTTCCTGGCCACAAGGGCACAGTGCTGGCTCATGGTCATCCTGTTGTCCACCAGGACCCCCAGGTCCCTTTCCCCTACACTGCTCTCTAATATGTAATCTCCCAACCTATACTGGAACCTGGGGTTGTTCCTGCCCAGGTGCAGGACTCTACACTTGCCCTTGTTAAATTTCATCAGGTTATTCCCCGCCCAACTCTCCAGCCTGTCCAGGTCCCGCTGGATGGCAGCACAGCCCTCCGGCGTGTCAGCCACTCCTCCCAGCTTGGTGTCATCAGCAAACTTGCTGATAGTACACTCAATTCCCTCGTCCAAATCATTAATGAATATATTGAATAATATTGGCCCCAGCACTGACTCCTGGGGCACTCCACTAGATACTGGCCTCCAACTAGACTCCGCACCATTGACTACCACTCTCTGGCTTCTCTCCCTAAGCCAGTTTGCAACCCACCTCACTACTCTATTGTCTAGACCACACCTCCTCAACTTAGCTGTGAGGATGCTGTGGGAGACTGTGTCAAAGGCTTTACTGAAGTCAAGGTAGACCACATCCACCGCTCTGCCATCATCCATCCACCTTGTTACATTCTCATAAAAGGCTATGAGGTTGGTCAAGCCATGCTGACTGCCCCTAATAACCCTCTTATCCTTGATATGCCTTGAGATGGCACCAAGGACAAGCTGTTCCATTACTTTCCCAGGGACAGAGGTGAGGCTGACCGGTCTATAATTACCCGGGTCCTCCTTCTTGCCCTTTTTGAAGACTGGAGTGACATTTGCTTTCCTCCAATCCTCGGGCACCTCTCCCGTTTCCCAAGACTTGGCAAAGATCATTGTAATCGAGGAGCCTGCAAGTAGTTCAGTAATGGCAACTACACCACTCAGGTGGCCTTAGCTTTATCTAAAAGTGCAACAAGAAATTCTCATGAGAACATCCTTTATGAAGACAGTTGTTTGACTCTAATAAATAAAATGATAAACAAACAGATAAATAAGCAAATCATATAACAGTGTAAAGGACCAAAAAGAAGGATTTTCTCTTCACGGACAGGGTCTGTGCAGCATATCATGGAAAAATCCAGCCAACACTACATGAATGCATGGTTTGTAGCATCTGAGAGAGTATAAGATTTACTAGCTATCTATACTACTCTTTTCACTCTATCTTATTAAAACAGATATTTTATTAAACCATTTGCTGTTAGGTCTTTCTTGTTGAGATCCAGAAAGAATCCTGCACCATCTCACTCTCGCCCCACTTCCCACCACCCCACCCTGGTGCAGAACACCAGTCACTATCATGCTGCTCTCTTGAAGGACTAGCAATTTGCATTTCTAACACTGTATTCAGCTTTTTCTCAACTTCCAGTAAACTAGTTAGGTAAACAATTTATCTGCAGACATGTTGCTAGAGTCCGTGTTGTCAATCTGTTTCTTAAGACAGGGGGAAAGTGGTAGGCATATTAAAAGTATTCCTTCAAGTCTCAGAAGTGTGTAAATAGACTTGTCTTCATACAAGGATTTGTTCCAAGAGCAACTTCAAAACAGGCAAAAAACTTAAGAAAAAGCATACATTCTCTCCCATCAACATTATCTGCCTTCAAGTTTATAAAAAGCGTTTACTTGAACAGCAAATGGAAGTACTATTTTTTTAAATATAGTTAAATCTAAATTAATTTCCTCAAATTATGAGACAACCACTGTTTCCCCCCAAAGGAGAAGTTAACTTTCTGTAGTGGTACAGGATAGCACTTTTGCTTTAGAACTTGTTTCTTCTGCAGTTTATTCATGTCTTTCCACAGGAAAAAAAAAAAAAAAGTTAAAAAAAAAGGTTAATATGCCTTTTAATGCATAAAGGAAAATAATTTCATGAAATCTCACACAAAGAGTAACATACTGAACAAAATGTAGCTATTTCACACTAGTATAGAACTGCACTAGCTGGCAAATTTGAGATTTGCTGCTCTGGAAAAGCAGAACATGAAGATGAACTAAAATGAGTTAAACCAAATCATTGTCAATAACAGGATGTCATACCAAATTACAGAATATCCTCACCAGAGAGGCTGGCATGATTTGAAGAGGAGTGAACAAAGTTCAGAAGGCAAAAGAGAAAGACATAAACTCTGAAGCAATTTTGACCATAACCCTCCCTCGTGGCCCTCAAGCTTCTGCACTGCTCCAGTCTGGAGGCAGCTTTAAAGCAAATGGTCATTTTTAAATTGAAGTAAATATGAAAATTAATACTGATATGAGGAGAGTATCCCTGCTGCAATTTAGTTTAGTGTGTATCTAAGATTTTCAGTCTACTTCAGAGCTATGCACTGGCAATGCCCAGCTGCAATCTAGAGCTCTGACACCTCGTGGAAGACACTAGAATAATGACATGGGGGAACATGCCTGACACCCCTCCATCAGGGAAGTAAATATATTTGTCTGGAGGCACTTTAAAATGGAGTGGTGAAACAGTTAAGACCAACATGTGAATCAGTTGAACAGGAAGAACAACGGGAATAGTTTACAACCCATTGAAGTTAAGGTTTTCAAGCTCTCCCTATCTTAATTCAAAAGCAGTGCTATTGGGAGAACGACTTCTTTCCTGCAGAAAATTACAACAGATACTTATCCAAGTGTTTCTTGCAGTCCTCTAGAGGTTTTTTCTAAACCAGCAGGACCACTAAAACTCCTTAGTATTTTTTTAAATGTAATTTCTTTGTGTGTTGCTTGGAAAAGGCAAAGAAATTGGCAAAAGCACTGAAGAAGCCTTGAGAGTTACACAAAACAAGAATTTTTGAGTTTAAATGTGGCAGACATACTGTCTTTTTGATAAAGTGGGAATTGTCATCAAATCCCAAGCACGCACTCTGCTATGATCTTTGAAAGGAATATGTTATGGGCCTTTCAGAGTTATATAACTGGGAACAAGGAGGCTAGACCAAACTAGCTAGACACGAAGACTGGGATTTATCTCATCCATCTCACTTGGTATTTAAATATTTAAGTCTCTGCTAATCATAATAAATTTCACTTATACTCAGTGCCGAGGAATGAGCACCTCCAGCTGCCTGCTTCTCTTCATTACTTCCTAAGTGAAACAAGGATGACTAGTTCAGAAGGATTTAACTTTTGAAGGAGTAAGGGCTTAGAAATACCTCCCAGAGATGGTAAGCAACTGGCAGAGAAATAAGTTTGCATTCCACCTCCAGATTCTTCTACAATAATTTAATTATACAGTGTGTCCTGATTGTCCCTTTTTTTTTTTTAAAAAAAAAAAAAAGGATATCGGATATCGTACTTGTCTCCTTTAAAAGAGTTGTATGTCCTGATTGTCTCCTTTAAAAACCCCCACATCTAAGATACAATCCATAAATTTTGTAGCCATATCCTTGCACACGAACATAGGCATTGGAAGAAGAACTGTATACAGGCAGCATGGAAGGCGTATTTAAGGAAACCTTTCTGCTGTATTTGGATTTGTTTGCTTTGAAAACAAAGGGGCTTCTTGGTATAGCTAGTGAGCTGGAAAATGGGTATCAGAAAGTATATTAAGGCAGAAGATACCCCACTTACACTAAAGAGATGAACCAACCTGTTTTCAGCCTTTTGATAGGAGTGTCTTTCAAATCCACTTTTAAGGATCCAAATCCATAGTTCAAAACATTGCCGTGTCCAGTATTCCACATCATCTAGCATCTTTCTCTGTATTTATTTAATTTGTTTGTGAAGATGTAGCAAACAGTGCACACTAGATGTGGCAGCTACATAGAGAAATAAGGAAAGCTCACATACCTTCTGGAAAGGTGTTGCAAAAAAACCACGGTCTTTTTCCTACTGCATTGACAAACTCACTCCGTGGATCCCTGTCTGACACACCTCACACTGTACTCATGGTGTGAAGAGGGCTTGGGGCAAACAGTGGCCAGGAGGCAGCTGCATCCAAAGCAATTTGTGCAGTTCACTCCAGACGCTCCCTTTTCTGTCGTGTCCTAGAGACCTGCGGCAAAACTGCTTTCTATCTCCCTCTCCCACAGCTAGGATTTTATCTTACACATGTGAACTGCTGCACAAGGGTGTCTGTATTTTAAAATCACTGGTTGCATGTGCCAGACGCAACTAGTCAGCATCATCTGTGGTCTGCAGCTGTGCCTGTCCACAGAGGAGCAAGGCTGTCATGGCTGTGCCAGGATGGCAGGAGGCTGAACCGTGCTGACGGGCTCACCAGCATGAACAGCAACTTTGCTTCTCCCATGAATGATTTAATGTATTAAATTTCAAAACTTGGGGCCTTGGAAGGAAAGGAACTGTATATTAAATGAATTATAATGGTTGCAGTCTTACAGCAGGCAGTATTTCTGCAATGATCTGACTGACATAAGGTGAAGGGAGAGGGGTGCTAAAAGTGTCACATAGTCCAAGAAGGACAGTGTATGTATCACATATTACACGTTTTTTGTAAGGAGCTTCATTTACAATATTTCCTTCTAAAACTCAACACTTTGTGACACAGATTAACATCCTATAGGTTGATTACTCTGTTCACAAGCAAATTAGACAAAACTTGAGCTTCCCTTTCACTTGGAAAATAAGTAATACTGAGCTTGTCAAATCATTAAGCCAGTCTGTGGATAGATTTGCTCTAAACTGTCTGAGGGGAAGCTCCACTTTGTAGTCCTTGCGGTTTTCCATACAGATGCCAAAAAGGCAAAAACTAACTAAAGTCTCAATCACTGTAGAGTTTACAATGCAAATATTCAAAGATTCTTTTTATATAAATACATATCAAATATAATAAATAGCTGCACCTACAACTTATCTAGCTCTTATTAGGTGTACAAGAATAGGTGCATATATTCTGTATAGTTCTGCCTGTCCCTAGTCCTTGATATACATGACTCAACAGGGATTTGATCATATGAACAAATGCCTCAATAATGAATGCAAACCAAAAAGCTTAGAAAAGATAACAATTCTCAGTTCTGTAAGTGATACAAGACACCATGGTATTTAAATTAGAAAGCTGCTGTTAAAAGGAGTTGTTACTAAAGATTTTTGGTACTGATGTGGTTTCAACAGAAAGACCACAATTCCTAACCTGCTATTTACCAAAAATGTAGTGATTAGATATCCTTAAACAAAAAAGTATATACTCTCTTCACAGATTTTGGAAAGCATCTGCAACCTCTGCTTTTCATTCCTCTGTGGGAAGCAGGAGAGTTTGGGGACCAGCATGTTGCAGCTGTAATCCACCGTGTCAAAGAGCATCAATTTTGTTCCTAAGCAACCCTGCACAGTGCAGTAGTTGCTGTCCATAGCTGATAAGGATGCACAGAGAATTGTTAACTGGCTGCAAGTGGGAGAGATGAAAGTTACAGAAACTGAAAGTAAGGCCACTAACACAGTAATAAAATTCCTCTTTTGGGTTATTAAAAAAAAAAAAAAAAAAAAAGGAGATGAACAGCAACAACAATGAAAAGTTAAGGATCCTACTCACATTATATCTGCTCTCATACAGAACACTCCTCTGGTTCATCTTACTGAAAGAAGCAAGCAGTTAGGATGCAGCACACACATTTAGACTGTGAGCTATTACACAATGTTAAATTATGTCCTTCACAACCTCACAGTCTGACTCTCAGCGATTTCCAAGGAATGTCTGGATGGCCAAGCTTGCAAGTGATAACTTGAAAGACTGTTCCCTGTGTATCAGCCAAAACATTTTGAGAATCTGCCAATACAATGCAAAAAACTCCATGTCTCTTAACACACATTTGAAGAAAGTTGGATTTGGCCTTAAAATATTTTTTTTCAAAAAAAATTTATCAAAGCATGTTAATATATTAACATAAAAATAGATCATTATAAGTACCTTTATGAAGTTGCAGTTACTTCTTTATCCAAGGTGATTTAAAACTGTAGTGGAATATACTTACTTTATTTTAATTTACCAAAGTACTTAGACTAATTAAATAAATTCCTAGAAGTTTATATTGTCTGTTATACTAGAAGTTTTATCTATTTAAGGAAACTGAGTCTTCAATAATCAAGCAGACAAATTTATTTATGTAGATATGGATTTTATACTAGTTTTATTTTAATGTTAATATCATGTTATATTAGATCACACATTGAAAAAATTATACATGTGTTCTTAATATTAGGAGTTCTGCTTCGTATGTTAATTTTTGATCTGAAGCTTTAGTGCAAGTGGTAGTACAAAGCTGAGTTAGGCACCATCTGGTTAAGAGTCAACTCACAAATCACAATGTTAAGATCAAATAAGTTATCCCCTGAATGCTTTACATTACTCGTTCAGACATAATAACTTTTATTTTTTCTTGAATTACTAATGCCTCTTAAGAATACCATACACTCAGCTGTCTATCATCTCCTTTTAAGGGGTTATATGACTAGGGCATATTGTATTTTAGCAAGACCTGAATCCTTGCAAGATCCATTTGATTTTGATAGAGTAGGACATACCCAGAGTCTCAGTACAGCACCCATCCTAGCAGTTAGACTTGTGTACATAGTTTTGTAAGGTGACTAGGTACCTAGTTTCCCAGCTTGCTTGCTTTCAGTTGTTCTTGTTTGTGTTTTGAAGCACCTAAGCCTCTTTGAGAATTCAAGCTGGGTGCCCATCTGCCTCTCTAGATACCTAAACACCTTTAAAAAACTTTCTTGCAGTGTTTAGCTTCTATAAACTAACAAAGCCAGGAGATTTCTGTGTCTGTAAGACTTGATTTCACCAAGCCAACTAGATCAAAGAAACAATAACATGGATAAAACTGAAAACCTGGGGATGAAATGCAAAATACTGCTCCTAAATACTTCAAATATGCAAAAAATGACTCTGTTCATATTCATAACATTTTTGTATGTATTTAGGCAACTTCTCCTTTTCTGTAACAGTGCAGGATCAGGCCCTAAATGAGTACATTTACCCAGTGCCTCCAAAGGCTTTCACCTTCAGGATAGAGACCTGCAGACAAGTAGGGAACAATATTGTGCAGTGGAATAGAAGAAAGGAAACTGTTTTTCTAAATACACAAAGAACACAATTGCTTAAATGAATAATATCTTTGTATCTTTAATATTTACACAAATAGTCTTTTAATGTTTTGTTAGCTTTTGTACATGCACTTATCTGCCAGAATCTGAACTGATGGTAGTAGGAACTCCGTACTGATGACTGGATACATTAAGATATGCCTTCTAATAAAGCACAAGGTGTGTCTACACTGGTATGAGAAAAAGAGTGAGGTCTTATTTGAATCATAATAGAGATGAATCTTGTTGCATTTTTTTTAAATGAAGCTAAAATATTCTAGGACTGATGTATCAGGCACATGATCTTCATATGTGCTCATGTTTAAATTTTAGCATTCATACACCAGATGCCTGAGCAAATATTCGTATCCAGTATTTTTCTACAGAACACTTACACCTGTTGCATATCAGGTGACCTAGTCAAAAGCACTATTTTTTATTTCATCTCAATTCACATTCATTTACCTCTATGCTGCGGAAATAATGCAAATTTGTGTACTTTGATTAAAATTGATTTTTTTTTTTTGTCAAAACAAAACTGGTAACTTTTTTACTCAACAGGAGGATATAAAATATTACCAGATGCACAAGAAGATCAAAATCATGTGCTTCAGCAAAAAATACTTAAATAATGGTAGAATTTGGGTTACTAATTGTTACAGGGGTCAAAGTCTAAGCATGGTAACTATTATTGTTCCAGGAAATTTAGCATAGAGCTATCATTTCAAAGTACTGCATAGGAATTTAAATACCTTTCCTCCACTGCATGAGCAATGCAGAAAAAAAGACGTTTTAAAGACTATGTCTTGCACAAAAATCTGTGTTCCCATCTATTGCCCGATAAATGATAGGTACAGAAATATGCAGAATCTTTTCCATCACTGTCAGCTCTGTTGTCAGGTAACTGATGAAACCTGATAAGGCTGAATCTAAACTTTGTTTCTGCATTTCTAATTTATACTCCCTCTTTTGAACAAGCTATCTACTTAACCCCTGCTGAGCCAGATTCTTCTCTTCTCAGTTTACTGTGACACAAATTATGAACTGCTGCCAGTGAACTACAGTGGTGTAAAAATAAAATAATAGTAGTTAATTAGATTTTCTTTCAAATGTCTGAGAAGTTAATAGTCATCTTGAAGTTAGAAGATGTTGTCAACCTACTTTGGATAATTGTTTTATTCTGCAGAATTTATAAGTTCCATTTCCAGATTTTTTTTCACAGTAGTACTATTTCTAATACTGTACTCATAGATTTATATGGCTTTTATATTGCAAATTTTTCTTCTTAGACAAAGGCACAATGATGTAAGTCAAATACAGATTGTCATCACTCAGTTTGAACTTCTTGGGTTATATCACTTAAGGATTTTACTAAAATCACAATATTCGCAGAGGACTAGCTGAATGATAGGCCATAATTAATAGATCAGGCACCAGTCATAATTACTCTCTGAGTCGATTTATTCTGCTGTACTAAGTCAGCGTATTTCTCTGCTGCATCCCAGCCCACACCAATCTCATTGTTCTTATGCTTGACACACAATAAAAGCAAGGAAACAAAATTCCATCTGTTTCCATCAAAGGAGCAAATAAATTAGATTCTGAGCAGAAAGATCTTTTTGCTAAGCGTCACCTTCATGCTCTTCATAGCTGAAGTAAGAAAATACATGCTCAAGAAAAATGAGTGAACTAACTCCTGCTCCTCATGGAGTTCTTCAGAATTTTTTTGAACAGGAAAGCTGGTCCCTAGTGCAACTAAGTAAGACTATAATGACTCTTGTTCTCTGTCAAGCCAACAACAGCTCAATACAGTTTAAGTAACCTTTTTATTGGAGAACAAATATTTTTTTTTTTTACTGCCATCAAAATGACCCTCACTTTTCAGTATTTCAAATCCTTCCTGGAGCCCTTATTGAATACCTAGTAATGTGCTTTGAAGATGATTACACTACACTTTGTCCCTCCTCTGTTACATAGTATTCTACCTATTCAGGTTAAACATTTCTGCTGTGAAGAGAAAATAGATTGAGACATCAAACACATTTGTAAAATACAAAATTCACTAGGTTGTATACAAGAACACAAAAATAGAAAAATTCTATTTGAAACAGGGTTGGAAATATCAAACACAAAATGAATAAATGAGCCAATATGCAAGTAAGAGATACAGAAATAATATTCCAACTTTGCTCATCTCTACTTTTGTAATATTTATCATAAAAGTATTTCTAAACTTTTAATAAAATTGTTCACAGAATAAAGATTGCTATTTTTGTGCTCTCTTATAGATTACTGAACTCAATTTTTCTAATACAAGTTCTGAAGACACGGTTATTTTCAAACTAGCATGCAGATGCCATAAGAAGCCAAAGCAGCTCACAATGGTCAGAAAAAGAAAACAAGATAATGTGTGTGGCATTTGGCAAAAAAGTGATGCTGTGGAAATTTTATGATGCTCATAAGGAAAAAATCTATCAAAGAAAGGTCAGAAGAAAAACCTGTTATGAGAAAAGTTCAGGTCAAATGAATGACAATGAAGATGCATGAAAGATTTGATCTAGTGGTGAAGAATGAATGAGGAATCTGAAACAAAGAAACAGAAAAAAATAAAGCCAGAGGAGTCTTAATATGAACATTGAACTTGTCTTGAAGAAGACAAGAAAGCTGCCAAGCCAGCAGAAAAGTCCCCAAACTGTGAAATGTCATAGTTTGAAATAAAAGTGAAGAAAATAAATAGATGGTGTATACCCATAGGGTGCAATATGAATGGAAAAGGAGTGAAGATGGGAGAGAATCGAATGCACAAGAGAATGAAATCTATCACCCTATTTTCCTGTTCACCATTTGAAGCTTTTTGTTGTCACATCCAGTCACCTATTTGATTATAAAGTTTTCAGGGATTTGTATATGTCTCAGATGGGCTTCATCATATGTTAGGGGCTATATTAACAAATAATGAAAATAGTTGCTTTATTTTTTCTGAAAGACACATCTCTAGTTTATGCAGTCAAAACAAATAAATGGTCTCGTGTTTAAGCTTCCCTTCATAAAGTATTGTGTGACTTGACAAAGCTACCCAATGTAAAGCATATAACTATAGAAGTTTAACATAGCAGTAAAATTGCTTTAAAACTAGCCACAGAAGAGCACTATGTTCCTTATATAAGTATAATATCTTTATAAAACATAAACTACACTATAGGTCTGTCTGATTTGGGAAAAAACATTACCTTTACACCATCAAAACCTTATCAGCTATTCCAACTCATCTGCTGGCTATTGACAGGGCAGAAGGAAAGTTTCTATATTATCATGTTATAAGGTGACAGAAGAAAGTGACATAACTGCGTCATTATGTGTGTAGATGTTCACAAGTCCCCATGTTAGTCTGCCAGTCCCAATTTAATAGACTTGTGCTTTTTTTTCTCTGCCAGGTTTTACACTACCCTGTTTCTTGACCTTGATGCCCCTAACTTCTATGCGTTTCATTGTTATCTTGAATCACCAGAAGCTGCTTTGTGACCTCTTTCAATATTATTCTCTTGTCTCTTCTTGTCCCTTGTCCCTACTTCTGCTTTTGTTACAAGTAATACTGATAAAACACAAATTTGAAATTTGAAATCAGACAGCTCAGCTAATGGCAGAGTGCATGCTGTTTTTCTAGAGTCATCTCTTTATCCCTCTCTATCTCTCTCTTTTAGCCTTCATCTTTTTCTCACTCTTTTTCTCTCTTCCTTTGCTCCTTTCTTCCATTTATTTCATATAACATCTCTGAGTACAACTATGTACTTCTTGAGTTGAGCAGACAAGAACAGTTAATAGCTGGGATATCCTTGGATGCTAAAATGTAGTAATATTTGAAATCACTGGCACTCTGCAGAGGAAAATGTAATCTATGTTTTTTAGAGACACTTTAATTGCTCAGCAGTCATGCAGAACTGAGAAATATAGCTCTGCTTCCAAGATAATAACTCCCCAAATTGTAAAGGTCTCTTGCTCAATACCCTTGCTATCTATCAAAATATGAGACTGACACCAAAACTCAAAAGCCCAACTTCATGTTAATCTATTATTCAGTATTAGCTTTCATGTATTTTTGTAATATTTCACATAACCTACTGTGTGCTACTGTCACTTAAAACATAAATACTTCATCTGGTTTTGTTGCTAAAAGAAAAATAGTCGTTCATGTAGAGTCCATTTATATGGCCCTACTTCAGCAAAAACTAAAATTAAAAATGAATGGGAGTTCTATGTTAGTAAATGGACAAGAAGCTTTAGCACAGAGCAAAGGTAGCAATACTACTTGCAATCGGCTTTCATTGACCCTTGCTGTTTGTCCTTTTATTTTCTCTCTTTTTTGTGTGTGTAATTGTTTCATCAACTAAAAAGAGTTCAAAGCTTTTATTATGTTAATTCTATTTAAATCATTCATACATATTTAACATTTAAACATAATCTTTATATAATTATCATGAGTTTACTAAAAGGACTTCATCCAGCTAATGCACTGATTAAAGATTTGTCAGAAATTTGTGATGTCTTTCATGTCTGAACTTATAATTATATGTGAACTTCTGAGGGTGACGCTTTGGATCTCTGTACAACCTGCTCAAAACTTTCTCTGTGCAGGCTACCTTGAAAAATCAGTCAAGCATGAGTGTACTCTTTTTAAACCTTTTTCTTCCGCTCAGGACCTAAATATTGTATGGCTGCATACTTGGAAATAGGTTCTTAGGCTCCATTCAAAGAGATTTTTAATGATGGTCAAATCTCATTAGTACTTTTTAAGATTTTACTTGGTGCAATACCTCAGAGCCTGAAACTATAGCATAATACTCACTTTTTGGTGAAAGAAGCAAACAAATCATATTAATGTCAAGTAGATACCACACCCATGTCATAAACAATCTCAAACTGGTGACAAAATTATGTTCAGTACCATGGACAAGTCCTGCCCAAACTGCCCAGAACAGCAAACGTAACTTACCCAAAAAACACCTTTCCTTGCAAAAAACACAGATCAGATCCTGCTCTTTTATAATAAGATTATACATTCTAAATATTGGTAAATTCTTAAGACCTAATTTGTTGAAATCATCACCATTCTAATTCAAAAATATGTGGCAAAAAGTATCAGCATCACAAAATACAGGACTATGGAATTAGTCAGCATGCATAACTTGTTCCTTCTGCTGACTTGTCCCTTCAGTTTGTCACTACCAGAAGAAAACAAGAACAAAAAAAATCTGGGAACCTGAAAAGGAAATTAAAATCCCCAAAGCTGCTGTCACTCCTTTTTAGCATAACTTGCCCTTACAAGTAGTATGAAATATTTACGATGCACTATTTTTATCTTCATTTGTTACATCACGCTGAAGGTGAAAGCTCTGTATAAAAAATGGTGGCATAAAACAGTCCCTTTATGTTTTTCAATATTTTGTTATGCGTGTTTCCCAACTAAATTACAATTAAACATAATAAAACAACTTTTTCACAGTAGATTAATAATGCGCTTTCATTTTGTTAAATGTAGAAGTTATACTTGTTTAATAAACCTCAGTAGTCCCAACAAGATGTGGAAAAATGTTTGGCTAGTAAAATGATGGGCTTTATCTTCATGAAAGTGAAAAGTTTACCTTTTAATTTCTTTAATTATTAAATAACAAGACAGCTTCTAAAGAATTAACAAATTTTCAGTTTCATAGATGATTCTCTACAGCTCAGAATTAAGAATAGAGCAAAAAATGTTCTTCTTAAATTAGTCAGCCTTCTAAATCCCTGTTATAATTACAGACATATGCATATTACACGTTGGTGCAAAGAATCAGATGGTACACTATGACTCTGGTATCAGAGACTTTGTTAAATAATACTATCTTCCATCCTTCCAGCAAACTGCATTGAGGTCTAATGTCAACAACGGCATTTTTTAACTCCTAATTCTCTAGAAGAACTTATACTGGCATTAGAATTATTTTTTAAGACATATGCTTGATCTGTCTTGTGTCTCACACTTCCTTAGAAAATTTTCCAGAGTCTATCACCAGTCAGTGCAGTTTGACACTTGTCATATACAAGTTACAGATACATAAAAATCAAAGAAAATTTATCCAGTGTCTTAAATAACATCAGGAATAATTTTTGTGAAGATTAAGGTAACTATACCTGGTTTATTTCCATAAAAAAACAAATCACTTTGTAATACTGAACTCAGTATCCAAATATACATCAATATATCAATTCAAACAAAATGGCAGACTTTTAGGTATTACCAAGATAAGAGATCATACTTGGGTTCTCCTTACAGCTATCACTACTTCAGCAACACTCTAACAAGTCCTGTCAGCAAACACACTACTCTACTAAAAATCCACTGATAACTCACAGATATTCATAAAATATTTCAGTTTCACTATCCAAAACCAAATCAAATGTTAGATAAAATTGCAAAGAACCCGAACAGCTTCAAGATTTTGTTTTGTTGTTTACTTTTTCAGTTTATCTGCAGGTTTGTATGTTGGGTTATTTTAACTTGAGCAAAACTTAAAAGTCACTTGCATGTGTAAAACATTTAGAAAGAAGTGATGAGTCATATTTATAAAGTTCTGTAAGAAAAACATACCCTTGCATTTTTTCTAGCAGCATTTTTTTAAAATTGACTATTTTCCGTTTGTGCAAATACACTTGTTGAAACATTGACGGTAACCAAACACCAGCTGCACTTACCCCAGTGTTGTCATGGTGACAATGGTGTACCAAAAGGCTGCAGGGATGCTGGTGAACTTGCTGGCTGATGAACCTTTCTCTGCATAGTACATGACTGTGGCAAAGATGATGATGGCCATAGTGAGTGAAAAGAGGAGGAAGCCTAACTCTGAGGCACAACTTTTCAGGGTGTAGCCCAGGATGCGCAGCCCCTGTGAGTGGCGGGAAAACTTAAAGATCCTGAAGACACGAAAGACTCGTAGTGTCACAAAAGCCCCACTGACATCCTCATTATCTGTCATCACCAGGCCAATGTAATACGGCATGATGGCAACCACATCAATGATACTCATGACACTGCGCACAAATTTGTAGCGACTAGGGGCTGCCAGCAGACGTAGGAGATATTCAACTGTGAAGATCATGACACAGGCAGTATCCAGACAGAAGAAAGCCACAGCATACCTCTCTCCACAGGGCAGCTCCTTGATGCGACCCGGGCTTACCCCGCAGGGCACTGTCTCCACTACATTTGCAATAACAGAGACAGCAATGAAGAAACCAGTGACATAGTAGAAGACCAGAGCCAGTGTACTGGTGTGTGGGTTTTCAAAGGCCCGCCACATCCTCTGTCGAGCTGTCATTGAGGGCAGGGAGCTCTCAGCTGCATGATCCTGATCAGCATCATCCTGCAGACGCTCAGCATTCTCACGCCGGCGATCCTTATACTCCTCATAACAGCAGTCACCAATGATCTCAGGGATGATGCCAAAGAAGGCCAGCTCCTCATCGTAAGCTGAGATGCACTCCTGGCGGGGATAATGAAGCTTCCCAGTACGGTAGAAGTTAAGAATGTGGCGGAAAATGTCAGGGTCCCGATCAAAAAAGTATTGCTGCGTCTCAGGGTGGTAGAAGAAGTCCCGCTCTGAACTGCCCAATAGAGTATCAGGGTAGCGCTCTAAGGTGTCCAGCCACGTCTGGAACTGGATGCCACTCACATTCAGCACAATCAGAGAGTCCTGGCTTCGCTTCCTCTCCTGCCGTGGAGCAGCTGGCATGGGACCTGTGGCCACTGGCATCCATCCTATGGCCGCTGCCCTGGCAAAGGGTAACCAAGCTGCTACTCCTGCTGCCATGGTCCCAAGCAACTACTACAGCTGAGGGAGTCAATCTAGAGACAGTCCTGGTACAGCCACTAAAACAGAGAGGGAAAAGAAAAAAAAAAAGCTCACATATTTTTGAAGCAACAGAATTTCTGACTATTGTTGTGATTAAATGAAAATCTTAGTGCTTCTTTTCTGTTTCCTCCCTTTTTTTCATCCCAGAATACCCCTTCCAGGGGCTGCTTAGCCAGTTAGGATAATAAATCAGGGCACTTGGAAATCAACGTATTCAAAGCAGCTACTCTAGCAGCCAGATCCTTTGGATACAAGGTCCACGCGAGGCCCGTGGACAGAAGGAATGAACCACAAACCGCTGACCCCAGGAGCCGGCTAGTAGCCCCGATGGAGCGGTGCAGCCAGCTGGAAGATTTTCTTCCACGCGCGATGCAGCCAGTACCCCCGCCCCTCCTCTGGCTCCGCTCCGCTCCCCGCCCGCTGCCGGAGCCGGGCCGCGGCCGCCAGCGGAGCCCTTCCCGGGCGGGCTGCAGCGGGGCCGCCCGGCGCCGCCGTCCGCTCGCCGTGGCGAAGCGGAGGAGATGGGCCGGGCGGGCCGCCCCTCCTTCCCCAGCCTCAGCCCCGGAGCGGCAGCGGGACGAATCCTCTCCCTGACCTTGATCGCCGCCCCTGGGACTCCTCCTGACCCCGGCTCAGGGCCGGGGGAGCCGGCGGGGCAGGGGGAGGAGCTCCGGCGGCAGCATTAAACTTTAAGGCAAGTTTTCCTTGTAGGAGATGCGTTGAAGGGTAGAGGGGCGTCGGGGAAGGGGCACCGGGGGGGTGGGGTGCACCCGAGAGAAACGAAGAGGGCGGAAGGGAGTCTCCCCGGGACGGGCAAAGGCTGATCCGGAGAGAGGAGAGCGGGGTCGGGCAGAGCCACGGTGGCGGTGGCGGGGGCAGGAGCTTTGGAGCCACCTGCAGAAGATGGGATGCATGTGGCATCCTCAGGAGCGGCCGAGCGAGCAGCGAAGGGCGAAGCCGGGAGAGCCTGGTGGTGGAGTGGGAGCGGGGCAGTGGCTCCGCGGCGGCGAGGGAGGCCAGCGCGGGCGAAGGACCGCGGGGGCAGGCGCAGGGCAGAAGCCGGGGGTTCCACAGGGGTTTGGTGGTCGGCAGTGGATCATCCCCCCCTCCCGCCTCCTTCCCCTCGGCTTTGCTCTCGCATCCCTCCGAACGTGCCCAGCCTGTGGCACCTACCTGGGAAAGTCTGGCGAGAGCGTTCAGTTGCATAGAGACTTTTGGAAATACGGGCTCTGCCGCTAGATCTCCGCGCCCCGCCGGGAACGGCAGGGAAGTAGTTGCTCCTGAGAAAGCTTGATCACATCCAAAGGGACATCGATAATAAGGCTTTCCCCCACCCCCACCCCCCTCCGCCACCGCCGAGCGCCAAGCAACAAGTTCAAGGGGTGGGTGGGGGGAAAAACAACGTAATCGCGCCTGGCAACTCGGCGGAGCACGTCCTTCCAGGGCGCGGATCCTGCGGCGCGGGGCTGCTGTCAGGCGCGGCTGCGGCCGCTGCCCCTGGCCCTGCCGCGGGGCTGCCGCGGGCTGCGGGCGGCGGCGGCGAGGCCCTGGCGCGGCCGGGGGCGGGAGGGGGGCTTCCCGCTGCCTCCCCCGCGGCGGGCGGGCCATGCCGCCCTGCCGCGCACCGCCGCTGGCGGGCTAGGGGCGCAGGGGCGGGCGGCGCCGGGCGGAGGCAGAGCGGGGCGCGGGGGGGCGCGGCGCGGGCAAGGAGCGCATCTTTCCGCGGGCGGAACAAAGGGGCTGCGGGCGGCTGCGCCGGCGGTGGCAGCGGCAGGGCAGGCGGGGAGTGCCCGTGTGTGTGGGTGTGCGTGTGTGTCTCTGCGGGGCCGGGATCCCGCGGTCCAACCCCTCCGCCAGCAGCGCCGCACAGATCCTCTGGAGTTAGCGGTGTTTCGGGTAGGGATCGAGCGGCGGCGATAGCTAAGGTGAGGTATCTAGGGGATATCTTGGGAGCGCTGGCTCCTTTCAAGGGAAGGGGAACGATTTACTGAAAGATGGGGGCATGAAATGCCTGGGAGTGACGAGGGGGGGGATGCTCCTCACAAACCGCCCCGAGCCACGCCGGAGTTCTCGCTGCATTATCCAAATGGCTCTTACCAGCTTTGGGAAAGGCGAGAGCTGGGACGGGTATGGGAGCCTTTTCCTCCTCCTCTCCTTTCCGCTCCCGTGCAAAGGTGCCCCCCTTTTTCTCGTCGCTAGATGGCGTGTGGATGACGGGAAGTGAGCTCCCCGCCGAGGTGCCGCTGCGGGGCCGGGCGGACCCCCCGCGCTGCGCTCCGCTCGCCGCGCTCCGCCGCTCGCCCGCTGGGCTGCACCGGGGCTCCGCCGCCGCCTCCCCCAGCCGCAGACCAGCTCGTGGCATCGCTGCATCTCCGGGGAAAACGGACACGTAATTATTCGAGCTCTACGTGCCGCTCTGGTAGCTCCGATAAATGCGAGGAACTATCTGTATTTTAAAATTAAGTTTCTGAAAAGACTCGGTGTCTTCTTCACAGCTGGCACCACGATATCAGAGGGTATTCCTCCTCCCAATTTACGTTTTAGTTTAGTAATTGGAGACTTCCAAAGGAACCATAGAGTAAAAAGGTTCCTTTATACTTGAAGATCTTCTAACCAAACCTCCCACTTCGATCACCTATGTTAGCCATATGCCAAATAAATCTGAAACAAAAATAAACCAAATATATACCAAAGCTTGAGGGGTGTCTCTTTCATATCTTTTATTAATATACGCAACTTCAATATATATTAGCTTCTGTTTAAGTTCCCATGAAAAAGATGAACACTATCAGTACTGTAGTCTATAAGTGGTTACCATAAGAAATACTTGAAAGCATGGAGAGGAAAGGTTTAAAAACGTTTGTGTGCAATTCGTAACTTAGGAAAACATGAAATGATGATCAATCACATATATTAAATCACATGAAATAAAATATTACAAAAAATAAAGGATCCTTTCTGTAGTTTTACCAAAGTTGTTTGTTGGTTTGGTTCTTTTCTAGCTCAGATGTTCAGTACATCATATCCTACAAATCGATCCATTAATTTGAAATTTGTTGGTCAACTGTAGGTATTAAGCTTTCAATGATGTGGATATTCTTCTCCCATATGAAAGATTAGGGGTTTTGACTTGGTGCTACAAAAATACAGTCTTGTAGCAATTAATAAAGCCCAATTTATGGTCCTGTCAGCTCACCACTGAGGCAATAAGACAGGACTTCCTTTCCTGACAAATAATCAAAAGGTTTCATTTTCAGCTATAGATTCCTTTTGTAATCGATGACTGCTCTTATTTTTTAACATGCCTAGCTTTACAGAAAACAATTACTGCTCTCAGTTGCTTCTTTCTTTGCAGTTTTTCCAGGATAGAATTCTTCACTTTCAACAAAGGGTTTTCTTCCCTGCAGAGATGAGAATGGGTTCCATTAAAGAATCACTTGGATTCTTTTTGTAATCTTAATGTTTTTTCAGACACTTACCACATTTCAGCAGGAAGAGGAAAAAACAAAACAAACAAAAAATCCCAAAGCCTCTACATTTGCACAAGTTGGTATCAGGCAGTGTTATAATATAGTGTCTGTTTTAAATCAGAGGTTTGAAAACAGTCCACATTCAAAGTCTTTTCTGACACGACTGGAAAAATGATCACCTCACCTAAAATGTTTGTGGACAGTCTGTATATCGGAAAGGCCCCTTTCAGAAAGAGTATTGTGGAAGGAAAAGCTGAAGAATATACTCTGTTACCTTCTCAATCTAACAGAAAGTCCGGTGATATACTACTGGGAAGTGAAAACCAGAATTTCAAACTTTCGCAGCTTGTGCCTTGAGTTTAGTGTCTTGAAATTGTCTGGTTGCAGTATTGCTGACTTTGTACATTTCAGAACAGCTAAACTGTGATACATAAAATGTGCCTAAATAATCAGCTCTTCTAAACTCAAAACCTGCCTGTGACATCAAAATTAGCTACCAAGAGATTGGTATGATGTGAAAGGGAGGATTATGACTTTAAGTAGGAATTAAGTATCAGGGACTCAAATGAGTCAAAAATCCTATTTTAAAGCAAAGAAAATAAATCCTAGTAATTGTAGCAAAAGAAGAAAATGGTACTAAAGGGAATGTACAATGGACTCTAATATGAGCTGTTTCTTAATTCTTTCCAAAGTCTTGAGGCACAAAGCACTCTCTAAGGATTAAAGTAGATAACAGCTATGATGTATAAGTTTATATTATTACATTTAATTTTTTCTTTAATATTTTTAGAAGTATTTAGAATGTATGAAACTAAGAGTTTTCTTTACAGACTAAAGTACATGTACATCTCCTCTTCCTAATTCTTCTAGTATTAAGTCAGTGATTTTTCCTTTTGAGAAAAGAACACTATAAATATTTAAAGCTACCTTGTAAGCCTTAACCTCAAGATTCAGCTATACCTCTGACTTTTTTATTTCTTTCTTAGTCTAGAAGATAATTCCACAGTTCCTGCATTTTTATACTAATATTTTTGTGTACTCAATACCAAATGCATAAAATCCTGTGGAGATAACTGGGTTCTAAATGTATGCTATTTTCCCCCTTGTAGATTAATGATAATTGCTTCCATAAAATAACCCCACATATTTATCTACATATTTATCAAACAATGCAAAGGGCTATTTTTTTTTTAATATATAGGAACCAAAATTATTTATTATCCTTCAAAATACAAAAATTTCTTCCAAAACTTACTCTGGTTATTGCTAGCAGAATATTCTGCTGATCTGCCTCTTCTACCTTGTGTATTGCTTCTTTGAAAGTCTGGGTGCTTTTCAGTCTGAACAAAACAGGTTTGGGTTTTTGATGTTTTGTTTTGAGTGTTTTTGGTTTTGTTTGTTTGTTTGGGTTTTGTTGTTTGCTTGTCCGTCTCAGTGGAGGGAACATTCCTGAGACCTTGTAAATAGAAAAAGTCTGATATGAGGATTTCTAGAGTGCTGATCACATCCCCATTGAAGAACTGGATTGTGAGATTAAGAATGTTTCTCACAGGGGAAAATGATTCTATAATGCAAGTTAAAAAATAATGCTGTGGTCAAATATGCAATCAACACAAATACTTATATTCACAGTCTACAGTTTCCTTGCCTTCATAGATTTGTCTTGTACTGTGGACCAGACAGAATAATTGGGAGGCTTTTGATATGGGCATAATTTTCCAAAGACAAAAAGCCATCTTTCTGGGAGTTTGCTAAAATCGTCTCAGGTCACTCTACAGTGCAAATGCTTGTCACCCTTCTTTCTATATGGAGAAATGGATTGCTCTGGACATTAAAAAATGACCTCTCGCTGGTCAAGGATTAAGACATACTGTGGGGGAGATGCAAAATGTGCACCATTTCTTTTAAATTCTGAAGCAAATCTGAGAGTTAGTGTAGCCATCATTAACCTAAAATAAGACCCTTATTTCTGTGGAAAAGGCTTTTTATGCATTTATTATGGATTTAGTGGGTGGAAGAGGAAGGCAGAGCTGTGGTTTCTTCTTTTGCTTAGGGTGAGGTTAAGTCAGTACTTGGAATAGTCTCAAGAAAATCTCACATGAAGAAGGGACTGATTCAGTCTCAAATATTTGTATTTTATCTGTTCTAACCCAACAAATTCTGATTTAGTAATTACATATGTTTTTCTTGATGTACAGGATATTATATAAAAGATTAATTCTATTAAACCATGTATTAGTCATATTAAGCTTTGGGTGTTCCTCTTTGAATTTCTGATATTTTAACCACCAACGAAATAGTAAATAAACACTTGTAAACTTTACTTTAGATAAATAAATATTTCTCATTTCGAATTCATGTTTTGGCTCTTATAGTATCTTCAAAGGATAGGTGTTTCTTCTGTATTATGTGGCCCAATTTCAACCAACTTAGCTTTCAGCACCTGTGCTACCTAATTAAGAGCCTACTCACCGTAACTTCCAGGAGTTAACAGGGAGAGAAGCAACTCCAGAGAGCAATCCATTCTACCTACAATCTGGGTGTATTTAGAGAGGTAACTGTTGACTATAAAGGACAGACTGGGAGGACAATGATCCTTAACTGAGGAGTCTTAGATACTTTAAATTAGGCAGAATGAGCCTGAGACTGAGCACCTGAGCCAGTCCACTAAGTTCAATGGGAAAACAGCCTTGGACTTAAGTGCCTTTAAGGTCATATCCTTAGAAAGAGAAACTAAGAGCGAATTAATGCAGAAAACTAATATAACCGCTAGAGCTGATACTCCTGGCTGCACTGAAGCACTTTGGGAAGTCTTCTTTGACAAGGATGCCTCTTGCCAGACTTACTCTCTGTCACTGAAGCCACATTTCTAATCACATGCATAATCCCCAGTATCATCAGATAACTCACCTTTCATTCAACAAGCATTTAAAGAAAAGAATAACAGTAGGAAACCCTCTTAGAATGCATAGCATGCATTAGAAACACTGTCTCTCTCCTCATATTGAATTGTGAGGTGCTAGTAAAGTACTTAGTTCTGACAAATCTCTGCATCAGTGTGTGACAACATGCGACTTCAACTAGTGTGCTCTTTGAAGTATATAGAGTTTGGTGCTTCCATTTGCTCTGTTTCTATGCACTGATTCTCTAACACATGAGAGTCATTGTTTGCTTGAGCCATTGGGTAAAATATGTATCAGACATCATTTAAGTTATTTTTATCTAAGCTGGTTCTCAAAGACCAAGGCACCTAAAGACCATATTGGAGCAGGCAGACAATATTACCAGTTTAGGATTCAGTCATGACCATTCCTTCATATGTTCCTTCTCAATTCAGAAGAAAGCTTGGCTAAACTGAAGGACCAAAGTGGGTCAGAACATAAATTTTATGAGTCCAGGTCATTTTAGTTAGGGCATTGAATCCTACTTTGCACTTTAAACTGCAACTATTTGTAAGTTCTCTAGCCTTACAGCAGTGAAAGGGGTAAATCAGATTAGAATCTTAGTCTCAGAAGGAAAAGAACTTGCCTAGAAATGTTTTTTTTGAAGAGAGCTACGAGATCTGCTAAACAAGAACTGATTCACAGGGAGTAACATTTAAAGAGACATGGACAGTCTGTGGTCCAGTGTAACCATAGATGTGACAGACTTCTCCTGGGTGGTTATGAAGTCTTGGAGGACACGCTAAATTTGCACAACCTTGCAAAGCCTGAGCCTTTCCATTTTCAAATCAGATTACTTTTCTTCTTTAAAATGTCCATAGTCAAGGGCCAAGGTACAAAATAAATTATTTCACATTTGAGTAGCTTTCAGATTCAAAGACTATGAAAAACAACACAGATTATAATTTCTCCCTCTTCTCTTAAGGGTTTAAGCTCCTTACTACAGGCCACCCATATCCCTACTATCCATCTGTCTACTTATACTTGGAAAAATTCATCTGATCAGTGAAATTACAAAATCTTTGCTTAGTGGAATTCTGAAGTCTTTGTTCCATTGAGATGCTACCTGTTAGAATAAATGTCTAATATTGGCTGAATAAAGCAAGAAAATATAAGGTTTTATATATATAAGGCTACCAGACCTTTCTCTGTGTTCTGCACTTTGGGACCTGTTTGCCTCATAGACAATAGATTGTATGATAAAATGTTTTATCAGCCAAAACAAACTAAAAATATATAGTGAATATTTTGGTTTTCTTACTTCACAGTTTTTGACTTCACTTCTCTTTTTTAAAATATGTTTTTATTTTTACTCTACAGCATACTTGCAGCATGGCAATCTTTCAATGTGTATCCAAACTCTACCATTTTATATATACTCCTTTTTCTTTGCATTCCAGGAAATGTAGGATTTGGATGTCAGCCACCTTCCCCTGTTCCTGCAAAAGCATCACAATGATCAGTGGCTCCTTGCCTAATTAGTCCCATCTCTCTTACACTCTGAATCCTTTCTAAACTGCTTTTTTACTAGATTGTCTCTGCTATTCAGCACCTTACATGGAGGGGACCCAAAAGGGGGTAATACAACTCGGACCGAGAGTGACTAGAATTGTGTCCTAGCCATTTTAATAACTGGTTTCTGTTCCAGCAAAGTTTCCACCATATCAAGTCTCAGTGTCTTTATAGGAATCCTATATGAAATACATGAATATGTGCAAAAATATAGTTAACAGAAACAGTGCATCATTCACTGGCACAAAGGAATATTGAACATTTTTCAGAACTTAGTAGATTGAATAAAGTTATTATCTTGCACTACAAATTACTTCCTTAGTCCAGCCAGCTCTTAGCAAAGGAAGAAGCCTGAGGTCGAGCAGACTGGCATGAAGCTGGTAACTCTTCAAACCTGAGAATATCTGGAGAGCTGCCTGTAGGGGCACTTTTTATGCCAGTAATTGCTAATAGCGTCTGTACCACAGTTCAGAACAGGAAATAGAAACATTCATGTTAATGATTGCTTTCTAATTGCATAAACAGCAATGAGAAAGCAGTCTTTTGTAGCAAGCTACTTCTCCAGCTTACAGGGGAAATAATACAATTTTTTTTGTGGCATTCCTGGTGGCATTGCTGCTGCGAGTGTTGAGTCCAAGCTTCCAACAGCAAGAAAGGAAAGCAAGAAAGGTCTTGGAATCTGTCTACAAAAGTGAAACATTACCTATATAGTGTTTGAATGAAATTAATTTAAAAAATCAAGCTGAAACAATAAAAATCAGAAAATATAGCATTTTTTTCATAACATCTAAACCTAGTTGTATCCCTCTGGAACATAAATGAAGGCATAAAAGTGAAAAGTTAACAAGCCCTAAGAAACACATTAATTAGACTTGATGTCGTGGTATTAGTGGATGTCATCTGGACCTAGCAGTCATAATATCAAGAAGTTACAGTTGAAAACTATCTTAAATTTACTGGGTTTTGTACTCTATGTGCTTCCAAATGAAATATGTCACAGAGATACATTAGACTTATTCCTGAATTAGCTTCATCACAAAGCTAAACAAATATTTTTGTGCTTGATAAACAATACTTCACCTCAAGGGCAGTTTTCAGTACAGGTTATTCAGTTATAAGTTATGCTGCTAAGACAATCTGACGGCTTGCACAAAATTATTGCTGTCCAAGTTATAAGAAGTATGTTTCAGTGAAATCATATTTGCTTCATAAGGAGGCAGTAGCTTTGTTTACAAATTAAAAACATTATTTTGCTCTAATATCATTGTTCATAAATCAAATAGCGAGAAAATATCTAACATGAATTACAACCTTCTCAAAGCAAGATAATAAGGAACAAAATCATCGTAATGTCAGATCATTAGTTTCCTTCCGGTTGTGTATGTAGCATTGCTCAGTCACTTGAAAGAACTGCTATATGATATAACATAAACCAGCCTCAAGACTGCAGCAATTACAGTCTAGATATTTGACATACACCATGTGAATTAAAAAAAATCTGTCCAATCTAATTCATGTTAAAGCAATAGAAAGCAGAAGGGTGAAACACCAGGCAGCAGGGACATTTTTGTAAATACAGCTCTGTTAGAAGAAACAATTTGAAACCACTTGTGTAGTTCAAGGTCCCAGAATCAACGACAGTTCTGTTATGGGTCAAAGTCCATTTGAGGATTCTGTTCTGCTGTCATCAGCCTCAGCAAACCAGTCTTGTAATTCACAATGACTTTGGTCATCTAATTTTGTCTGTTGTACTGAATGGAAATGTTGTCTAGATGGGACATCAATCCTTCCAAACCCCATATCGTACTTTTCTAATTCATCCCCCAGTTGTAGCAATTAGGACAGAAGATAATATAACATGGAAAGCTTTAAAAAAAAAGACTATTACTGGGTGCAGCAAAGCTAATGATGTCTGGTTTCCCTTCTGTCTCTGGTGTCTGAGAAAGGGTGATCTCATTAGCCTCTTTCACAAGGAATAATAATAGGGTGCCTCTTCTCCATCCACTTGCCAGTTCTCATAAAATTATAAAAACTGCTTAACTTTAGGCTCTTCAGCCCTCTAAAATGATGTTCAAGAGTTACTGTGAGTTTGACAGACAGACTGACATGGAAAATGATTGCATTCACTCAATTACTTGGAATTTTACTCAATTACCTAGAAAACCAGGCTATAAATTGACACCTCTCCTTATTTTGAAGTGTTAATTTTGAGAATTTCTTGCTAGCTTACTGTAGAAAAGAGAGATCTGGACACTTTCTTTTCCAGTCTCTTTACTGTGGACTTCCACATTTCTCTTCCTGTTGGTGAATCTCTGGTTACATTGGTCAGTTACAAGGAACAGCACAAAGGTTGCACTCGCCCGGTTGCCATGGCCCTGAACTACAACAAAGAATTACAGTTGAGAAGTGCGAGTCCTTCTGCAGCCTTTCCACAGCTGCTAACGTAAAAAGATGCAGCTCCTAGCCGGAGGTGTGTGTAGATGAGCAGCTGTTCTTCAACAAGAGCTCTTTAGTGGCATATCCCCAGCCTAGACCCTAGTCCGTGTCAGCTCAAACACTTAGTAGCTTGTCAGAATCTCAAGAGAAGAAAAATCTGTAATAAACTTGTGTGTTCATGTGTGTATGCACAAGAATAATATAGTGGAGGTTTAAGAGAACACTGACATACAAAACAAGCACAGTTGAGGTTACTCATTATCACATTGATACTAACAAGGTGAAAGTCCCGGTAATTTTTGTGGCATTGCTGCAATATATCTCTTTGAGCTTGGGAACAGCCTGCAAAATATCCATTAGCAGCTCGTGTGGAAGTGAACTATTGCATGAGAACTCTGTAACATACTTAAACATTAGTAAAAACCATATATATGAGAACCTGTTACTTAATGCAACTTCTTACATATTGGGAATTTGTTTGACTATCCTCAGGCTGGCAGAGATTGGTGAGCAGCACCAGGTGAGTGTGAAAAAGGTCAAAGAAGAGAAAGTTACAAACATGGTAATCATATTTTCCCCCTCTTCTTCCAGTATATAACAACTAAATCTTACCTTGTCAGTGTTCCCTTCCTAACAATCTATACAAGGGGTTTTTTGTACAGTCTTGTATTCTGTTATCACTGTGTGTCACTTAAGACAGAACAACAAAGAAAGATTTCAATAAGCTTCATAAAGTTTGTATGGGGATAGAGCTCAGTACCTCCAAGATAAAAGTTATGCCTGATCCCAGTAACTTGTAGAATTGAGAGAGCAGCAGTTTAAAAAAAAAAAAAAAAAAAGAAAAACAAACAAACAAAAAAGACAAACAAACAAATTTCTCTAAGCCATTTCTTTTCTATAAAAATATTAAAGGCAAACTCTTTACTTGTTTTCTTTGTATTTGTTCTTGCCATATCATTTTGTGGTTGGGGCTGCTGGGCAACTTTTCATACTTTTTAAAGTCTCATATTCTCAGTGACGTTTAATACATGTTTAGGTGCATTCAGACCTTGAAGGCCAGAGAGTGAATGAGCCATCTTTAAATATGGTAACAATTTGAACTCTCATTGCTGGGCATTAGGAACCTGATTTGAAGCTTAATGGTGAGCATTGCCTACAAAGTGCTGCACATCTCCTACTCCTAATGTAATTAATGACATCTAAGAATGTTTAGCACTTCAGAAGAATAAATTCTTATTTACCACCCAAGAAGATACCAGAGTGGGTCATAATTATTAAACTGAAGCCCTTGTTTTTTATTCCTATTAACTTTAGTACCATCAGGAAGAGGTCCTGTATGAATTATGTATCTGTTTTTCCTTGTGTTGCCACATGGGTAAAATTACAGATCAGAATCCAACTGCCTATGTGTAAATGGCTTTTCTTAGTTAGCATCCAGACATATTGATCCATGATGCTCTGTATAAATTATATATGTTAATGTTTCAGTCATTCAATTGGTATAATACCTGACAGTATAATTATCTTTTTAACTTGTACATATGTATGGTATTAAAAAAATCTAAACAAAGGGTACGATATCTAGCATTTTAACTTTTAAAATACAATAAAACCAACCCAAAATTATACTTACAGAAAAAAAAAATCCCAGTAGAAATTATTGTTAAACAACCTAATTATAACAAATTTCCCTGAATTAATTTGCCATATATGAAACACTTCACGATTATCATACTCCATATTCTGCATGCAATATTAAGCAGGAAAATTCAGCATGCAGTGATTTTACTATTGCAGACCACAAGAACTCCAGTTTGCACTGTTGCACTTTTGATAAAAGTCATGGAAGCAAACAGATTTAGTAGGATTTAGACTTGTGTACTAAGACAAGAATTTTAATGCTTTCACTTTTGTTGATGCATCATAAAAAATGGTTATTTCAAATGTAGAGCTAATGGTTAATAACATTTGCATCACTGAGGAATCCTTTCTACTGTGAAATAAGCACCTTTGCTACTGTAAAAATTCTCCTTCTCTCTTTGGCTAACAGGAAAAAAGGGCAATAAAGAATTCACATTCCTTTTTCTTTTTCTTTTTTTTTTTTTTTTTAAATACAATGTCAGATCATGTGTGCCTGCTTTTCTTGCTTTTCTTCTGAATTCATAATCTCCTACTGTGCTTCATTACATATGTAAAGCTCCAATATGGTATCTGGTTAAATACATTCAACCTTTCAGGAAATTACAAAATCCAGTGTTATGTTTGAATAATAGATATTTTGCCATTTGGTTTGTTGGAATGTAAATATCTTGACCAAGTAAAATAGAAACGACAACAAAAAACTTGTACATGTGCACACTCGAAGAAAATACATGTATGTATTCATGTCATTTCAAGCTTGATCTAGAAAAGTTTTCTGTAGATAAGTACATTTTTCATGGTAAAACTGTAAAGATAGATTACTGCTATTGCTTTCTTGTTTTCTTTGTTTTGGTTTGTTTTGTATTGAATATGTAGTTGACAAGCAGATAGTTTTTCAAATAAAAGAGTGTAGAGTTGGCAGTAGAAACACAAATAATTGTTTGTTTTGTTTTATTTTTTTCTTATTCAGTCCCTGAACAGAAAAATTTTAAAAACTCAGAACACTGTTCTGTGTTTACCCAGAGCTAAAATTCATTGATTGTGCCACTAAAACAAGAGGAAGAAATCAAATTAAGTTATTAATAAAATTTTTTTAGAAACTTTTTTTTTACTTATTTTTAATCTTTTCCCAAATTTTGGCATTTAACAAGAAAAAAACTTTATCCCAAAGGCTGGGTTTTTTTTCAGAGAGTGGACTGTTTTTGGAAAAAAAAGAAGTCATAAAACACAGATTTACTATTTGCTGTAGACTTTTCAAAACTCATCAATTAATTAGACCTGTGATATGGGTTTCTCTGGTAAAGTGAAAATTTGAATGTATATCCTCTATTTGGATTTGAGTCGGTAGTGACACCTAATACAAAATTTGCTGTCCCTGTACATACCATGAGCTTCAGCAGGGTTTTATGTGGGTACAGGGATGTTCAGTACAGAATTATTACTGAAGGACCAAGGCCTGATTTTAAAATTCATGATTCCTCATGTAAGGATTCATTTGTAAACATAAACGTGTCCACAGTGAGTGTTGCCTTAGGAAAGGAAACTGCAGGGTACAGTAACCAGTTGGAAAATCCATAGGTATTTGAAGAAATATGTACATGCTTACCTTGCAGCTTTATGCTGTAGCGATCAGTTAAGTCTATATTGGGAAAGATAACTTTTTTTAGGCTTAGATCCTCCTAGTAATTGCATACATGATTAATGTTACACTCCTGAACAAATATTTTGACCCTGAAGAGCCACCCAGAACATCTGCATTAGTTTCAGAATGGTTATGTAAAAACTTACCTGCATCTTGGACACTGTTTACCTCTATTTTTGTACAGGCTGAGTGTTTCAAGTTTTACAGTATGACTAATATATGTAATAAGATAATACGGGTTCTGATTATATTTCTGTAACTCTTTCTCCTTGACATAAAATCTTTCTCCTACTGTGTAAGTAAGATTAATTTGTAATCTTATGTTCTTACTTACATCTCCCACAGTGATCAAAGTAGGCTAAATATGCAGAGTCTTGAATACAATTTGGGCCTAAATTATAAAAATTAAACACTCGTGTCCGTATGCTACTTCCCTCCATTTGTGATATGACTGTATCTAACAAAAAATATTGAAAGATTGCCCTATTTATTGTTCAGGAAAACACAACCAACAATAAGAAAAAAACAGGTTTACTAATATCAACAGTAAAGAGCAGTTTTTATTGCTAGTGGCAACAGGAAATCCCAATAATATTTAGTATTGTGTATTGTGTATGAACTACTGAATTATTGTCCAGCGTATCTTTACATATTTGACACATAGAAATATTAACAATTCCATGAAGTAAGTAAGCTAAAGGTAACCCTTGGGATGATGTACGCTTGTTTGATGGCATTGCATGGTTATAATGAAGGATTTTAGCAACATGAAGCATTACTCAGTGCTAGTAAAGAATCAGCCCCAGACAAGAACCTGAAGAGAGCTGCAGATGCTCTCTAAAGGCACATTGCAAGGTGGGATGCATCTCACCTAATTTAACCATCTCAAAATTAAGAATTTATTCTAAGATAGTATTCTAAGCTTCCTTTATTGTCAATAGGGAAAGGCAAGCAATTGCATCTTGAATTTACTTACAGTATCTTTCAGTATATCCTTCATTACTCTTAATATTCTTAATACTTTTGCATAGAAGAATAGTAGGAAAACAGATTCCAAGAGATTTTTATGCAGTATCTATAAAGCGCTTTGGTAACAAAGGTCATTCTGTGGAAGCAAGAAGACATCCTTCAAATACTCCTTACTCTGTAAGACATTAAAGATGTCATGGACTGAAAAGAGAAACATGGCCTCACAACTGAAATAATGTACTTATATGCTGCAAAGCTGTTTACATCATGTGTGCTAAGTCAACATCCCTTCCATGTCATGAAATTGCTGTTAAACAGTTGTATGGTATTGCATGAAGCTTCTGTGATTTTAACACAGTGTAGAAAAGGGAAACTAAAATTGTCTTTGATAGGATTAAATTATACATCTACTCCTTTTGGTTCCAGATGTCAATACATAAAAGTCATATCAGGGACTCAAATGCAGAAGTTCATACATAATTTTAATCCCTCATCCTATACTGTAGGTTACAGATATGGCAATGATATCACATAAAAGCTTCTATAAGTGGATTCCTTTCTAACAGAATCTCAGAATCACAGAATGTTTGGGTGGGGGACAGACGTCTGGGAGTCATGTGGTCCAACCCACCTGCTAAACCAGGTTCACCCAGAGCAGGTTGCACAGGAATGCATCCGGGTGGGTTTTGAATTTCTCCAAAAAAGGAGACTCCACAACCACTCTGGGCAGCCCGTTCCAGTGCTCTGCCAGCTCTCATTGCTTTTAAATCCAGTACTGTCAATAGTAAACATTTTACGGAGTTATTTTGGAATACCCTGTGTGAGAACTAAATGAATTGCAAATTGTTTATACAAAATGATGGAGGGAGTTCAGCATTTCACGGCAGGTGAAAAGCATGTTACACATACTGGCTTTCCATCTGTGGCTGCATATCTAGACAGCACCAAACTGAAAACTAGGCAGCATGCAACAGCTGAGAAGAGAAAGTGTGATGTGCATTTGATTTCACCAAGAGAACTGGCACATGCCACAAAACACATCAACTTCTACTGCAAAATAACTATTTTATGTGAGTGTATGTATATACACATATGTATATATAGACACATATGTGATAGACACATATATTGCTTGCTTGGATATATTTTATGTCTCCATTTTAGAGACAAGCTTGTGGGACTGTAATGTCTGTACAATTTAGGTATATGGTACGGTGCGTGTTTTGCAGGCACCAATGACAAAAAAATCTATATAAATTATGCTGTTTATCTAGTGCACAGAAATCCCTCATTGCATGGAGATTACAAAAAAGGAGCATGTTGAACATGTTGAAATCTATGTGCCTATTTACTTTTTTAATCACTAGTCTCTCAATAAGAAATAATAAAAAGAAATAAGAAATAATAAAAAGACTCTGCTTTTGAAGAACCTGAAATGTTTTGTGTTTTACTGCTGCGAATTCAGTCAGCAAAAGCAGCTCAAGTAATCTAAAACCCGTTTCTGAGTTGTGCTGACATTAATGAAACCAACAATGATACTGATGCAAAAACAATGACAGAAAGAAAAATGTTTTTTATTTTAAACTTCATTGAAAATAAATGGCAAAAAAAACCCATTTTCCAAATAGGAAAAAACAGAAGTGATTAGTAGAATTTAAAACATCATCAAAATTTAAAATACTCATACTTTAAGTGTTAGTGGATCACATGTAAGCTAAATTTATTTCAACAAGGATTAAAAAAACCCACAACCTAAGTTATTAAAGCAAGAGATAAAAAGTATTCTAAAGGTGACACAGTGCATGTCCTCATACGCTTTTGGCCAATATTGGTGAAACTTGGCTGTGATTTATTTTGTGTTTAGATTTCAGATCCTATGGCCGTCTAGTGATTTGCTACACTCATGATGTAGTAACAACTGCTAAGGGGCTTTCTGGAGGTTGCTGATGTATACACATGCAGATACTTGCAGTAGAACCTGACAAGATAGTCTTTTGCTCAGCTGGGATCACTTTTCCTTGTTTTCAGTCAGGCAGTCCACACAGATGACTCGTTCATTTCTCTAGTGGAGTCCTTCACCAGCTGAAGGACCTGAAAAGGAAAAAAGGGGCAGAAGGCACTTCAATTTTCAAGAATAATACTTGTGTCTTTACTTTGTACCCAACACTTGGAGAAAAGATGCTGGAAATCTTGTCATTAAAGTTCCTGACTAGATCACTTTTTCATGGATAATTGGGTATGAATAGAGAGGGAAATGGACATCAAGGCAAATCAGCCCATTGGGGAGAATGAGGTGGAGAAGAGATGGAAAAGTTTCCCTGATGGGTAATGCAAGTACACAGATACAAGCATAAAGGAAGATAGACCATAGACCATTCAGAAGTCCAGCTTAATCAGGTCACCTAGAACCTCTTTAATTGTTAAGTATATATATCTGTCAGCTTTCAGTGGAAAAAAGGAATTGTGTGCAATTTTTTTTGTTGTCGTCACAGAATTGATAAAGCCTACCCTTCTCCTTGCTTTGATGATACGCTTCATAGCTTCTCCTAAACCCAGTCTGTCTTACTTGGATTAAAAACATTCCCCTCTGGTTTTGAGTAAATACAATTGTGTTCTCATTTTCCTTTATATACGTATCTATATATATGGAGAAAACAATACCATGCATCCACTTCGTGAAAAACTGTCATGTAGCATTATGTGAAAGTTGCTTATCTTCTGGCAATCTGAATGAAGTCATTAAAAAAGGACTACCTTCATGAGATAAAAATTTGTCACCTAGTTTATCTAATTGGGTATGCAAACTCTGTTTTATCAGTAACAAAAATTGTTATCTAATGGTGTTCACACTAGTTGCCCTGAGGATGAAATGGCAATCAGAGATATTGTTCAGTCTATTTGGGCTTCTGAGTTGTCATGCAAATCAGTATGCAGATATAGTCTGAGGATGAAACAAATAACCTCAGTGATGAAACATGAAACTCTCATTTGAACCTTTTGGTGTTGCTTTACTGAGCTTCATTGCCTAAACAACAGTATGCATATTATTATCATAAACATTTGACATTGACTTGGTTTTGTAATGCTCTGGTAGGGAGTTTGCTGTGACCTTATTGCATCTTTAAAGACTCAAACAATAGTTTTTTCTTGACTACAGCCATTCCATAACTATGTCTCTAAAAATATTCCAAACTTATTGTTTGGAATGGGGCAGTTAATATAGGTAAAGGAAATTCCAATATTGCTTCAGTTGGTGTACATTTGTATACACAGTGTACCTATACATGCATATATATATATATATATATATAATTTATATATGTGTATCTATGATTTAAATACTCATTTACCTTTGTATACATGGAAGAGTTTCAGAAAAGTCAGTTTTTTACGTTTCTCTTCTTCCCATTCCTTTTCCAGGAAGACTTTCAGCTCTTAAAAAAGCTAAAGCACATTTTCAGCTATTGATGCACCAAAAAAAAGGAATACTTCTATGTTTCCTTTTTGCAGATGAGTATATCTAAGCAGATAATGAGGGGTAAAATCTTCAAATATTTATTTAAATGAAATGTTGAATTTTCCGTGGCAATATTCTAACTCGTTTTGTGCTCATATTGCAAGAATATTCCAGGAAATTAATTTACTGAGAAACTGCTTAAAATATGTATTGTTACTGAATAGTGGATTATACTAGTGGAAGTCACACTTGGAGTTCTAATATGCAATTATTGAAAATGAACAATAAGCTATTAGTTCCAAGCTCTGCTCTGCCCTGCAGAGAACAAAAAGAAAAAAAAAGTGACTGCTGCTTATATGATAGCTGCAATACTTTACGTGTAATCTCCTGCTCTTCCGGTTATAGCTGTGCATCATCATCGTCAAATATGTAGTCTATTCCTACAAACATTTTGTGTGTTTCTAAATTAAAGCATAGTCAAAATGGTCTCATATTTTAACCAAACATGGGCAGAAATATTTGTAGAATGGGAAATGTATGAAGCCAGGCTTTTGGGACAAGACTTGTATTCACATAGATGATAAAGTGCACCAAACAAAAGACCTATTTCTATTTGTTACTACAGATAAATAATAAAAGAGCTGTTATTCCATATTTGTGGTAAACTGCGTACTACACTTTTACCAAGTGTATGTGGAGGCTGATTTTAGCTAATGTTAATGAATAAATAAATAGTATTATTATATAATAAATTTTTAAACTAATCTCAGCCTTCTGTTCAGAGGTCTACCATGTAGTATATATGAAACTCATGCAGCTGATGCTTGCCTTGTGAATGCACAAACCCAGCCAGGCCTGTGTGTCTTAGGTGTATACAACAAAGAACCATAGTTCCTCAGGTGCTTTATAGCCTACATCAGCCTGGTTGGGTCGCAAATCAGGAAATACAAGTGACTGTACACCAAGGGGATCTGTGCTTAAACGACTCCAGCAAAGGAGGCAGACTGCATAGGTGCAAGGTGTATTATGGCCTCTTGCTCACCTTGAGTGACCCAGTGTGCCATTGCCTCTTGCAGCTGAACGGAAGATGCTCTTTCACAACTGTTCAAAAGGGAGAGAGGAAGCTATATTCAGCAAATAAATTATTAACTCTGAATTATTCCCTCAGCTCTATGGCACAGTCATTGCTGCCCCAGTTTTCTGTCTTGCATAGGAAGCATAAAATATCATACCCATCCTCAAAGCCTTTCCTGATAGAAATTGGAGACATGGATGCAGTCAGATTTGTGAGGTGACATCTTTTGGCAAAGACTATATAAATTTGCAATTTTGTCTTTTTTAGGATCTTGTTTTATTCCTCTGGAATTGAAAGGGAGACATGCCAATGACATAAAGGAGGGGAAAATGATCCTGCAGTTTCTCTGAAATGGCAGGATCTATTTCGGCATACTTCAACAGCAAACCATTCACACTTGTACATCCTTGGTACAGTAGTCTCAACATAAACTTTTAGACTTTTTAGCTGCTCGCTTACAGGAGTTTGATACGATTCAGCAGTGTGACTTTTCACAGAAGTCAAAGGGCTGAACAGAAACTTGTAAGACACCTACATTAACAAATGCAGAGATTTACTGGCTAATACATTGCAATGCTGAGCCTTACTTACATAAGTGAGCATTTTAATTTAACTAAAAGTAGTTTCAAAAAAGTAACCCAAAGTAACTTCTTACTGTCTCTTCTCATATCACTTGTCCCAGCTCATTCATAGTAGAAATTTCACAGAGCAAAAAGTACTTTGCTTTTTTATTATACATCTATTCAACAATAGAGTTCTAGAGTTCTAGAGTCTGTTCAGTAGTAGAGTTACCTACCCCATCAGGGAAACTTTCTCTGTCTTGCAAATAGAGAGAATGAAATAAGAAAGGAATATCATCTTCGGAAAACAGAACAGTAAAGAAGACTCAGAAGCTACGTTTGACTCAGTATCTTCTGAGCCCCAAATCAGTTTCCCTCTGCTGGACTCCGTGTTTCCAGAGTGTCTACTTGTATATCTATATGTGTATATCCTTTCTGTATAACTCTCTTTAGAGTAAAACTGTTTTTTTCTAAATGAACATTACCAGATCTTAGGTGGTGTGTAGATTTAGTACTATTGTGTTATTGAGAAGAATATCAACACTGTTAGTTGGTGATTAGGTAGGAGCACATAGACCAGAGAATAAAATAGATCTATGAAATATTTTGCAGGAAAAGCTGTTCTATTATGCAGACACCTAAACATGTATATCTGCCTAGATAAATGCATTTTGTATTGAACTTTTTTGGTGTAACAGGGGAAAACCCCACTTAATTAGCAAAAATGTTGTCTGAAAATGTAGTCAAGATGACAGTCTATTAGGGTAGTTAGAAATCCATCCACTGTAGAAATTTATCAAAATTTACTAATTCTAAGAAACACAAGAATGTTAAGAAAATGTCAAGGAATAAGTCATAGAGTATATATTTTTAAGTCATCTGTGGAGTAAAATGTCTGGACTGGATGTTTTCCTGTGTTAGACAAAGCATTCAGTAATTAGTAAAAGAAAAACAACATATTACTTCGAGAAATTCTTTAATGTTTCTATGAGCATCAAGTCTAGAATTGCAATTAGTATAGTAATACAAATATTTAATGTAATTTAATAAAATAGTTTAATGTCAGTACAAACTTGTATTTTACACTTATAAGGTTTTGAAAGTCTGTGATATGCTGATGCTGATGGTTAATTATAAACATGGTGCTGTTTGATTAGGAAAGCATATATGGGATGATCTACCATCAAGAGCATCTTAAATCATCTGGTTGATGGATGCTCTGTGCAGAGACATATATTACGCTGTACTAGTCACTGATGTTAGACCAGAGCAAAACAGTCATCTGTCAGATACTCTTGGCTCCAAATGCTTCCTGAAAAATGCAGAAGGCAAGAGAAATTATTCCAAGTCTTCATTCCCCATACTGATGTCTTCCACTCCGGAGTAAAGCAGATGGTGCCATCAGCTACATCACGTGCTGAGGAGTGAGCCTGTACCCTCAGTGCAGTCTGTGCAAGTCGGATCAGACACCGTTCTTCTGGAGGACAGGTGATGGAAGATGATAGAGAAGCAGAAATTTCCCATTGGCTGGAACTTCCTCAGTGAATCAGTATGGAAAACAACCAATTTAAATAAAGCACCACAGATATGTAAGCTACTAAAATTCAGTACATACAGAATTTAATCTTCACACTGATCTTATTTCCTTCCTACTGGTTCAGGTGGTCATCCCACACACTATTTGGAAAGTCATTTGACCTAAGTGCCTCTATTAGACTAGGTGCAAAGCAGGTTTGAACTTGTCCTGTGTCAAATACATTACTGAGTTCTCAGGAAAAATGCCACTGCATGGCCATGTATCACTATACTTTTTAAAGTTTTTTGTGTATTCATTCTTCCGGATTTTTTTTTTTTTTTTGTGTCATTTCAAGCAAGCCAGAAGCAGAACAAGAAAAATCACTTAAGGCTCCGGCTTGAACTCATTTTGCAGTTAGGGATTTATTGCAAGGATTTTGGATTTATCCAGCTTGACACTAAACACGTAAATGTCTCTAGCCCTATTTCTTCCTTGTAGTGTGACAAACAGAAATCCTCCTCCAAAATAAAAACTCTGAGGTATTCAAGGTTGCTGCTATGCTTTCCCAGAGCTCTGCTCTGTAGCTTTACTTTTTAGCCAGCAAAATCCTCTTTGTTTCTCCTCTTTGTGAGTTTAATATCTTTTGTAAGTGAAGGGCCTAAATAGGTTTAGTTGCCTCAACTAGTTCCCAGGTAGTCAGTGCTTTCCTAAGCTGTTTCTGTAACCTCTCTGGGAATTAATCTCCTATAGTAGTTCACTAGAAATACGTAGTAGGATCTGGAGGTTACCAAATGCTTCCTGACTAGCTGTGGGTTAAATACTACCCAAAGGTTTAGATTTAGGTTCTGAAATAATCTAAAGAATACAGTTGCATAATCCAGAAGAGAAAACTTATTTACTAAGTTGTTTTTTTTATGCCAGTTTCCTTATTAAAAACAAAAACAAAACCAAACACAAACAAACAAACAAGAAAACCAAAAATCCCTAAACCAAACCAAACAAATCCAAAACCACCACCACCACCAAACAACCAACTTGGGGATGTCAGGTTTAACCCCAGCCAGCAGCTAAACACCACCCAGCTGTTTACTCACTCCTTCCTGGTGGAATGGGAGAGAAAATTGAGTAGAAGTGAGAAACCTGTGGGCTGAGTTAAAGACAGTTTAATAGGTAAAGCAAAAGCTGAGCACACAAGCAAAGCAAAGCAAAGCAAATAATTTATTCAGGACTTCCCACAGGCAGGCAGAAGTTCAACCATCTCCAGGACAGCAGGGCTCCACGTGTAATGGTTACTTGGGAAGAGGAACATCGTCACTCTGAACATCCCCCTTTCTTTTTCCCCCAGCTTTATATGCTGAGCATGACGTCATATAGTATGGGATATCCCTTTGGTCGGTTGGGGTCACCTGTCCCAGATGTGTCACCTCCCAACTTCTTGTGCACCCCCAGCCTCCTTGCTGGTGAGGTGGTATGAGAAGCAGAAAAGGCCTTGATGCTGTGTGATGCTCAGCAATAACTAAAACATCTCTGCATTATCAACACTGTTTTCAACGCAAATCAAAACCATAGCCCCATATTAGCAACCATAAAGAAAATTAATGTTATTACAGTCAAAACCAACATAGGAGAATCATTCTCTTCCAGGATAAACTGACCTTAGATGAAGAAAACTAAGATCAATAACTGAGACAAGAATTGGCTAATTCTCCAGTTTGAATGTATTCCTGTCGGTGTGTATGTGACTTTGCAGGATTTTTTGGTAGAACTTTATTACAGTTGGAATACATCCTCTGACGATGTAGGAGGACTCATTGATTATGGATCGATCGTCTTAAGGTGTATTTTTCCTAATGAAGTCAGCAAAAGACAGTTCAAACATGATCTGAGTAGAAAGACCAGTCTAGAAAGTGTGTAGATGAATGCTTGATGAAATGAGGAAAATACTACCCCTGCAGGTTGTGAAGCAGATCTGTAGAAGTTAATGCAAATGGAGCAGTCCCTGGGAGATGTAACTCTGTTATCTGTATTTAGGGAATGCCAGTAAATGTCAGCAGTCTCTCTTCCAAAGAGATCTGTGTGATAATCAGTTTTCCTACCCCCAAAATATCATTGCAATTTTTTTAGAAATGAAGCAATAAAATTAAATTATGATTTTGCAGCAACTTGTAAGACATTTTTTTAGAGATGCACAAGCTTTCCCCTCCTTCCTTGTCCTACTTGTGTTATATACCCATGGCCAAGTAATTTTTTCTTGCATGTGGAATAGTCTGACTCTCCGTTCTTCTGACCCAAGTCAGGAATTTGAATCTGAATGCTCTGACAACCTGAGGCTGCTTCAGTTGTTAATTGCAAATTCTGACTATTAAATTAGATGGTCTTTTGAATCCTCCTTTTCCCTGAGCACTGTAGCCAGAAGCCTCTAAAGTCAGTCTCTGGTCATCCTGGCTAAATGAGAATGACTCAAGGTGCACGCAAAGCTCCAGTAGAAAGACTTTTCAGGTCATGATAGCCCACCTATTGTAGACCCACCTTGTCTTAAGCAGACCCCACATGAAGCCTGGGTGAATTTCCCACTTAAGATACAAAACTACTAAGCTTCACTCATGTTCATTTCAATGTTTGTGCATTCTCCTTTCCCAGCTATGTGTACAGAGTTGCACAAGGAATTTGTGTATTATCAATGCATGAGAAAATACTCCTCTTTCTTAGCCCAGATTCCCTATTACTGAGGGTCAGCTTTTCTTTCCTGAGGGTTACTTTTTCTTCCAAAGTTTTCTTTTGCAGATGCATCAATCTGCATTTGGAATAATGTGGGTTTGGATAGAAAGCAACAGACTGCAACTGGAAGTTTGCAGATGAGGTAATTCTAATTTTGAAAAAGAAAATGTAAGAAACAATAAAAAAGGAGAAGCTATAGAGCAGCTATAGGCTATGAAATAGTTATAGAGTAGTAACAGTCAATATATAGAGGGCTCAGATGCAACAGTTTTCTAATGTGTTTATGATATCAGAAAATTTTTAGGTACTAGCTAAGTGGTAACATAATTTTAAAGCCATGTATCTCCTCGCAGGTGATGGCTGGTCATTGGATCTGAAACCCTGTGAAAGGTCTCATCATTTTACCTCTCCTGTCATTAGTTGCAAAAAAGAGGTTAAAACTCTATTTTGAATCACATATATCTAAAAATATAGAGGAAAGTAATTACTTTTAAATATTTTGCCTTGATTACCAAATTAGAATTATATTCTTCCATTTAAAGCTCCAGCCTGCATCATTGCCTTTATTTCTGATTATATTACTCTATGGAAGAAGCAGGTGTCATGCTTCTGTCAGTGAGATTCTCTGAACCAGTTCCCCTAAGATTTCAATAGCACCTGATTTACTGCATTTAGTGATCCTCTGTAGGAACAAATGGATGAAGTGCTTTATGTTTTAACCTAGCTCCACTCCTCTCTGCCTTTAAAGCTCTAAACCCTTTTTACCTAGGGACTCAGACCAACAAAACAACCACAGTTAAGAAGAGATTTTTCCAGACAAATGAAATATCTCAGAACTGTTTAAACTGAGACCTTAAATGAAGATGTTTTTGTGCTGTGAAGCAGAGGGTCAAATCCCTAGCACATGGAAATCAGCATAGTACTACTGACTTCATTCAAAATCAGCTCATTTGTTTTAAATGAAGGTCTGACCCAAGGCTTTCTGTGAAGAATTGATGGTCTTCCTGTGCATGTTTAAGTTTTGAGGAGTTTCTCTGGAATGTTTCCTGATAAAGGTAGTGATTTTTTCCAACACTCTTTTTCTAGTCAAAGCTGTATTTGGAGGCAAGTCAAATAGACCAAGAATCAATCTGTGGTGGCAAGTTGCACCCCTTCACTCAGGGGCTTTATGCATCCAGCCTATTGGAAAGAGTCTCTTGCCCAGAGTATTCCATAAATGCTGCTTGAGCATTGTGTAAGTCTGCTCTGATCAGCACAGGTCAAAGCTGTTTTAGGGATCATACTAAGAATTCAATAGCGTGAGTGACTGCATACAAGAGCTTTTGTCTGTGACCTGTTTTGAAGTTGCTTTTAGGTCTGATACCTGTCATTGCTGTGTAGGAATTCAGTTTGAGAAGTGTCTTTTTTAGCTTTAAAGCTGATACTTGTGCGAAGTAGGTCCTGTTGATTTCAAAATCATTCCAGAAGTTTGGTGTCTCTTGAACTGAACTGCTTTGCAGTTAGAGCTAGTGAAAGTTATACTGAATTAAGGACTCGCCATTCTGTGACTCTGGTTCTGTGAAATAAGTTCTGTATTGTCTTCTGATTTTTTTTTTCCCTGGAAAATCAAGAAAATCTTATAGGCATTACACAAATTGAGTTTGTGCTGGTTTGACTGAAAGCAAGTTAATTTTCTTCATGCGGTTATTAACTTTTCAGTCTGAGATAAAGTTAATGTTTTCTTCAAGTAGCTCTCCAGTATTTGAGATTTGGTATGAAAAGAAAGTAAGAATTAATTGATATCTTGGCTGTTGCCAAGCAGACAAAGGACTGCCCAGCTGCCCAGCTGCAGATACAAGATTGCACCAGTGAGGAGCAGATCCAGGACAGCTGACCCAAGCCGGCCAACAGACATATTCCATACCATGAACATCATGCTCCACATATAAGCGGGAAGTTGTTGGGAGCTGCCCTCTTTCCTCCATGGCTGCCATCATATTATGTTCACAACACAGCCCTTCAGTTAACGCAATAGTTATAGTCAAAGTTCTGTGTGAAGATGATGAGATAGATAGATCTGTACACTGAGAACCAGCATGAACAGTCAAATCAGGAAAAATATTATGCTTTGCAAATATCAGTTTCCATTTCTGTATGGCCTAAATACCTGCAGTATCTGTAAACACTGCAAATTATGTATCAGGAGAAATGATCAGCCACAACAAATGTATGTGTTTCAATCCAAAAAGCAGACAAACAAGCAAAAAAACTTTGTCAGGTTATGCTGCACAGTGGGTGTTCTTCATGTTAAATATTTCACAGTTCTGTACAAGAGCCTGAATTTACCTGCTCAGGGAAGACTACTGAACAAGTTGTGAGATTCTATTTTTCTGAAATAATTGCTTTTAGGACATGGTGCTGTAATAAAATGTGCTGTCTTTCCACAGACATGCAATCAACTGCATTTAGGTAACTGCAATCTAACCCATATGGCAGCAGGCCTGTTAGAAATTTATTCCCTTTGATGCAAACCTTTGTGGCAAAGATGAGTGCATTTTTGATTTTGTATGTTTGCTTGTTTTGTTGTTGTTTTCCTTTAGCTGAATACATTTCAGTTGCTGGTAGTTTCATTATTAGCTGGCTAATACTGAAATTGTTGCTTACATTAAGTCAGTATGGACCTTGATTCTCACCGTCCTTTCAACTTCCACTAGAAACTGTTAAACTGAAGCTCTTCATACAGTGTCTGTTACTCTGACTGGTATGTGCTCAGTTTTTGAAATAAAATTGCATTTGTTGCATTTGGGCCATTTACATCTATAGCAGAATGTTACCTACTAGTCATGAGTGAAATGGTGACACCTGAGGGCTTGTGTCATTTTATTTATTTATGTAGGAAAAATCCAATTCAGTATGCCAAGAGCTATGGCTACAAATAATTGGGGGTCTTCTAATTTCTCTGCCAGCAAAGTTTCAAATTTAAATCCTGAGCACATAACCACCCTATGTGTTGATGTTATCATAATGTTTCCTGAGGTGCTGAATGTCTTCTATTTCTGCAGTAGAAATTCCAAAATCAATCAATTCTTGATAGTGGGGAGCAGATAAATATTTCTCTTATACTGGTACCCACCAGGAGTCATAATTTAGGGACCTCTTTTAGCTTTTCTGCAGAGTCTGACCTGGCAATTATTTACTGCTCACTGAGCAGAGTATGTTCTGCATACAGCATAGACAAAAAGGGCTGGTTAGAACCCTCACTATGGATGTAGATGATATAAGTCCAGTTCTTTTTCACCCTTCCCCTCACCCTCAGAGTGTTTGAATGCAACTTTTCCAAGAGAGTGATTTAACCATTAGAGTCTTTTTGAGTCTGCCTCTCGGATTTCTTAAATCTATTTCACTTGTACAACAAACCTTCTATCCGAAACAGGAATAATTCTTTCACCTGTCTAAGCTCTAAAACCTAGAGTCAATCTCTTGTCTGACTATGTTTTAAGAATTCATTCAAGGAGAAACATTTTGCACATATATCCATACTGTTTTCTTTTGAGAGGGTAGAGATATCAGCTTAGATTTACCTGATGAAAGAGGGATTTGAATGCATCTCCAGTGAAAAGGAGCTATTGGATTAAACAGTTATTGTATAAAGTGAGGAAAGTGCAATGTCACAGAGGACCTGTGAGAAATGGCTGGCTTAGGTGTGTTTTTAGCATTTTATCATTGCTAGGATTTGAGTGGCTGCTCTCTTCAGTCCTTATTAATGCAATATGAGTATAGTGATCACCCATGAAACACCATGAATGAAAGAGAAAGAAGTTCTTGGCTTACTGATAGCTGCTGTGTGTGAGTATTGCTCTAAAAACATTAAGAGATGTATCTTTTGCTAATGGTGAGTGCATTTAACAGTCAAAACGGGCAGGGATACCAGTTCTTCGATTTGTTTTCTTGTGAATTCCTCAGCACCCCTGTGTTACTATCACTGGGAGTTTACTTCATGTTTTTATTATGTAGGCATTATATAAGGAACACTTTTCCAAATAAATAACTATTTTAATGGATTTTTGGATATCACTAAAGTATTAACACTAAAATATGACGGATATTATTGTACTTTTGCTTGGGTATTGTTAAATCTTTGATTACATACATACTTCTAAGGTTGTCTGCTCATTGCTGACTCACACGGGAAAAACTAAGAAACACGTTGGAGTCTCTGCACCTCACATTAAGTTAGAAAAAAAAGTAAATAATTTAATGATGAGACCCACTTAATCTTTGACAATATTTCTTCATTGGAGCAGTATCTTCCAGACTTGGTTAGGACTGTTGAAAAAGGGAGTTTTCCACAGCCTGCTGGGACATCTTGTGTTGAGCATCCTTTGATATCTGATACCAGAATTACTGTTTAATTAGCTGTAGAAGGCATGTCTTTGCCCATACATAAGTATTGTTCTGTAAGTATAAAATAGGAGGCATTTTGCCATTACCATAAAGCATTGTTGTGTTTTGATGGCATGGTGCACCTTGCATGTGGATACAGGTGCTGTGTGGCTGCATGTCAGCCCTCATTCCATGAGACGCGACTTGGACAGGAGAAGGTGAAGAGTGTTGCTTTCTTAGCACTCTTGTTAAATCTGCTCCACTCCACTAAGTTATATCTAATTCTATATTATCAGCCTTTTCTTTTTTTTTTTTTTTTTAATTTCCCAGATGCAGATATCAGAGTGAACCTGGAGTTGCTGATTAAGTCTTCTTTATACTTAACCTAAGCAGCCCTCTGATTCATGTGAATTGTTTAAACAACCTCTGTCAAGTTATCTTTTGTGACAGAGATGAACCAGGCTTCTTCAAACATCTGGAACCTAAGGATATAGCATCAATCCTCATTTCTTTATAAATGTACTTGAAAAAAATCTATTTACATTTGGAATTAAACAAAAATGTCCAGCCTAGTTTCTCTAAGTGCACGTAGTATTTTAGCTGATCTTCATAGCTGTCTTGCTTTGAATAAATATTGTCCTGAACTGGTTCTGTTTTTTTCTTTTACTTATTTTTCTTCCTTTTTCTGTCAATATTGCAGCAGTTGCTCCATATTAGTTTTAAATACAAGATAGTCTGTTCATTTCAACATTTAATAATACTATATGTTTTTTATTGCATATTTTGTCCCTTGGAATGTGAAATCATCTTGTGATGTTCACTGATGACAGCAACGTTATCTCCAGATTCTCTGGGCAGCCTCTGTATTGCTAGGAAAGTACATCTTTTATGACACTTCCTTTAGTACTCCTCTCTGCTGTTTACAGTTTCCAGCTGTTGCTTGTTTTCATTCTCCTAACTGCACAGCTCTACTGTTCTCTTTTGTAAAGAGATATGGTCTTCCTATCCCTACTTGTGCACTATTTTTGTATTATGAGAATCCTCCTGTTGCTATTTCAGTTCTGTTTGGTACATCCTCTATGTATCAAGGCCACCTGACACACGACTTACAATGTAAGTAACATTGCCTGCGCTTGAATCTGAGTGACAGTGTCTCTTCCCAGAAGCGGGCTCCTTTTGTATGTGCAACTACTCTTTGTCTTATAGTTCTCTTTTGGAGTACACATATCTACAGCATTCAGCAAGCTTTTCAACTGCTGTCATGAAAGCTTCATTCTTTACCTTTATTCGCAGCATTTTATTATAACAAGTGATCCTGTCTGAAACTGTTTCTTGAAGGAAATCACAAGGAATAATAGACTACTCTAGTTTTTGAGACACACTTCCCTGTCACTGTAAACTTAGAAACAATAACTAGGAAGGAGCCAATGGTTACACCTTAAAAAATAGTTTGATAACAGTTTATTTCTTAATTAAATTAAAAGATCTCAGTCAGTTGCTTGCTGGTGTCAGTTGTTTTACTTGATTTGGTTTCCCCGACCCAATAATGAGAATCTAGAAAATTTTCCTAAGGTATTACCTGTTCTGTAATTACTCTAATAACTAGAGGAGAATAGAATACTATAGAATAGAAACTAAGTCAGAAAATTGTGACATGTATTGTTCAAAACTATTTTCTGTTTGTGAAATATATTAAAATCCACGAGGGAAGCTAACTCCTTCTGATGCCAGAACATGTGAGAACAGCATACTATATAGCCCTGATGGTATATCATAATATTTTCTTGTTTAAATCAGGATCATTAACATTATTTGCATTTTTGTCAACTTCAGAAGATAACCAGCTTATGCTGCATAGAACGTTGTGTCTGGAGGAAAATTGCTCTTCTGTGGAATTACAAAACTGATTAATACCCAATATCACAGCTTCTGAAAACAACTACACTATCTAGCTAACTCTTTACCCATTAAAAAAAAAGGTTATGATACATACTGAAGGCTAATTACATAATTCAAAAAAATGAGTTTAAAGAAAACTGACTTTTAATCTAAAAATTATTTTAACAAAAGAATTGGCATTGTTATTTTTTATGAAAAATGGAAAAAATCCATTAAAATGTCTATATTTTAAAAATATTTTGGTGAATGTTATTGTCATGGGAAAGGGGGTATGCAACTGCCACAGTTATATATCAAAGCATTTTTTAAAAAAATGTTTTTAACAAAAGCATTTTTCAGAAACAATTATTTTGGGGGGTTCTTTTTCTGCTTTTGAATTAAAAAATAGAAAACCCACAATGAGATTTTTCAGAAATTACTTTTCACAAAATGATATTTTTGAATGGACCTAACATTCAAAATTTTGAATAAATGTTACTTTTGCAAGAAACACCAAACCCAGTACCTACTGACGTCAAAGGCAGTACAAGTCTCATTAAAGTCATATAATAATTTAAGATGGAAGGGATCTCTGAAGGTCATCTAGCCAACATCTTCCTCAAAGTGGGACTAACTTCAAAGTTAGATTAATTTTTACAGGGTCTAACTTTTCCAGGAAGAGTTTATACAGGATCTAGACACCTGTGATAGTCTGCATATCTAACTGTGATTTTTATATAAATTTTGGGGCTCAAAATATGACTTACCACCAGGAAGGAATTTGAAGTTAGCTCTCACAGTTTAGGATGGCTTGCTACATCTTCTTCATTTGTGAAAGAGCTTTCAGTCTGAATCTCTGGGAGAAGAAAGTTTTGCTTTTCAGTATCCAAAAAAACACTGATTTAAATGAAGTTCACATTCCTAAAAATACTTTTTTTTTTTTTTTTTTGGTTCAATTATGAAGCCTGCTGCACATGTATGGATAAAGACACTAAAAATAAGGATGTCCTTTATATTTTGTGCAAATACCATTTTGCCAGATTCTGTATGTGAAGGTGATCAAGAAGGGAGAAAGGAAGAAGTAAGAGCTGTCGACCAGCTTCTTTGTCCTTCATGAGGGTGGAATGAGAAGTAGGAGTGTGGAATCAGGGTTGTGTGACTGTCAGGAGCACTGGCACGTAAGTGTGGAGGGAGTACAGTTTGGTTCAGACCTGTGTGGTGGGAGATTGTTGCTATGCAGTCTTACTCTGAGTGACTTTTGTGTGTGCATCATCTACCCTCCCTATCCCTGCAGGAACCAATTTTTGCACACAGTCTTATGACTCAAGCCCCCTAAAAATATTAACAGAAAATATGTGTGTATATATATATGAATAAACATGCACTTGAATGTACCCTACAGAGAGACAAGGAAGAATTTAAGGGTGTTGTAGTCTGTCTTAATTAGATATTCTTTTTCAAATCTCTTCTAAAGACACAAAAAGTGGTCCTAGAGAATGTCCTATTCATGTTGCAGTTCTTTGACTCATGTATTCTAAACCCCTTTAATACTACTTGATTTGTCAGTTGATATATATGTGACTGAGCATTTAGTCTGAGGCTCTGAGAATCTGCTCATTGGCACATGTCCAAAGCTGCTTTATACACATGAGAATTTTATTTATAATTTCATAACTTTAAAAATTGACAAATATATAGATATATAACTATAAAGATATTTTGTGAAATTATGTGGAAAAGCTGTTATGACAAAAAGGATAAAAATCCACATACTTAGGGTCCCTAATTTAGTTCGTCAAAAACACTTGAACTGTTGAGTGAATCTAATGGAATTCAATGAATCTGCAAGTACATTTCCAGTTCATTGAAAATGACTGTCGATTCAAGGTTACTTCACAGAACTGAATCATGAGCAAAGATTACTTTGTGAAGATGAAATGGTAAAGAAATAAAACAAACAAGCAAATGGGTATTAACAAATTAGAAATTAGAACAATGGAAAAATGTTAACAGAGAGTTGTGTCAGTAAAAAAATACTTTTTTCTTACAGGATCTTTCTTTGACTGTCATTGGCATATCTGTCTGTTCACTATGTAGAAAAATTGCCTATTGACTTCAATAGCACTATTTCAATTCATACAGGCAACCATTTCCTCTTGAAAAAGTCATAAATATCATTCATGAGTGTTTTCTTACACAAATGGAATTGCAAAACTATTCCTTTCTCCATACATTTTTCACCCCAAATCCATTTTAAAGTATTATTTTGAGCCAGCATTAAAATATGAATAGATTTAGTAACTCATAAACTTCTGTGGTTATAATTTCTTTTACATATATTCTTATGAAAAACATTTGTCTTCTTGTTAATTTTTCTTCACTTTTTGCCTTCAGTTGGCATGTGAAACACAAGATGCTTATAAGTTTGCAATTATCTGCTCGGTAAGATAGGTTATTTATCAAGTATAGAAATACTGAAAACATAAAGGCATTAGTCTCTTTCTCCCCTTTTTTTTCTATGCCTGTTTTTTCTGTTCCATTTCTCTAGCTAGAACTGAGTTGCTGTCTAACAGCTGTAATGGCATCACATCTTTCCTTTGCACAGATAGTAAGATTAACTATTGATTTGGCCTACATACAAAGCTCCAAAATATAAATACAAACTGGATTTGCCAAAAGGAAACAGTACCAAATTAAGCTCATATCTTTCAATATTAAACTAGATAATTTTCAAAATAAAGGAAAAAAGTTTATTGTAAGTTTACATAATATACTTACTGTATAACAAGTGTATTATATAACAATTCTACTGAAATTTATATTCTCGCATTTGAGTTGGTCATCTGAAATGATAACACTTGGAGAACTATTATTTTAGCAGCAGAATATAAATAGTAATGGAGGAATGGTGAAGTGTTCAGGCAATAGCTAATGAGTAGGCACAAAGAGAGCAAGCTAGAGGGAGACTGCCAGTGGAACTTTCTGGTATTAGTCATGGGAACAATGTCAGTTAATATTTCCATTTGTGACCTTGGAAAAATAAGTAGAAGTACAAAATTCACTGATAACAATGATATTGAAAAGACATTGTCAATAGGTGGAATGCTGTATCAAGAAAAAGAAACATTTTAAGCTTCATTGTCATTAAATATTTTGTGTCGTGACAGCATGCTCTACATTAAATCTAAGAAGCAGTTTTGGAATTTCATGACTGACTGCAAGCTTAGGTCTTACGGTTAATAACTTTGAGCTCCTATGTTTGTATAACACTGCCTATGTTGGTCTGCCTTGATGGATTTATACTCAATTCAAATGTGCTTCTGAATGCTTCAGGGTGTGGGAATGTAATTGTCCTTCCTAGGCAATTCTCAGCACACTCCCTAAAAAAATCTTGGCCTGTTTCAAGTTTTGGTGTCCCTCAACAACTCCCCGACATGGCCTGTTGGTCAGAGCAGCTCAGGAGAATACCCAATGGGGATTTTGCCTTCAGCTACCCCAGTCTTTGTAAACTCTCAGTGTAGATACCAGCCATTCTGTTAATGATCCCTGTGCCTTTGGAATTCTCAGGCATGTTTAATTTGATGGAATGTAAGTGGCCTGTACCTGCAGGATATCTGAATTTGAGCTCAGCACCATGACCTGAGCTTTACTGCACTCATCTGCTATACACACCCTTGACTCCAGGCTCGATATGTGATGTGTCTTAGGATGATGGGGCAGTCAAGAACATGAAAACTGCCTCTTTACTTCTAGACTTGGTTTCCTGGGAACATTTCCATGAACTATTTGCTTTTAGAACTTGAGTTCTGCTTGTAAATTTACCTTTCTGAATGTTATCCCTCTGGGCATGAAAGTCAATTTAATTTGATTTTTTAAATTATGTACATCAGAGCAGACAACATTGTGACTCAGACATATGATAAATAAACAAAGCAGCTTACTTAATTTTAGCTTAAGTACAACTTTTCAATATGTTTTTAGCCTTCAAAGAATACTCTACAATTAAGGATAAAAAAGCTCTGGACAGAGATTTTTGATTGAAAACTGCAATTGCTATCTGTGTTTCCAATGGATCTGTTTCAAAGTGAGAATGAGGAAATGGACTTTTTGAAACCTCAGTATTTATTTTTAATTTCACTTGCATTTGAGACCTCCTGCTGGTCTACTACTTTGTGTTTTTCTCAATTTATATTCATTCTAAGACTGGTTTTGGGAGAGAATCAATCACTAGGTTTGGAATGCTAATGAATTTCTGATCTTTAGCTGTATGCCTCTTTGGCACAGTTATCTTTATGCTATAAGTATGTATAATTCAAATGTGTACATTAGTACAATAAGGTCATTCAGTTTTAATAAAATGAGGACATCTGCATTTATTACTCTCATAGGATCTGCAGGACGCTGTAAAGAGTTTGAAGTTACAGTACCATAACATAATCCTGTTGCTTTGTGAAGATCTAAATAACAAAAACCAAGAACTATATTAAAATATTGTTTTTATTTAGAAAATTATCTTTGTACGCCTGTAGAATTGTTTTTTGATTGAATGCACAATGGTTAATTACATAAATCTGTTACATCATAACGTACTGAAGCAAAAAAATGGCAAACCTCAGCTGCTTCCTTTAATCTTGCAGCTATCTTTGTATCACAGAAATTTTTGAAACTTTTTCCTGAGACCCTATATTATTTTACTGCATTTTTAAGCTTCTCTGAGTAAGTAGTGTTATTTACACTTTTCATCATATACTCTGAGTTCCAAACTAAATTAAATTCTCCCATACTTCTTGTTTCACTAACTTATTCTGTCTGGCCAATTGTTATATCACAGCTTCCAATGTGGTGATTCATTCATAGACGTACAGACACCAGACTACTGTCTATTCTTCTTAGTGAAATTAGCTATTGATTGTGGTTGGCTTTGTCCTTTATTTCTCTTTCTTACTGCAATAGCCAGGAAATGTAAGATGCATATTTATTGACTGGCTGATTATAGGTTTGTGTGTACTACTTTTATTTTAAAACATTAGTTTTTCCAAAATTATTTGTGCTGTGGACTGACAACTATATTAGTAAAGTAGGAACTATGCTTTTAAAAATGTGGAATGTCCATTTATACAGCATTTTTACAACTAAAACAGTAAATGTGGCATGATTTATGGAGCAAGGAATTGTACATGTATGAAAATAGAACGTACAACCATGTATTTTTCTTCAGATCATGTTCCAATCAGTTATTTTTTATGGGCTTAGATTCTTAGGAATTACTTCATTTTAAATGCATCTTATGCATAACAGAAGCAGTAGTGAGACAACTTGTTCTTTCTGAACAATTTTCAATGCAAACTACAGTGTTCGTGAAAGGTTTAGCATTAGCATGTTTCAATAAAAAATTAAAATAGTATAATAAAGATCATCCTGTGTCATTCTGTAAAAGCACAGCATACTTTCAAATGAATTTAATGCTTATGGAAATTATAAAATTGACTGGTACAGAAGTGAAACTGTTATTTATTGTTACTGACTATGTACAGAAAGGCAGCGGCAGAACAGGAGTCCTCCCTGAAGCAACAGTGTGTCTTCTGTGTGATGCGGAGTAAGTTTTCCAAACATTTTATCTTTATATCTCTGCAAAATCAGTCAATGAGGGTGTTGCTTGTGCAGATAGGGAGTTACTATGGGCATGTAGCTATCAGAAATTCAAATGAGAAGTGTGACAGGAAAGTAAGTCAATGAGTTTGTACACACTGTCAAGTAAAACTTAAAAACTGACCTTTCCCTTTCAACCATTCTGCAGTGCCTGAAGGAGAAAAGCTCTGTGCTCACTTCTCTTTCGCCCAGATAATACTGTCATGCTACATAAGGCAATAAAAATTGCTAAAATCTCACTTCAACTTCTTAAAATCCCCTGAAAACCACAAACTGTTTCACTACTCTGCTGAAGATGCAGCTTTTAATTTGTCAACTTTCAATTCTTTGAGATCTGGTACATTTATATTATTTCTCTGTATTTCCAGCATTGCAGGTGGGCGAAGTAAAACATGCCTTCAAGTATTAGTAATGCTTTCCAGAAATGTTGAAATTACTTATCTGTTCACTGAAGAGATAAGACTGCTTTGCCCATTTAGCTGTTAAAGGCCTAAGGAGAAGCAGAGAAGATATTCCCCTCCTTTCAACCAGACACATTCCTTCATGACAATAAAAACATCTGCTTGCTCTTCAAAGATAAAACTGAAATATTTACACTATTAAAAAAAAAAACAAAAAACAACATCAGCATGAAGAAGAAACCAGCTACAGAGAAACATGTTGGGAAAACAGGCAAAACAACTGATGATATAACTAAACAGATAAGCACTTATTAAACCATGCTTGGATACCAAAACACTTTAATCACCCATATATGCCATTTCACAAATTTCATTACTTCCCTGCCCCACAGGAAAGATGACACAGTCTCTCTGTGGCTGTCAAGTGGGTAACACCAGAAATGTCCCTCACACTCTGTGATTCTTGACACCTTCATAGCTCTCCCATGTTGCTTATACTTATAGTCCTTTATTCCTATAACTGAGCAACTCTCTTTTCCTACAGGGTTAACAAAAGCTAAAATGCTAACACTGTTGTCTGTAAGCTCTAAATTATGCTAATTGTCAAACTCTCATATAAATATTTTGCTGAACTGAGGTGTAGACAAAGTTGCAGAAAGGTTGTTTTGATGGAGAAGACTCTAACATCACAGGTGTCTCTGGAGGTGTCAGGAAAAATTGTGTGCCATTCTCAGATGACATACAGAGTAGGACAATATGCATAGAAATACAGCAGTATACAGCAAAACAATATCTCAGTGTAATTATGAATCCTCTTTTGTTAACAGATCATCTAAATATTTTGCATATGTAATTAACAAAATTTCACTTCAGAATAAATGTATCTATTCCCTTTTTTTCTGTTGGTCCTTCATTGGGTTCCCTGGTTTCACAGACTGTATACTAATATTTCTGCACAGAATTTCCCAGGAAGAAGTCTAGCAGCCTGGCTTTGGGATTAGTGCTTTTTCTTTACTGCTTCTTTTTCTGACTTTCTGTTTTAGGAAGGTCACACTACCCATAAAATTAATACAGTGAAGGGAGAGAAAGAGACTGTATGATCTATGTTTGTCAGTTGAACAAGAGCAAGACACTAGTGAATGGGAATTCATTAACAGAAAAGTTAAAACTCACGTACAGTTTAGCTACCAGGGACACAGGCATTTTTAGGTTGTCTTGAGGAAAGGTAAAATAAGAGAAGTGGAACTCCCATTTTTCCAATGCCAGTCTATCAGTTCGTCTCCTCTCAAGATTTAGTGAGGACACAGGGCTTTTATGTTTCCATGATTCAGAGTCTGGATTCTTTCCTGAGGATGACAAGACTGAAGGCTGGAAAAGGCTATAAAGATTTCTAAGATTGTAGGACTTTTGACTGCTGGCAGATTTGAAATTATGTCCTTGGGGTGAAATGCACATTAACAGACTCCATAGTCTACTTTTTTGCTGACTAAACAGAAATTTAAAAGCATTGTACATATGTTTTGCACATGCATTGATATGCTGTATCATGCTATACACGGGAAACTTACACTTTAAAAAAGGTAATAGAAAATCTCAGTACAGCAAGTAGTCTTAACAGTTTTTATAGACAACCCTCCAAATACCTTAACTGAATTACTTTCATTTAAAGAATTTCAGAAGTATATACTTTCAGAAGCTTTAAATAGACTTATTCTGCATCATTACTGTTAAAACTTGATCTATCCAATGACAAGTACTAGCATTTCCTAAATAAACAAGAAGATTTTTTTAGTATTATAAAGCTGAAGTAGAGAAACAAGCTATTCCTTTGAGATATGAAATGCAAGTCCTAAATTTCTATTGCTAGTATTATATTCATGGCCATAAGGACTTCTCCTTCACTAAACAAATGAATGGTCAGATTAAAACCATAGGTTGGCTTTCACTCTGAAGAGTATTAAAACACCTAGAAATGTACTATTTTGCAAATTAATTTTCTTTCTGTACTTCCTATCACAGCATTAGGAAACATTATTTTAGGTTATGAATATTAATTGCTATCTGAGTTTTCACCTATTCCACAAGGACATCCACAATATCATATTGATTTTGTTACACCAAAATTGTAAAATGCTGCTGAAGTAATTTTTTTTGTATTTGACTGTTTATCAGCAGCACTCACAAGACTACATGCATTTTTTTTTTATATTTAGATGTAATTAGGTATCAGGTAACAATTCTTGAAGACATTGTAAATTATTTTAGTATTCAGGTCATTTTTGTATTCCATGTAAAAGTAAAAAAACCTCCAGACACTCAGCAAAGTTTTAATATAAACAAGGTCAAAAGGTAAAAGGACTTTATAGTGATATCACCTATGCATTTTACTTATTTCTAGTATAGCTGGGACCTTCTAATAGCATATTGTCTCAGATTTGTATGTGCTTTGCTGTATTTCAGGGAAGTGTATTGTAATATATTAACATATTGATTATACGAGTTTAGAATATTAAAATAGCATGTTTCATCTTGTGCATATTTATTAACATAGCAGTATGCGGTAGGCTACTTATTATACTATTGGCATTTGTACCACAATAGCTAAGATTTTGCCAGGATTTACATTATAATTCCCTATTTTCAAGGGCTTATAATTCATCAATAAAACTTTGCTCTAGGCTGAAAGATGACAGGAAAATTCTGTGTTCAGGATCACATATTTTGCAGCAAAAGGGGCACTGTAAAATCAGAAATCATTTTACTGGGGGGCTATTTTCCTTTTTTATAGTTTTTCAGAACAGCTGATGATGATTAAGATGTTATAGAAAAAATATCAGTCTATTTCTCCTCACACTTCCACCAACTTATACCAATATGCTAAAGGCAGCTCTATCATACTTTACATAAAACTCATATAATCCATTGCAGATACATGTTGTCACCTCTGCTCTTTTTGTGGTTCCCTGTGGGATACATGCGTTCACTTTCACTGCTCAAGTTCTATGCACTAGAAACATTTTGCTAGGTTGTGTAACTTGTAAATATTAAAAGTGAGATGAATTCACAAGTGTTTGATTTGCCTGAGATCAAACAACAGCTGTCAATTTGTCCAAAAAAAAAAAAAAAAACAAAAAACAAGTAGAGAAAAAAAGTCAAGGAACACGTAGGAAGAGATTGTGAGGTAAGAGGTGAAGCATCTGCATGCAACACACAGGCAGGGGACTTCCAGGGAGGACACAAGACAGCAACTGAGCAATGAAATGAGTGAGTTTCTGCAGTGATTATCTGAAGCTAAGGCAGAAGGAAACAAAGCTATGATGGATAAATGGTAACGATGATCAAGTAGTTCCCATTCTTAGCATACTTAAATATTACTTAGACACTTGCACAGGATTTTGAATAACATGTTTCATTAATCTGAATATGTAGATAAGTATTTATTCTTCTCAAACTAGTGTTCATAAAATAAAGTACATGCTAAATCAGTGCTGGGGTATATGTTCAAAGACATACAGTGCAGTCTACTTCACTTAGACACCAACACCACATAGACTTTTACATTGAGGCCATCAGTACATAAAAGCACACATTTCTAGGCCCCCAATTTAGGACACATTTTGCATGTCTAATTTAGGGTCAGGTGAATATAACTTAGAAGTAGGAATTCCTCTGTGCTAGGTATAAAGAAAGCTTAGAATAACAAGTTCAGATGTAAACACTGCAGGTAACTCAAGCTTGCTAGAGTCATGGACATTGTAATAAAGAGATCACATTATCTCTCATGCTGTCATAACTATGACATCACGTATTTAAATTAATGAGTCCTAGAAGCACAGAATTATGGATTGTTCATGTAAGCCAGGGTCTTTTCAAAGGCCTATTTCACCCAGGTCTCACTCCCCAATTACTTTTTCGGGGCGTAAAAGAGTTATGCTACTTTTCTTTGCTGGAGCTTTTCTTCCACTGATTCACTTCCAGCCCCCTGCTGAAAAGCACTCTCCAAAATTGTGTCTATATTGCCAGTAGTCCTTAAGACACCTGTAAGTCCAGAGTCTTCCATTCTCCTTTCTAGTAACTGTCCCCTTGGTCTCAGTGCAAGCTTGGCCAGCAGCTCTGCCCTCCCTGGAACTCCTTCAGCCACGGTAGGTTCCAAGCAGGAGGATGGCACAAGGAAAATCCTACCTCACCCCCTTCCTCACCTCCTCTTCTTGTAACAACAGGATAATGCCATCAGGCCTTTTAGTTTTTCTTTTAGTGTTTTCACAATAGAAATAAGGGGGGGGGAGGGTGTGTGCAATTGAGTAACCACTAATTAGTTTTAAGAAGATATCTGTAGCCATAAACTAAACATGTTTTTTGGAAAAAAAGCTAAAGAAGTGAAAGATTTGAGCAATGATCGCCACATAGATAACACATAGAAGATGTGACACTGGCAGACACCCTGTGATAACATGGAGGATGATCAGCAAAAAAATTAGATGAAAATTATATCTACCACAGTACAGGAAAATGTGTGCCTTTTCAAATGCCTTACTCCTGAGTCTCTTGCACATCATTACTTTCTTTTTCCTTTCTCTGTATATATCAGTTGTGACTGAGAATTGAGACATATACACAAGGTAAGAGCAGTTCAGCATGCTTTCTAAGTATGTGGTTGTTTGGACTATTTGTGTACAAAGAGCAGAAATGGCAATTGATCTCTTCACTGTCACAGCCTAACGATCTTAGAGCAAGCAGATTCTGAGGATGGTGTTTAACACTGAAGTTTGTAATATGGATTTTAGATTCACTGCAGTGACAATAAAAAGATAAATGGATATTTAAAAAACATGAGCATACAATATGGAAATAAAAATATTTACCTTGGATTTCTCCATTGATATGCCTATATAAATTAATTTCTACATAATTATTTTAAATAGAAAATAACACCCAAATGTGAAATTATGTGAGCAGTTAGCAAGGAAACAAACAATGCTTCTGCATGAAAGGAATAATGGTGTCTGAATTTGATAGCAGCATTAACTTCTGCAATTGTCCAGAAAAAAAAAAAAAAAAAAAAAAGGAAGAAGGAAGAAAGAAAATGGAAAAGCAACCTGGTTAAATGCCATTGTTTGATTTTACATCCAGATTTCTTGTCCATTTTATTTGAAGTATCAGTATAACTAAACATTTATTTCACTAAGATAAAAGTAATCAATAATTGTTGGTGACAAAATACACCAATTTTCTTTTTTATGGTTTCCCAAATTGATGTTGTTCTTTATATTGGAAATATAAAGAACATCTGTTTTGAATAATATCCATTGGCATTTGAATGCCTTAAACTCAAACAATTGAAGGGAGGGGATTTTTCTTGGCTTCAGAGCCAAAGTTAGTGCTGCAGCTAGATTCACTCATCAGACACACCTGCCTGTATAAACACAGAAGCATATCCATAAAGTTAAATCTTTGTTCTGAAACAATAAATCTGTTTTGTGGAAAAAACAGCAAAAAAATCACTAAAACATATACAAGAACTTCTATTATCCCGTATACAGATATAAAGACAGTAAGGGAATAAGAAATGATGCTCCAAACTATTTCTAAGAGAACAGTATAGCATACTCTGTCTTACCATTGAAATAAGTAGACCTAATTGCAATTAGTTGACATAGTCAGAAATTCCTGATTTCTTTTGTGTTTGTTTAGAACATGTAACACTGCAACAGCTGGCTCTAGAACTGAAATTTATTTTAGAATTTGGTGATCAATGTGGAATGTGAGGGTTTTAAGAACAAACATTATCCTTATTTTTCACCACATCTCCTTCATTGATCTTGCTGATAATCCTAGCTAACCACAACCAGAACTGTGAAATACATGGCCACAAACAGTATCAACAGGTGTACTCTGAAGTATACATACAGAAAGCAAGTCAACACTAGGACTGATGCCTTGAATCACAGAAGAAAGCCAACTATTTAATCCAGGGACATTAAATTACCTGATAAGGGGAAAATTCTGAAGCTATTGTCCTTTATTTTTCATAGTACTTAGAGGTAGGACAAGACATTTTTGACCCTTGTATTTTACAAATTAACAAGGAAAGAGCAATAAAATATCTTTTTCATCCCATTTGTTAGCATTTTATTGTGAAGTATACTTTTTTCCTGGGACCAGTAGTGATTTGAGATTAGATCTATGAAAATATTTAAGCATTGCAATGGGTAGCTTTGTACTGATTCTTTTGAGAATTTCGCTGCCTAATGGAATTTCCTCATCCCAGCTCCAGTGCTTAGTCTTCCCCAAAATGCCTAGAGAAAATTAGGTCTGCAGAAATAAGATCCATACTAGAAATAGGAGCTCATTTCTGAAGATAAGATCCATAAAAGACAGCAGGTAGCAAAAGGAGACATTGAGGTACCTAATAAGATGCAGTGAAAACAGGGCTTGAACCCAGACAGTTATGTACCAATTACAGGATACTGCTCAGAGTGCTCCTGACACTGGCTCTTCATTCCAGACTCTCTGACAGAAGACTTTGGTTTTCTGTCCCTCTTTCTCTGATCTATTCCCTTAAACCTTCCACACAATACAATTATAACTTATTATGAAATCAGTTTCCATCACTACCTCCTGATGAAACTGTCTTTTTTCCCCATGAAATAAATACATTTTTGTTGGACCAGCAAACATGAACAGAACAACTTCCAGTGTGTAGTGTACTCTTTCGAACAAAGAGACTAGGTGCCAGTAAACGATCATGACTCAATGTTAAGTATTCAGTAGAGCAGATAATCAAAGATTCTTTCTCTGTCCACTAGCCTGTGAAGTCATGCTTAAATATTGAATACTGAACATGTAATCATTTTCTACTGAGTGAAATAGCTGAGCCAGAAGGGACTAGAGTGCTGCTCTTGCTTCACCAGGCTGCAGAACAGAAATAAGCTTTGTGTTAACAAAGCTGGCATGCTTAGTGGGAGACAAAGATGGAATGGCTTTTTACATTAGATGTTCCCAAAATCTGGATAAGTACATTTCTTTACTGATAAAGCTGTAATAAACAACATATTCTCTTGTGACAGTAACATACTTTGTGTCGGACAATAAGTGTGCTATGAATGTCTACTGAACTTAGCCTAGCAGACAATGTGGAAGAAGGAACAAATAACTTTTCATTGGTGTCCATATATACTTAGTTCTGATAAGAACTAAAAGCAGACCCCACTCAGAGAAAGCTAAGGCATTCTTTAATTATGGCTGTTGAATGTTAGTTTTTAGAATTTAAATTTTTGATTACAGAATCACAGAACATTTGAGGTTGGAAGCAACCTCTGGAGGTTGTCTGGTCCAACTGCCCTGCTCAAGCAAGGCCACCTAGACCCAGCTGCCTAGGAGGTTGCTCTAGAGCAGATTCAGGTACCTAAAGGAGGGGATAGCTCAGGATAGATTTAGGAGCTTAAGTCTTTTTTTGGGGGTTAGTCCTACTCTACTCATCTTTTAAGCATTTATCATATACCAGTTGAAATAACTGTCCTCCTGTAAGGGGATCATTGTATTGTTACCAAAGGCAAGAAATAAAGTTAATAAATATAAATGAGTCATATGTCAATTCAAACGTAACAAATACATGTAAATAATTTATTACTATTCTTTTCCAATCCCTTTTGATTTTACTAATCCTAACAGATAGCCTACCAATTTGAAGTTATTCTGTTGAAACACACATGAATCATTGCTGAAAACTGTTGTTGTGACATTAATTAACTAGTTATGGATGATCTGAAGAGGAAATCTTTTGCTGTTCTTTCTATAGTCATCTGTGTTTACATACTCTCTCTGTCAGATGCTGAGGTCGGAGTTTTGAACTGATCTTCTGACCAATGGATTTAGCAAGTGCTTTCCTCAAAAACAGAATAATGAGCAGAGAACTGCTAGGTGATTGACATGACAGCAGCACCCAACCTGTTGTGAGCCTTTGAGGAGACTTATCAGAAGTTTTGTGCTGATGTTGAAGTTATCAGACAACTAAAAATGTGCTGAATGGTTACTGTGTGTGAGACTGGAATAATGCTGACAGATCACAGCACAACTTTTGTCCCGGTGCTCTACAACAAAAACTGCTGCCTCCTTGCTTGTAGGCAGCCAGTCTCTGTGGCCACAGCTTCTGCCTGGCTTTTGTTGACTCTCCCAGTGGTTGTGAGGTCGGTGCAGCTCAGTGCTCCTGCTGGGAACAGCCCACGCCTCGGTAGACACTGAATCACACAGGCATTTAATAACAATAATGATCAATAACAACAGTGATGGCAATAGAGGTACTAGTAATAGTATTTTGAACAAGAGTGATCTTTATTTGAACATAAAATATCATTAGACCATACCACAACTGTCCTTGTTGCTCAGGTATTTCCATCTTTTGGCAGCTCTGTAAACCTCCTGTCTCTGACTTGTCTCTGATATCCATCACGGGCCAAACTGCTTGGAAGTTCAGCTATTTCTTTATGGTCAGTTCAAAGTGTTTCTTCCTGCTATTCCTTGCTCTTCTACCCACAAAAGGTCCTCTTGTTGCTTGCAACTTTTAGTATTCCTGAAGAATGAATGCTCCGGATCAATACCGGGTTTCAAAACTGAAAACTTGTCTTCAACTGGCAGAATTGATGTATTTCCTTTTGCTATTTCCATTCAGCATGACTCACTGTTCCAGTGGTTTTCCCTAGTTGGGAGACAGCAAGGACTCTCAGTCTGATGTTCCTCTTATCACTTACTGCTTTGCTTTTCCTTCCTTCCTTCCTTCCTTCCTTCCTTCCTTCCTTCCTTCCTTCCTTCCTTCCTTCCTTCCTTCCTTCCTTCCTTCCTTCCTTCCTTCCTTCCTTCCTTCCTTCCTTCCTTCCTTCCTTCCTTCCTTCCTTCCTTCCTTCCTTCCTCCCTCCCTCCTCCCTTCCTTCCTTCCTTCCTTCCTTCCTTCCTTCCTTCCTTCCTTCCTTCCTTCCTTCCTTCCTTCCTTCCTTCCTTCCTTCCTTCCTTCCTTCCTTCCTTCCTTCCTTCCTTCCTTCCTTCCTTCCTTCCTTCCTTCCTTCCTTCCTTCCTTCCTTCCTTCCTTCCTTCCTTCCTTCCTTCCTTCCTTCCTTCCTCCCTCCCTCCCTCCCTCCCTCCCTCCCTCCCTTTCTCCATTCCATTCCATTCCATTCCATTCCATTCCATTCCATTCCATTCCATTCCATTCCAGAGCAGTTTGTTTCTCTATGGCTAGGATTTCATTAGCAGATTGTGGGAAGTAACAGATTAGGCATAGAATTATGTCAGAGACAATGAGAGATTAGCAGCACTGAAAGCATAGTACAAGAATTTAGATTTAGTGGAGCCTTGGAAACTTCATTCTTCTCTCCTTTGACAAGACTTGTTTCTTTTTATCAAGCTTATTTGTTTGGTTTTTTATGTTTTCTTTATGTTTTATTTATTTTTCTCTTCCCTGAAAAAATGGAGCTCTCTTTTGAAGACAGCTCAGTGACTCATTATGTAGTGTGTAAGCTAGAGTGGAGAGTCAATATTAGGATGAAAAAAAAAAAAGAAAAGCAGCTGATTTATAGTACAAACTACAAATAAAGGAGATAGAATCACTATTATAACAAATATTTACATCTAGGCCAACTATGAGAATATCCCAGCTATTTTAAAAGAGATAATGAAATATGTAGGCCCATTATGCAGGAGAAACTAGCATGTTCTCATTCAAGAATTTTCCACTGTTACTAGCTTGGAGTTGTCAAGATCTACTAAACATGATCTACTGGCTCAAAAAGCCCCTAAACTCAACGTTTTTGTCTTCCCACATTTTAAATGCAGTAATTTGTTAGGTACCTTTAGAAGACAGATTTTTTTTTTCTTTTGATGTGAGAACTGTAGGAGAAAGAAGAAGTTAAAATAGGTGAAAAAATATCCTCTAATATTAATTCAATATTGTTGTTTGAATACAAGTGCAGGTCCATCCAGACTGATGCTCTGTTTTCATTTGTGGTGACTCCTAAAGAATGCAATTAACGAGGCCATAATGTGCTTAATTGTGTTATAGTACAGCAGTAAGCATTTTGCATCTGTTCCCATAGCAACAACAACACTGCAGAAACAAGTTGTTCAGGTTACACAGCCTGTGTCACATTGGTATGGGAAAGCTCTCCCTGGCAGGGTAATAACTATAACTTTCTAGGGTTCAAAACACATTCTTTAAAACTATGCTACTAAACAATTAATTACTTAAGAAGAGTCTTACGGTACCAAAGAAGGAAGAACTGCAGATGAAATAAACACAGTTCTACTTGTAAAAATAATTTAGTTTTTCTACTGACATCACAAAATACAAAAACAAAATAATCTTGCTGGCTATAGATACAGTAGAGGTTCTAAAATACTGTTGCGTTCTGATCTGCATACTTAACCTGGAAAGCTGTAGTAAATCAGAAACAGTAGAAAATCACTAATCAGACTCAGTTCTGGTCTTGTTAAAAAAGCATTATCATTTGTGGCATTGCTAGAGCTGTTTTTTGGTATGTAGCTGAATGTTTATTGGTGATTTGCTTTTAAAGAGCTCAGGTTTTCGCAACATACAAGACAATAGTTATTTTCCCATGTTAGAATCATACTCTGAACTGAGGTTCTATTGAATACTGAAATTCTTTCCTCAAAAATAACCAGTTTATCATTGCCTTATCAAATGTTTCCCTATGTTGCTTTACAAGTGAATGGGAAGAGTGTTGTGCGACAAAAAATAAAAATATAAACCCAAAATGAAAATAATGTTAAAATATGAGCACCTTTTTCTGCTTTCTTAAGTGGAAATTCTTCACATTAAAACTACAGGGAATAACTGAACTATCTAATAGTTCAATAAATAAGATGTGCTAAATTAGAATATATTATCTTAACATATTTCTTCCATGGTAATAAACACAATAGTTAAGGATGCAAAATTATTTCAGATATAAACTCTACTTTTTACACATAGCTGCATAACAATTTCAATTATCCCTTTCAGGGGAAACTTTCCATATTGTTGTGTGTCAAAATCAGGTTTTTTTCTTTGCCTTTTTTTTTTTTTAGGCTTGATATTCCAGACAACTATCTTCAAATCAAGAAAAAAATACATGTTTGTATTACTTGTATTTCTTTTAAAAGGACTCTCTAGAAACAACTGAAATATAAAATAAGGAATTTAAGGCTAAGTACAGAAGGGACTTGAACTTATCCTGGCAACATAGTTAGGCATGTCAACTGACAGCCTTGGGACTTGCTCCATCCAGTAGGACATTTTCACTGGTGCTCCTGCCTTTCTTAACATGATTTTTAAAAGTTATAGAGACAGCCAGTTGCTGTGGTGGCAGGCAGCCGGGAGTTCAATACGTGCCTTTCAGAAAGTTGCGTATTTCAGGGTTGTAGCTGGGCTATATGAGAAAGAAAGACTGATTCTTACGCAGTTTTATTTTAATTTTTTTTTTTAGTTCCAGCTGATCAACATAAGCATCTTTCTCTCCAATCTAATGTGCACTGCAAATCCTGCTCATAAGTGCTAAGTCACTGCGGGCCACATCTTCAGAAAAGAACATTTACTTGTGAGCCTTGTGAGCTTCTGTTTAAATTCAGCCAGTATTTTCTGGGCTTGAAGAGGAATGAAGCTTTATGACTTGTGCTGTAATTATTTTCATTCAGATGGTGAATTCTGATCAAACAGAGAGACTTTTTTTTTTTTTTAAATACAGCACAAAAAATGTACAGAGAGTTCATATAAAGGCTATGTATAGATTGTCCTGCTAACTTTAGACTAACTCTGCATATCAAACAGAGTAAACTCAAACCCATTATCCCCAGAACAAGCACTCTGTTCTGAATTTTTGGTAAATCCAGATTTGTCCATTATAATATATTGACTTTCCAACTTGCCAGATGGTTACACTGATGTGGGGTATGTGAATAGAGGAAAAAGGAAAATAAACAGTTGCTCTGGTGGGAAGACTGGAGAAAGATCATTGCAAAGACTAATGTTTGAACATCCTAAAGCCAAATGTAATCCACAGCTCTGAGGTAAACCTCTGGAGTCTCTATAAACATATATGCGGATGATGAGATTCCTGAGGAAAGGAGTCCGTGCCAGTTGCTTCAGTATGCAGGGAGCCACATAAGTTGACTGGGTGTTCGTGGTGCCCTGGTTCAGTCCTGTTTCTTTTGCCCAGGTGTGTATTTACACGTCATTCTTCAGGGTCCTCTTTCTAATGGCTTTAACCATACCATTTCCCTAGCAATGCATCAGTTAGTCTCATGAACAAGCATTTTGCTCATTAATGTGTCTCTCTAATGGTCTTTTTCTCTTTTCTGCCCTCTTCATCGCAGAAGCTTATAACCCAATGGATTGTTCAAACAGTTCAAGCTTCCTGGTGTTACCCTGTATGCTTTAACAGACTGTCTTCCCTCCTGCTTGTTCTTGTCTGTTAATAACCCCCTTATCTCTCTGTTTATCTGCCTTATGGTTTGCTGCCAGACTCAGAACTGTTGCCCACAGTTTTATCCCATTTTCTGGAGCTACAGTCTTCATGGGCTTGTAAAGTCCATCCATATCTTTCTTTCCTTATATTCTGTCTTTTGTCCTTTTTACATCCCGTTTTGACAGCTCGCTCATTCAGGACTGTCCTTTACACTGATGAGGAAGGATGGTCACAAATGTGCCCAGCTTACTTCCCACTCACTGGCTTTGGCTGGTGTTGGAGAAAACATTTATCTTTCTGCTGTAATTCTGCTGTGGAAAGAACTTGCCATTGGAGATACTGCTTTATGGTTGGGTCACACTCGATATGGGAGGATAGAATAATTAAAGGGTGCTTCTAATTACCGACAATGATTCCTGCACTGGCAACTTTTCAGAATTCACAGCAAAGCACTCTTCTGACAAACGGCAGCCCCTCCGCCAGTTCCAAGAGTTCTGCCAAACCACAGAGTATTAACGTTGTTGATGACTAATATCTCCAGAATTTTTTAACATGCATTACTCTTTGAAATGACCAAATTTCTCTCTCTAAGCTAAAAAAATAAAGCAAAATAATAAGTAAATGAGGTAGATTCTGATGACATGGGGACATTTTAATAGCAGATGTACAGGTGGGGAGAAACACGAGCTAATTGCACAGACAGGAAGAAAAACAATTTTATTTCATGAGAAAAGTAAGAGACTTTTAATTCTTATTGCATGTTCCAATTGTTAATGTTTAGTTGCATTGGAAACTGTTGATAGAGTCACGAGAGATCAATGGCAGCAGAAAGCTGAAAGTAGTATATTCTTTGCCAGTCAATACAAGCTAAAGTATTTGCGGAGTAGGTGGGCCTGATAAAACAAGTTATTATGAAGCTTCATTTTGTCTTGATTCTGAGAGAAACCAGATACCTCAGTACTTCACAGTTTTCTGTGTAGTGATGGTGAGATGAGATTCAGGAGAGTTTATGCCTTAGATTTTCAGCAGTAGAAGTCGAAGTAAAAGGCAAGTAAAGGGCAAGAATTGAGCTCAGCATTTTCATTTTCCACATGGGACATTATATATTACATTTGCATTTTATATGTTGCATGCAATTTTCTGAGCATTTCCTTTCTGACATTCATGCCATATGAGATGGTTGAATATTTGTTCACTTGCATTACTGTTATCACTTTTAAATTATGGTAAATTCTTGCTGACAGTGAGATACTGACTTTAACATAAAGTGAGCACAAGCAAAAAAGAGAGAGCATGAGAGGAAGGAATAGGGGAAAGAAAATCAGAAGGAACAGGAGAGATGAAAAGAGGGAGAGAGGAATGGTGATAACATTTTTAACAAGCTTTCATTCCTTGTTTGTTGCCTAACATTTTATTTAATGACAAACTACTTCAGAACTCTCAATCTTGATTTCTGGTCTTCAAATGGCAGATAATATTACTTAAATAACTTTTTCCAGAGCTTTGAAAATCTGAAATGAAAAGCAGCTTGTACAGGAAAAAGAGGGAAATATTTCTAGATTTCTGCCAAAGAGCTTCTTTATGTCCTTCCACTTGGAAAAAGCTGTTCCCTCTTACTCAAGAAACAGTGGAAGGCTGTTGTGAGACAAGTCAGAGCCATCTGTCCAGGACACTTACATTTCTTCAATTTTCTTTGCCTCAACTTTAGTCTTCCACAAACTGTTTGGTTTTTTTTTCACTCCATATTTCTGTGTAACTGCTCCTACCTAGACCTCTTCTGGATTTCTTTCTTGCAGATTTCTGTGTGCAGACAGACATGTCAGTAAGGTAGTAAAACTGTAAATTCTAATATATTTTTAGTAATGCTATTAGGAGGTATTAGAAAAAAAAGGGAGGGAGACTAAACCAAGAGTATCTCCAGGTTTCTATAAGTCCACAGACTGGAGAGGGTGGTGTGGGTCACGGGGAGTGAAAGGGAGAGGAATGATGGTGCATGGAGGTGGCTCAGCTCAGTGAGAATTGTCCTTGTTCCAACAAGAGCAAACGAGTTTCCGCTCTCTGTGCTCAGTGAAGGAGGTTGTCAGAGAAAATCAGAAGATAAACAACAAACTTTTAAATGAGTTTTCTCACGTAGATTTTATTGGCAACAAAAACATTACAGTTTCACAGTTTGCTTCATTGTATTTTCAGAAATATTTGACAGGTGCATGCCTTGTTGATATACTGGTTCTTGGGAATCCATTGAGTTTCTGCATTTGTACATTGGCAAAGATAAAATCCTCTTGTTAAATTTCAAGGCAAATGCTTAACTTTTGTTTTCATACTGTTTAAGATGAGTCTACATAATCTTCCAGAAAGGACAGAGAAACACGTTCTGTGCTGGAAAGCTAAACTCTTAGCTAAACTCTTTAAAACATGAACAAACAAAAGCTGTCTGAGATTTTACAAAAGTATATATTTTAACAAAAGTATATTAATAATGTTTTCCATTTTTAAAATACTACCTCCCTATTTCAGAGCTAAGAAAACTTCATTTCATCATTCTAAGATCTATTATTGATAACTCAATACTGGGCCCTCAAGCTCTTAACTGTCATGTCTCTCAAAATCTTGAAATTTAAATAATCAATGTTGTCAGTTTATTTTCAGTATTTTTTGCTTTCTGTTTAAGGCTTTTCTCCACAGATATGAGGACTTGCAGTTTTATTATAGAGGCTAAAAATCCTTGGCCTCTCCTAGGGCAACACTGCTGCTCTTGCTTTAGCAATACTTTTTTTTCTTATAGGAAAAGTTAAAATGAGAGGAAGGCTTTTCTAGATATGATTATAGCTAATAAAGTGGTACTGTTTAGACTGCCATTGTGGAGGGTAACTTCATTAAGACTTAGTTGAAATATCAGTCTTCACAACTTCTAGGGCAGTAAAATATGTAAGAAGGAGTAAAGAGTTCAATCAACTCACAGAAGCAGAAAGGTATATTTTTGGGGACTGTAACCAAAAGGAAAAGGATTAAAGAGAGATAGCATCTCTAAAGAAATAAAAGTAAGGCTATAATTACAATTTATCTCACTGCAGAGGGAAAAAAAGGAGACTACCAAGAGTTCAGTTTTATCAAATCATGCACCCCCCCTAGAGCTCAGACATGACAATGAGGAATGTAGAACCTAGGATTAAGGTTAGGCTATCAAGAAAGAGTTAAAAAGTGTAGCACAGATGTGTAGGGACAAAATTATAAAGGAAAATTGGATGTAACAACAATAAGAGGCAATGATTAAGGGACAAAAAAGCATCACAGAGTCATCCTACAAAGATCATAGTAGTCAGATGCAAAAAAACGACTAAGGAAAGACTTGGTCTGATACCAAACCACTAAACAATGATACTTCTAAAAGGTCTTTTTGTATCAGTCTTCATTAAAAAGATTTACTGCCATCATACACCAGCAAGGTTTTTCATATTAGTAACCAAGGGGTAAAAAATGCAATCTTAAATAATGAAAATAAACATTTAATGGGTCTTAGAAAGGGTGATATATTTATGGTGATCTGGGTCTTGTTTAGGTGCATAAGGTACTCTCAGAAATGCTGGCATTATCTAGACATGAGGAAGTCTCCAGACAACTAGACAATTGCAACCTAGTACTTAGCATAACAGAAGAAACAACTAAGTGACAGTTCTGCTAAGAACGTGCAATTACAGACGAACACATACTATGCAACCAGTAATGTCCCTCTGCTCTATACTAGAAGGCAAAATAGGAGTAAAGCCAGGAAAATATATAAAGGTATATATATAATCCTTCTGCTCTGCTCAGCATCTTCCAGTTCATATCCCATTGTTAGACACAGATAAGTGTGAGAGTACCCAGAAGCAGTCTGCATAAAACAAAGCCTGAAGGGCATAGAAGTACTTACTCAATTTAAATACTATCAGTGGTTTCATATTTAATATTTGTACTTCTTCGGACAATTAAAATATTTATGATTCATGTAAAAGCACTGTTTGATTGTTCCTTATCACCATATATGCACGTTAACAATGTTTCTTCTGGTAGAAAAACAGCTTAAAGGCAGGTAATTGCTAATTAAATTATACAGTTCAATGCAAAGAAAAGGAGGGAGAGAAATTGAGGGTCAGATTTATCTGGCTGAATACAGATGTATACTGTGAAAACATGTACATTTCAGCTCATTATTTGGACTCTGTAGCTTATGCAGACAGGTAGGTTCTTCTTGTGATAGTTCAACTAATGAGATGCACATGTCTAAAACAGAGTAGATAAACAGTGCCCTAGAAGTCTCTCTTTTTCTCCATTGACAACAGGAGGAAGTTAGAATGAACATCACAGATATATATAGGTAGACATTGGAGATATCAAGAGAAATGAGAGCATTTCAACCTTGGGTGTCACAGTGCCAAAGCACAGGAAATACAGTAATAATATCGTGTGAAAGACAAATAGGAAAATCTTTATAGTTTAAAATGGGATAAAACTTGGGCTAAAGGTTTTGCTTTCTCCTCTTGCTGCTTATCTGTAGAGGACACACAAAAAAGTGTGGCCACATTATTCAGAGAAGAGTGGCTTCTTCTTAAACTTGAAAAGGGTTATTCCAAACTAATCCAGATGAAGGAAATGTGGAAGCTAGTTTAGATAGTCCTGAAGGATCTTCACTCATCACTTCCCAATACAATATGTGGGTTCACCTTTTCTTTTTTTTTTTTTTCACTGCACTAAGCTCTAAGTCAAGCAGTAAGAGAAGGAAAAGGATACCTGATTCTTAAGGGATTTTGAGAGATTGTGCAACAGCAAGCTGAAAGCCAGGGCTTAGTGCATATACTGTGCTATGGAAAGCACTTGCTTGCACATTGCAAATCCTAAAAATTCCCTGAGGTTCTCTGACTGCGTGTCTACAAAGAATCCCACAAGTGTGTTAGGGAGTGCACTCATTCCCTTTCTACTTCTCAGAAACCACAGTTCACTGAGACAATTTTTTCCTTGGCGCTTGCAGGGATTGCATCAATATCATTTACTGTACCAGAAAGCACGTTAAGAGAGTGCTCCTGACCTCTGCCTCAAGATATCATGAACAGTTAACAGAAAAGGACAGACACTAAAACTTGCAGAATTCCCCACTACTCAGCAAACCTTTGCCTCCCTGACTTATGAAAAAGCAGACTGACCATCTAAATCATCACAAGAATTCCCTTAGTTTCTCGCTCAGCAGTCACAGAATGACTATTAAATACGCCTTTGGGAAACTTAGGGTTTGCTCGATGTGCATTTTAAGTCCAGCTCATGGTACATGTCCAGAATATTGAGTGACTGATGGAATCTGCAAAAAATCTTCAGGACCAAAGTTTAATTATTAGGTGAAGGCTCTTAAGAGAGGCAGAAATTTGCTTTTCAGCATGATCAGCCAGAATCAACAGGATTGTCCATTGGGGGCCTGAAACCTACTCTGAGTAAAACACATTGTTGCAGTTTCCCGTAACCTTCTTCTGATGACTGTCAATAAAAAAGGATGAAAGAGTTTGGGAAGAATGGTAAGAGTCTTCTTCCTGTAATGCAGGCTTTGACCCAAAGTGACATATATTTGGATATATATATATATATATATATATATATATATATATAAAAATATTTGGATAAACGCTGATGTATATGGATTAAAAAATGCTATAGAATGTATATGTTTCATTTGAGTTTCAGGTCAATATGCTGCTTTGAGAATTAGACATTGCTGTAATTTTACTGCTTCCTAAGTGAGAGTCATCCTCCAGTCTCTATTAAAAAGAACATTTGTGAAGTTCTTTCCTATATTCAGAGGAGGATAAATTTATGCTTTGTGTACCACCTGATATCTCAACCTCAAGTGTCAAGCAATACCTGCCACTGCAAGTTTATTCTCCACAGCAGAAGTATGCTTATAAATTATCAACGTCACAGAAGGGTAACTGTTGGGCAAGATAAATATTGTTCTCTTTTTAGTATGCATCATATACAGAAAATGACAACCAAAAAGGACTGAAAAAGAGCAGATAGCAAAACTATTTTTTGGAAGTACGTCAACGCTGTCTCTCCTGGTTTTTGTAACACTCATAGACATGGAGAGGCCTATGCTCATTCCAAGACTAAAGACTAAAGACTAGGTCTGGGAAAACTAAAGTCTCTTGGCCTCGAGTGTTGAAGCATTAGAAACAAATTTAAGAAGAAAAACACTCTTGGATGCCAAAAACAGTGGCTACACCGATCCACATAGTTTTGGACTAATGTGGGATGTTTTATATCAGCCACAGCTATGTTTTGTTAGCAGTATTTCATAGCTTTCCACTGTTTACAGACAAAATACAGACATCCAGACTCACAGTGAAACATATAAACATCAAAAAGTCCAATAGCACAGAGCTCTAGGTTTTCATTAACAAAGTTTTGCTAGCCTGTTGTCTGACCTCTCCTGTCTTCAGTTGACTATCTTTAAAAGTATATGGAAAAAAGAAACAAGGAGTAGACATCAAACTTGTTTAGCAGCACAAGTACACAGGCCTAGCACCTTTGTTCCTGAAAATTCAGGTTGGTGAAATGAATCACAAGTTGGTACAGGCAATATATGAATGTTACCATTATTTAACTCGTATTAAAATTTGAACAGTCATCACTGGTCTATTGGCTCTTTTGTGTCAATTGAGAAAATAAGAGTTGAGTTGAAACAGATGATACTGAAAAGTGTTTCTATGGGCACATTTGATGTCATGTCATAGTAGCTCAAATTTCTCAATGCTGTCAGTGGCATTTGAAGTTACAGGAGTTTACTGAACTGCTGAGGTAATGAGCAGAAATATTTCTGGATTCCCTCACTAGAGCAATGAAAATAAAAACATTAAGCATATGTATCATTTTCACTGGTGTTCAGATGACATCAGGGTCAATTTTTGAGAAGATGGTGAATGGGAAATAGCATGTTTGGTGAAATGTGAAAGCCATCATAATGCAAGAGATTCAAGATATTGAGATAATGGTGCACAGTGCAAGGGGAAAAAAAGAAAGTGGTATTTCATAGTATGTAGAAGTGTTTTTCCATGTAAACCAACTAAATGCAAGATCTGAACAAACTTCGTAAAAGTCAGTATAAGTGTGTTCTGACATATAAGAGCATTTGATGGTTGCTTCTGGCTGTTGGCATCTCTTGCATAGTTATGATGCCCTGAAATCACACAAATACATTCTTTCAAGAATGAGATTCCAAGGCCTCATTAGAGTTATCACATCACCAGCTGACACTTCTAAATTAATTTAAAGGCAATAAATAAATAAACAATTGTTGAGACTGAAGAAGCAGAAGTTAAAAATACTGAAAGGTAGCAGTGCATGAAATATTGAAGGTGTTTATTGTGCTCAGATCAAGATAAATGCTGAAAATACTGTTTAATAAAACTGTTGTGCATACCACATCTTAAAAAATGTTAGTATTTTATGGTAGTTGGATTACATATTTAGAAAAATGGAATTTCCTGAAGAATTATAGAATTTTGTTCTGGCTGACTTTAGGCACTATTCCAGGATGTACCTATGAGCTAAACCACTTATTTCCCTTCTTATTTTGTCAATAATTCTCCCACTCCGATGATGATTTTTTTGAGTGAGGTACTATAGATTAAATACTTAGCAGTTCCCATGAAGACTCCAAGAACAGCAATTAGACTGAGCCAATTCCAAAACATTTACAGAATATGATGATATCAGAAGATGTGTTCCTGTGTTTTTCCTGGTAAGTCCTTTTGTTTACTACTTAGTTGCAGCTGGAAAAATGCTCGTTGTCAGCTCTGTGTATTTCCTTGTTTCACTGGGTTACTTTCATTGGATATCACAGTAAAGAACAGAGACTTCCCATGGTGTTTGTAAAAAATGTGTTTACTATTTTCTCCAAAATGCAAGCAATCTTAGAAGAAAAAGTGGCAGTTAACTGGTGTTAAACTGCACCAAATTATCTCCCAATTATGACATAATTCAGAGTTACACATCAAAAAGGAGTTGCTCTAAATATAAGTTTATGAAAAAGATAATTCTGTTTCATGCTTAAGTCTAATGAAAGACTCCCAGTTTTCCTGCTTTTCTAACTTAATAATGGTTTACAATTATTATTTTCCAGTTGGGTGGCTGACTGGAAAAAACTAATAACTTTTGCAGTTTCCAACCATATTCCACTTTGTAAGTGACCAGGAGTTAGGGTATGAGAGCAGAGAGAAACAAAGACTGGGAAGAGCATTGGCTTCATTTCAATTCTGGCTTAAATATTGAGGCAAGGAGGACAAACACCACCATTTGCCCTGACACAGACAGTGCTAAATAACAACTGGAAAGCGGTGTCACCCAGGAGCCTTTTGCAGTGCATGTCAGCGTTGGCATTATTGGCCCACCAGTCTTACAAGTGATGTCACATTTTCTTATACCCAACAGACTTAGAACTCACAAGCAGCTGTAGCTCCCATAATAGTTGCTGCTATGGAGTAAGTGTGAAATAGAGAAAACTGGACTTCAGAGACGCTGTACCTCCCAGATCACATTTACCTGTGCATTTTACAGGACAGAATCTAGTACAAAAGGTACATTTGCAGTCATGCAGATATATTTCTGGCAGCTATAGGCCCTACAGAGCCTTTGAAAGTAGGACTTACTGTTTCATCGCTGCTGTCTGGAGATCTGGGTACTGAAGGTGTGAAGGGAAACAGGCAGGGACCTAACAATGGCATTTACAATAAGGCAGGAATATGATAGGACTGCAGCTGAAGGCAGATATCGTTTAAAAGCTGAACTGATGAAAGCGAGTGAAGTCTGGAGAGCTGACACTGAGATGTGACACCAGGAGACAAAAAGAAAAAATGAAAAAATGAAAAATGCAGTCAGGAATAGCCAAAAGATGTGGACATGAGAAGTTAACAGCCTCTGAGAATGGACAGTCAGGGAATTCAGCAGATATTTGAAGATAAAAAGAGAAGCTGAGGGAACAGAACCCATTAGGAATTTAAATATAGGCAGTACACTGGGGAGGGTGTGGAGCAATGTGAGTAATTAAAATGTTGAATTTATATCTTTAAAATAATTCAGCATAAAATATAGTGAGGACACAATTCTGGGTCTTTAACCTCTGATTGCCTAGAAATCAGTTGTCACTTACAGAAATTGCTCTTTTTTAAGCAAGGAATATGTTTTTTAAAAAGAGATTTTATATGAATGCTATTTTCAGTTTTTAGTTGAATGTGGTTCCAGTGATATCTGTGGGCACTGTGCCAATAAAGATTCAGGGAAGCCTATTGATCACTTACAGAAAGGGGACTGCATATTTGTTACCTAATACTCAGTCTGGCATGTTTACACCTGCCATACAATTATTGCAAATGTCAGACTGGGTTTGTTGTGATATTTTCACTTCCATCATTGCTTATAACATAAAGCAGTGTTGTTAACATGTCTACATTTCATCCTACCAGGTCATTGTCTCTATTGCTTACTTTATTAATGTATGAACATCTAATACAAAAGTAACATCAACATAGATAAAAAGGTCATTTTCAGCTGACGTACACTTACTTGACAAAAAGAAACTGCATATAAGCAATAATTACTTAAATTTGGGCTAATTTTGATTACTCAGTCTTTATGAACATTATCTCCATTAGTAGAATATTTGTAAAAGATTAGAATATTTGTAAAAGGTAATAATATTTTTTCACTAAGGTATACCTGCTGACAGGGAAACAGATCGCCCCTCTGTATTGCATCAGATAATAAACTCTCATGTGTTAATACAGCAAGTAGATCAATTTAATAATTGCACAGCTTTTATTTTTTTTTTGTAAGACAATGCCAAGAAGAATTAGATCAACATGTTTTCAGAGCTCTACTGTAAATTTCTTGTTTGATGACTGTAATGACAGATTTAATTATCGTAGTTCTCAAACATGCTACCTGGAACTAGAGCTCTAGTGTGCTGGACATAGGACAGATAAGAAATACCACAACAAAAAGTAAAGACTGATTGCATAAGGGGGCTGTATAAAAATTCACATTCTCAACTGTGACTTCAATCAGGGCTGTAGGCTTTTTATTCAAAACCTGCCTGGACACATTCTTGTGTAGCCTCATCCAAGTGTTCCTGCTCTGGCAGGGGGATTGGACTAGGTGATCTTTTGAGGTCCCTTCCAATCCCTAACGTTCTGTGATTCTGTGATTTTCCTGGTATCATCAAACTGACCCACTGAAGGTGGTCTCAACAGCATGTCCTAAGAGCACCTATGTCTTGCAAACTTTCATTTAAAGTCAAAAAATGGGTCAGTGTATAAAAGCTATCTTATACTTTTGTACTACATAACCCTGAGTGGGTAAAGAGAGGTACATATAGAATACTAAATGAGTCTCAAGAATTCTCATAAAATATAATTTTACTACCACATTAAAGTCTGTATGATTATGCTTGAACAGGAAGATTAGGATAAGACAAAGAATCTCACTTTTGCTATTTCTTATCTTGCAAGTGCTTGCTTTGTTTAACATCTTCTGTATGTGTTTTGAAGCAATTGCCCAGATTTTCAAAAGCAAAGTGCAAAAGTGAATATTCCAACAAATCTCATCATGTTAGCATCTACATACTCATAATCTAGGTTCTATATGTGGATTTTCCTTGTTTGAGTTTATGAAGTAACTGCAATTGGGAATGTGTTGTGATGTACTTGGAAAGGGAGGAAGCAGACTATAAAACCATTTTGAAGATAACCAAAACACATATATATATCTTCAATACAGATTTGCCAAGAACAAATCATGTCAGACTAATCTAATTCCTTCTTTCTATTTCAGGCTAACATACTTACACAGATGAGAAACTGTAGGCTTTTGATGGTCTTCAATGATATTCTAGTAAACAACCAAAGCAAACATTTTTCTAGAAGAAACTTTTAAAGATTGGAGTGAAACTAATGAGAAAACTACTTTTGGATACAAGGTTTCAGTTTTTCACTGCCAAAGTGGAAATGTTCAAAGGCAAAGGTACTTAGCTGCAAACAGAAACGATGAGAGACAACTGTCTAAGAAAAAGACTTAAGCTGTAGCTGCACATGCACCATTACTATAATGTTCTTATGAGTAATATCATACAGAGACATATAAATGAAAATATTATTTATAAACTATATAAAAATCAGTAAGTCCTTATCTTATCAATACAAGGTACCAAGATGGGGTGAAAGGAAAATCTCAGGATATGTGAAATCTCTGACAGTTTTAACAGTTAATAAACCACTGTAAAACATCTACTGCCATGTAACTGGTAACACAATTTGAAAAGTTCTTATCAGAAGAAAAAATGTCCACTACCTACTTCCGCATTCCCAGTTCCTGCTCTCATTGTATATATTTCTTACAGAGAAGGCTGACCACATTTTATACATTAAAAAAAAAAAAAAGAAGAAAAAAAAAAAAAAAGACATTCAGCCTGAGGCAGATCTCTAGCATGGAAAAAATCAAACAGTTTAAGTATAGTAACCTTGTAAATAACTGAAAGGAAACCTCCATAATGGAAAGTGTTGAGCAATCTTAGTAAAAGGCACTCAATGTCACAAGCTCTACCTATAATAATTTTCCCTTAATGTAACTGTGTCCTATCCTTCAGGTTTCCAGCTGGAGGCTCATTTCACAGATATCTTTGTCATTCTGAATAAAGTTCAATGACAACAATTTTGTGAGAACAGTGGGTGTTTATAGACAGACGCTTAGGGAATAACCATCTCTCTTGTGTAAGAATATGGTGGGTTTTTTTGGGGGGGGATGCTACAAAAGACAACTGTTATATTTTTTTTTTTTTTAATTTATTTTTAAGTTAGAAAGTCTACTATTTTTAAATGATGACCCACTGCTGCAATCTTAAGATAACAAAATTAACGATGAAGTGGCACTCTGACACATGGAAAAAAATAATTATTTCAGATATTATACAAAGTTAATGGAAGAATATGGTGAAGAAATTAAGCTATCTTCTATTGTGCATCAGAATTTGTGCAGGAACAATTAAAGCTCTGTGTACTTATTACTCCAGTTCGCCTGGCACTACACAGTAGAGGATCTGTACAACTGTGGAGTGGTTTGCTCACCTTCTCTGGGTGGGGATTCAGCGGGACATGTGTGCTTTGTGTTCTTCTAAGCAATGGAAATAAGACCCCAAGATTTCTGGTGGTGTTTCTGTCTTGGCTAAATTGTACTATTTGCCTTCTTGTTTACTGCTTTGAAAAAAAAGTTTTGTCTTGGTTGCAGTCCTGTTCTCACCTTGCTCTGATAATTTTCACCTTTATAACCTGTACCTTTTAGAGTCATAATGACAGCAGTATATTTATCTTATACAAAGATCAAACTGTAAAATGTATTTTTGACAACTTTCTGTTAAAACACAGTATAGACAATCAGATGATCCCTATAAATCCATTGCAACTTTTACTAAGGTCAATGTGTAATTTCTTGCTGTCACTTTCAACAAATTGTGTAATACTCTGTTCCCTTCATATTGATTGCCATTCCTTCCTTCTTTTTTATTGCTTTAAAGTTCAGCCCATGTAAATATACAGTCTTGCATGTGCCAGAAATAATTGTGTCTCATGTGGAAGGCACATGGCTCTAAGTTGCACATCAAAATAAGGAGTTTTAGTCTTTTTGTTTTTGGCACATGGATGTCTTCATCCAGCTCCAATATCTATGGGAAGAGGTCAGAAACCAAGCCTTTTCATCAGGAATCCCAGTTTTATTCCCACCTTAAGATAACAGTTGACATTAATAAGACTAAGAATAGCACCTTCAGAAGTTCCTGAGTCCCATTTTCAGAAGTGATCCTTCGAGATACTATATTGTTTGAAACACGAGGTTGGAGTTGAAAATGATGTCTCAAATTGTTCTTATCCTTTAAGAAGGAAGGCACTGGACCATGCTTTTCAGAAAGTGTACCTCTACCAATTAACGTGGGTTCTGTGTAAACAGAGATTTATTTTCTTCCTATCCTTCTAAATTATCTGCATTAAAGCATTATGAGAACTAAAAGTACCTTTAATCCTTACTGGCATATTTTCAGCAGGAACTTATGGTCACACTAAGTTTGATACCTCCAATATCTGTAATATACTGTTATTTTTTTAATAAGCATAAACTCGAGGTTTTAACATACTGCTCCTTTCTTTAAAAATAGTAAACTTCCTTGAGAATAATTAGAAGGTTTAAGAAGATGGTGTTGATATGCTGGTGTCCGTTTTGGTGAGAGAGTTTCTATTTAAAAAAAGACTGCAGAAACGATCCTGAAAATTATTGTCTGTTTATCTTCCTACATGTGATTTTTCAAATTGGTTTTTAAGTTTTGCATCTTAGAGAGACTGGAAGATTAGACAGAGAATTATCATTTACTTATTGACCATGTTCAAAGTCTTGTACTCAATATGCAAGATACCCAATGAGCACATGGATAAGATCATTTACATGTCTCTTGTTGACAGAGTTTCTCCTATATTATAAATAAATTATATGCAAGAAAACAAAAGTCTGATTGAAGGTCCTTGAGGACCATATGAGACCATAAAATGAACCACAACAAAGACAAACTTCCTTGACAAAATTCACTTCTCCAAACAGAAGGTGCTTTTCTAGAAAGTTTTTTCTTCTTGTTAGGTTTTATTTTGTTGCCTTTTTTTTCCCTTGTTTTGTTTTTCTGTTTGGTTTTTTTTTTTTTTTTTTTTTTTTTTTTTTTTTTTTCCTTTTACTGGAAGTCCATAACAACAAACTTACATATTATTAACCCAAATTAGCCATTTCTCCACCTGGAAAGAGGGGAAAAAGAAAAAAAAAAGTAATTTTTCAGATTATTTCTTGGTCATGTTGCAATCCTACTGGAGGGTATTCACCTTTTCTGATGAGTGCTATAAAGCCTGGCTAAAACAGAAAAAGAATAGAATTTAACCTCCTAGAAAACAAGGCTAAATCCCATTGACTGCCACTAATATCTATTAAGTGGTGTTAACAGCTCCCTTATTACTCAGTTGTCAAGAAATTAACACATGCCTATTGGACTCATAGGTTGTCTAAAAGTCTGTCCGTGACAGTTTTACCCACAGTAGAGGCATTAGTATTATTTGTTCATTTATGATCCTTCTCCCCTCTGCTATGGATCATTTATGAGGACTACAAATAAAAGAACAACTCATGTATATGCACAGTGTAAGCAGCTTTTGAATATTTGATGCAGATAACCTTCTAGGGTACTGAAATGGGTAGTGGAAATTTAAAACTATAGTGAGATGCAGAGAACAGACTAATGGTCAGGCTGCCTGTATGTTTTTCCACTACTACCATTTTTAGCTGGGCTATAAAGTATATGTTGTTTGCAGGAACTCAAAGACCTTTGTCTGGCTCTATATTTGTGAAATACTCTTCTTAATGGGCACTGAGACATTACAGTCTGTAAACTGATACAAGCAGGTGTTATTCTTGGACTGGAATTCAGAATCACTGTTGTTGATCAACAGCAGGAATAAAATGTCATTTTTTTAACATTGCAGTCCTGTAAATAAAAAATATAGGATTAATTTTTCAATATATAGCAAGAGTGCTAGGGATGCAAAGAGGCATCCATAAAATGGAAGTAAAAGGAAATATAGGAACTTGAAAAAAATATACAAGAACTGGAATCCCTACATTAAATCATTTACAAATATTCTTCATGTGTGAGGTAGAACAGTAAAAGAAAACAGCTCCTGGTTAATCTACTGCTGACATTCTTTTATTCAGAAGAACTAATTATACTAAGATTTGGGAACATTGTTAACTGATCATTTTGCCTTGTGACACAGACAGTATGAAGACAGTAAACTGTCAAAGGGACAAGTCTGACTAATCAGTATGCATCACTTTGGAAAGGTTAAAAATTCCTGCATGTTATTTCTACCTAAAAACAAGAGGCAAAATTTCAAATCTGCAACAACTTTTAAGAAAGATAACATAACTCTGAAGTATTTATTCCATATTTAAAGTATTTGTTTTACTCTTTTGGAAAAGAAATTATTGTTTCAGAGGTTTTTGTTTAATTATTTGTTTAAGAAATTTCTCCTTGGTGCATTGTCTTTTCAGTTCAAATTGCACTCAAGATACAAGGTTAGTCAATCTTTCTGACAGGAAGATTTATATCTGTACAGAAAATACCACAGCAGATAGCCATTCTTAAAGTTCTTGCTGATAGGAAAGAAGGTAAATTAATTTTATTTATGTAATGCTGAAATTATGGAACTTTTCTTAAGGTGATCTTATTGCAAATAACCATCAGCTTCTTATACTCAAAATGCAAATTGCCATTTTTTGTAGTTAATTTATCAAGTCATAAACAGAATGTTACAGGCACTCCAGTAAAACTTACTAATAACATCATTAAGGTTCTTACAAAACTGAACTTTGGAAGATAGAAAGCAGTTCTCAAATATTTGGAAAAGCTGGTGTAAAAAGGAAAAATGCATATTTTTTTATGGTCTGTGTTATAAGTCTATGTTGTAATCTATTGCTACTACTGTTAGCTAGTTTTATGTCTAGCAATATCAAAAATATAATTATCATAAGTAAAGTCTTTCTTGTCAGATTAAACTTGTCCAGTGTTATGAACAAATAACATACTTTTTTATCTACGTAAGATAACAATAGAGTTTGTATTGTTTTTTACAAACATCTATAGTTAAAGTCACCCTAAATGTGTAGCACTAATTGAATATTTAGGTATTAAATTATTCTTGAAGAATTAGCATAAGATTCCCAGTCCTCTGGATGGGAAACAATATACCCATTATGTTTTGCAAAGAGTTGCCTGAACAGATTGGTTTTGCACCACAACTGACAGTGAAGATTCTGTTCAGTTGTAAGTTTTAGATTTGTTAATGATGTTGAATCCTAATTCCCATGCCAAAAACTTTACCTTTATGATGTGTATTTTGAATTAACCAATAACTAAAAATGTTGCCCTTGACCGTATAACTAAGGGCCCTGGTAAAAAGGCTCTCTCCATCTTTCTTCTTTCTTCCTTTATATATTGAAAGACCGTGGTAAGTTTTCCCCAGATCCTTCTCTTCTCCAGGCTGAACAACCCCAGCATCCTCAGGCTTTCTTGACAGGAGAGGTGTTCCAGCTCCCCTGATATTTTTTATGGCCATCCTCTGGACCTGCTCTAACAGGTTAATGTCTTTCTTGTACTGATTTACTGCATGATTTAGTACATCTTCTCAAGAGAAAGAAGCAAGAACCTATTTGACTACTCACAATCAAAGATGTTACCAAATATCCAAACGAGTACCTTTCACATGATCATTAATATTTTTAATAAACACACAGCCATATTCAGTTCATTACACTTTTTGTACCCCACAGTATCAAAATGACTGTTTTTACTTGTTGATAGTAATCTGATTTTGACAAACACACTCCTATGTCTGACCGTTGCAGTGGTTTGATTTATAAATGTAATCACTTCAGAAGCAACAACTTTGGCCATAAGCAGGCCACTTCTGCAGAATGTTCAGATTACCAATAGCTATGCAAATGTACTCACATTCAATAACAAACACTTGAGAGCTGCTCTCCTAATACCATAAAAATGACCCAATCTTGAAATCAGAAGGCAGGATCTCTAGAACTTCAATTTACCTACTCAAGGCAGCAGACACCAACTGCTTTGCAGGAGTTTCTTATGCTTATGGCAAACAGAAGGTTTTATTGCTTGTACAGTCACACCAAGGCTATAAAGAGAAGTAACAGTGGTATTTTTTAATCCTTGAATATTTCCAACAGCATAGTCAGATTTAATATATGAAATACAATCATCCTGTCATCCCATCAAAACATTAGGAAGCATATCCTATGGTTTAATGATTAAAATATGTTTGTATTTTCATAAATCAGCAAACTAATATATTCATTCTTTATTGTATTTTCTAAAATGCATCATATACTATAGAAATATGGATAATACTATACAGATCTAGAAACTCTAGGCAACGAACTATCAATCTGAATAAGGAAAACTGCATTTACAATAGCAACGGAACATCCTACGCATAGCATAAGTCTATACGGCTAAAGAAGAAGGCCAAGGCCAAGTGCCACATCAAAAGCTAGACGGGAATGAGGGCAAGTGTACAGAGTGAGAGCTCACTCAGTGCTTTCCAAAGGCAACTCAAATAGTGCTTAAGCAGCACTTCTTAAAATTTCTCCAGTTTCCTCACTGTTGTGGTTTTACCTGAGCCAGCAGCTCAGCACCACCCAGCTGCTCACTCATTCCCCCCACAATGGGCTGGAGAAGAGAATCAGAAGGGTAGAAGTGAGAAAACTTATAGGTGGAGATATAGACAGTTTAATAGGTAAAACAATGGAAAATAAGAATTAATTCACTACTTTCTGTTGTCAGGCAGGTGTTTAGCTATTTCCAGGACAGCAAGGCTCCATCACGAATAACGCTTACCTGGGAAGACAAATGCCATGACTCTGAACAACCCTCCTCATCCTACTTACCTGCAGATTTTATTGCTGAGCATGACATCATATGGTACGGACTATACCTCTGGTCAGTTGGGGTCAGCTGTCCCAGCTGTGCCCTCTCTCAAATTCTTGTGCACCCCCAGTCTACTAGTTGGTGGGGTGGTGTGAGAAGCAGGACAAAAAGGCCTGGATGATGTGTAAGCACTGCTCAGCAATAGCTAAAACATCAGTGTGTTATCAACACTGTTTTGGACACAAATCCAAAACATAGCTTCATACATGCATCTATGAAGAAAATTAACTCTGTCCCAGCCAAAACCAGTACACCTAGTAGTACAGTGATATGGAGTGTCAGAGTAGAGAACAATAGCCTAATAGTTTCTACAAACTGCTCTCTGACAGTGCAATTGTGGTAAAAGTTCATGATATTCTTACCATCTGCAATTCATTTTTCTTCATTAATGTGGTCACATAACCTTTCCTTGTACTATTTTTGTACATAAAGCAGGTTTTCAGGTTTGTACCTTGTGCTTTAGATACTCTGTGTACATTTTTAATTGTTATGTGAAGTTTTATAAGTAAATAATTGTAACTTCCTTTCTCTTGAAACCACTCCTATGCCAAATACTGTGTGAAAAAATAAAATATACTATTTGCAGGCCCTTTAGAGTAGGTAGTCTAGTCTGCTTTTTTACTGACATTCAAATTTACAGGTGCTACTATGACTTCTGCCAAGCACTATGTTACATTCACTTCACAACACTGGAATCTATTATTTTAGATTTTTTGCCCTTTACATGCAAATTCCAGTTTGCCATCATACACACAAGACGTGTCACGGTCTTTCTCTAAGCCATGTATTAATTTTTATGTTATCAATATTACTTTCTCATATACTATAAATGTCATCACAGCTTGTGTAATTTTCTAGAATTTTAGCTACTGATACTGATATATACTGATATATCATTTTGACTTGAAATTTCAGTATATGCTAACACTGTATAATTTGCACAATTGCATAATAGGGCCACATTTTAAAATGTGAACTCTGGTAGGTGTGTAATCTACAATTGTAGATATGGAAAATCTACATGGGCAATTCACCAATAACCTTCTGAAAATGAATGTGCAAAATCTTGGGTGATTATTTGCAGATAAATCAGCATAAGCTGGATGTAAGTATTAAATGTGGAACTCGATCTCAAAAAAATTCTTGCTTACTGATGAGAAATAAGCTTGCAATTTCGGAACCATTTATGTGAATGCCTTCCTCTTGAAGCATGGGGTGTCAGTGGCTTAGGATCATAGCACGAAAGAGACATCAGCTTCAAAGGACACTGAGAAGAGACTAGATTAGCACATTAAGGAAATTAATACCACCCACTCCCATCATATGCCAGACAATACAGCAGAGCTGGTAAGAGGGAGAAGAGGGTCATCTGATGTGACCAACTTATAAACTTCTGTGTGGGTTGACCTTGGCTGACTGCCAGGTGCCCACCAAGATGCTCTCTCACTCTCTCTCCTCAGCAGGACAGGGAGAAAATAAGATGAAAGGCTCATGAGTTGTGAAAAGGACAGGAAGATCATTCACCAATCACCTTCACAGGCAAAACAGACTTGACTTGCAGAAGATTAATTTAGTTTATTCCCAATTAAAAAAAAATAGAGTAAGGTAGAAACAAAGACTAAACCAAACACAATTTTCCCCCACCCCACTCTTTCTTCCCAGGCTCAAATTCAGTCCTTTGTTCTCAACTCTTCTACCTCTTTCCTGCTCTACGATCAGTGAAGGGGGGATGTAGAATAGGGGTTGTGGTCAATTCACAATGTTTTGTGTCTGCCACTCCTTCCTCCTGACACTTCTCCCCGGCTCTAGTGTGAGGTTCCTCCCATGAGAGACAGTCCTTCATGAACTGTTCCATCATGGGTTCTTCCTACAGGCTGTAGTTCTTCAGGAACTGCTTCGCCATGGGTGCTCTCCACAGAGTAAGATCCTTCAGAAACACTGCTCCAATATGGGTCCATGGACCACAATTCCTACCAGAATACCTGCTTCATGTGGATTCCTCTGCATGGACCACATCTCTTACCAGGAACTTGTTCATACATGGCCTCTCCGTAAGCTGTAACTTCCTTCAGGGCACGCATATTTGCATGGGATCCTTCATGGGCTTCAAGGGAACAACCGTGGTCTCACCACAGGCTGCAAGTGGTGCCTGGAGACCATCTCTTCTCCTTCTTCACTGGCTTTGTTGTCTGCAGGGCTGTTCCTCTCACATTTTTCTCACTTCTCTCTCTCACATCTGCTGTGCAGCATTTTTTATGCGTTCTCAAATACATATTGCCAGAGGTGCCACCACTGTTGGTGATGAACTCATCTTGGGCCAGCAGCAAGTCTGTTTTGGAGCCAACTGGAGCTGGCTCTGTCTGACACAGGGGCTGTTCCTGGTGTCTTCTTACAGAGGTCACACCCAAGGCCATCTCTGTTCTCAGTGCGCTCAATAAGTATGCTTGTGTACCTATAGATACTTGCAGATAAATGCTGGCCAATTTGGCCCCAGATACGTTTCAGATACAAGATCAATGTGAAAACCTCTTTTAAGCTCAGTGCAGTGAGAGATTCGTCCATAATAAAAAAACGCTGAACATATCTTTCTACTCAACTTCTAACTCAGTTTTCTGTGCAAACTTTCCTAATATAATCCTTAATTGCTGGAAGACCAGATAAGCTGGAATTAAGTATAACATAAATAAAAGCAGGAGGGGGGAGCAAGACAGTAGCCTAGAGCTTGTTCAGCTCTTGTAAAGAGAGCTGAAAACAATTTAACTTTGAGTTGGTACTGATATGGAAACTGGTCTGGAATAGATGCTTCCCCAGACTCTAATTAGAAAAGAAAAAATGGAAGCAATGAAGGTCATTGTTGAAAAGGCATGTTCTTATTGATAACAATATAATTTGTAGCCACTTTCAAACTAAAGTATACTTAAATGGCTAATTAGAACATCCAAATAAACACTTTTAGAGTAAAAAGCCTTTCTTCCTCTAGACACATTTCTCAGGGATGTCTTTAATGCTGACTGTTCTTCAGGGAATTAATGTTTAAACGGTTAGATAATTAACAATCTGTCTAAATATCCCTGATTCTTGTTATGCTTAGCTTTTGATTAGCTTTAATCCTTATCTTTGCTTCATGTCTATGTTTAATACCCTGCAGAACTCTCCTGAAATGCATTCCTACAATATTGTATCTAGGTAAATATTGCAACAGAGTAACCACAAATATTTATTTGAATTTAAAAGAACTATTTTCTTCAACCATACTACACTTTGAAAATAAATATTTAAAGAACTATCTTTTCACTCATACAAATTCTTTTCCCAAATAATTTTTATACAAGTAAGTATACTCTCATACAAGCTTAAATACATACTTTTCTTAGTGCTATCACTGTTCCTTCCATATAATCTGGTATTATAATTTTCCCCATCTTCATTTGGCATCAGTAGCGATACAACAAAATACGTACTAGAAATTAGGCAGAACAAGATATATGCAAGACCATTAGTTCAAAACCAAGTATAAGTTGTAATACCCTTCTTAAAACTACATAGATGTTGCTTAGGCTACTTATGAAATAAAACAACATATTTGTGAAACCAGGTTTGTTTTTATACAAAGAAGTCTAACTTTATTGGACAACTTATTTGGAGTGCCTAAGTACAGTTTCTTTACTACAGTACTTGGAATGTAGCTGTTTAAATCAAAAAAGCTGAGAAAATGGAACTAATTGTCTAAGTATTTAAATAATTTTATTGCTCTAATTTTTGCTCTTTTCCTACCTTTGGGTATTTACTGCACTGATGGTTTTTCTAGGTGGGGATATTCACACAATTCAATTTTAGCTATCCAAATTGCTTTTAGCATGACTAACAAAGGGGTTCACTGAACAGCCAGGGGTCCCCTTATGAACAGACGGCAGAAACTGATGCTGTTATCATCAGACCACCCATTAAACTCTGGTGAGACTGCAAGGCCTAATTCTGCCTCCATCTCTGTAGAGCATTCTGATTTAACAATGCATGAGAAAACTGAAAGCAACTCCAGGAAGAGGTGGCTTTTTTTCCCCCTTTTGATCATTGGAGCTTCAGATCTACTCATCGAAGTGAAGAATTCTGTCAGATCTAAGAACTTAAGAAGGAGAGCTGTGCCTAGCATTCTTTTAAAGGTATAGAAAAATACAGCATCCATGCAGAGGATAAAAGTTTTTTTGTTTAACAGTATATTTGAAGATAGTTGAGCTCCTCTGCCTATTTTCCAGTAGAGAAGCAAGAGCTATGGCTTTAAGTGGAAACATAAAACTGTGTTGTAGAGCCCACTGCCAAGGCCTGTGATTAGAAAATGAAATCATTACTTGTTCACTTTTTCCATTTTTTATTCTCCTGCATGCCTCTGCACTTTGAATTACATGTTTTCTCTCAATTATTATTTATTTCTGCTATACACCCTGTGTAAAATCTTGCTGCCAGGGAACTGGTCCACAGTAAGTTAATCATGCACATTATACTGCAGTTACACTATAACCCTGTCTGCTTTTCCACCTTGTCAAAAGTGATTTAAATTTCACCTTACACTTACCAGCAGTTGGGCTTGATTTCCTTGTGAAAGTTTTATTCATATCTGGTCATTCCCTGAGATGAGTAGCTACATATTTGTTTAATGCTTCCTTGGCATATGGATTAGCTCCCAAACTGACAAGCTCTTTAGCACTCATGGTCTGGATTTAAGAATTCATTGCCAAAAATATAGCAAAACATTGACTCTTTCTTATCATGAGGAGGAAATGCTACTTCCTCAAGACTCATTTACATTGGCTTTAACTGCATATGCTTGGTATATTTTGAAGTAAGATGTTTTATCAAACAGTATATTGTCTAACTTAGTTTTGACAGCATCTATAATGAAAAATTATGGCAGACTCTTTAAAAGGAACAGACTGTATTGTAGAGAACTTTCACACAATATGTTGTGTACTATGCCATGCATGCCATTGAATTCTGAACAAGCTATAAGAATGTGACTGAAATAGCAAAGATTTATAAAAAAATATTTAAAGAAGCAAGTGTGAATGAAGAGAATGAAGAACATTTTACCACATTGAACAGAGACTGTGGTTTGCACGTAGATTAAAACGAGAGTCAGTACTAACAAGTACAGAGGTTGTACTTCATACTGTAGTCATTTCTTAAAGAAATCTTCTGCAGGAAGTCAGACTGGAAAATAGTTTTTAAGATTTTTATTACAGAAATGAATTTCTGGTGTTAGCCTACAAGTATATATTGAAGAAACTGCTTCCCACAGGCTTATTGAGGTCAAGTGGGGATAGCTTCCAGGAGAAAGCTTTATGTCAGTACTAAGTGCTCCCAGAACTACTTCTTACAGGATAAATCAGACTGTATTAACAAAAGTAGAGAGTTTCTTTCTGCAAGACTGTAAGTATTTCAAGGTGTATGTAACCTGTAGGCCACCCAGGCTGCTAATGTCTGTACCAAGGCAGCTGTTGGGCCATATTGCCACTTGCTGTGGACCTGTGAGCGTGGGTTTCTTTTGCTTAGGAAAGAAGAAATGAGAGAAGGAATCACAGAAAGGAAGGTTATGAGGCTAGTGCATGCCCATATCCTGTCCTGTCATGGAACTGGGACACAACTGAGAAGTCTTCAGGTCAAAGGCCATCTCAGTATGGTTTTGTGATTCTCTTAATGCTTCTCATTTTGCTTAGCCAAGCTTGTAAATACAAATTTAATTAACCCAAAAGCTGACATACTGCATGATCTTTTATCAAGAGGACACAAACAGATCTCTCTTGTGAAACTGAGGGAATTCTGGAGAACCATATGATTAAGAGGTGGCTCCAAATATCCTCTTCAGGCACCCATGTTATTCACAGACTGGTTTTGCTGCTCAATGTGAAAAGTCACTTTGCCTCAAAACATTCACAAGTTTCCACAGGCATGTGAAAGAAATTTTGTTGGAAAATAGTAATGCCATTTAGGTGTTACAGAATTTTCTGGGTAGGTGTTCCTTGGATTATATCATCATAGGTACATGCTCAGAAGTCTCAATCTTCTTAAAAGGCTATAAAATAACAAAATTTTTAGACTGACGTGCATGTCCTCGTCAGTCAATGGTTATTTTATTAAGCCAGTATGTGGAATATACCAGTTCAAATCTCTCTGTTACTTGATATTTGACACTGACTAGTCCTGTCTGCAATGTGCAGGTAACCCAGATAATGACACCTAGTTTCTCCCCGCAATGTCACTGTTTGCTTTGGTGGGGGTGTTTTTGCATTTTCATTGCTGAAGAGTCTTGAATGTGCAGAAATCATATTTAGTTGTGTTAGTAAAACAGTGATTCCAGATTCTAATGGGTAGGGCATTTATGTGGGTATATAGACTTTAAGTCTCAGTTTAAAAAAAATAGTATTTATATATACAAAAAGCATCAGATTCAACATTTCTACATATATGCTCTTGGAAGGGTGACTATAGTTAACTAATTTTGAAATGGAGTGTGAATCATGATGTTTCTCCTTCACATCTCCTCCTTATGAGTTTGTAAGGTTCCTTGTTCATTTTGAGCATCTTACTGAATTCCCATCTTAGATAAATTTCTCACTCTGCCTTGTTTAAGGGCATTTAAGTCACAGCTCAGGCAGGTTTCAGTATTAGAAATTCCTTTGCACATCAAGGCTTAGTCCAGTCAAAAGCCACATCTCTCAGCACTTTTGAAAACATTGACAACACTACAGCTTTAAATTCACTTTAAAGACATAATTCTTTTATTCTGAAGTATTTCTGCTTTCACAGGATTATATGACCAATCATTACTCCTGAACATAACTAAGCATACATCTTAGTGCCCACAACTTTCTTATTTGTTGAGAATGCTGTCATCAGATAATTAATCACCAGTAAATTTTTATTGTTTTTATATATACATGCTCATCCCACATCAGCAGTCAGAGAATTTTGTCAATTCAACTTCACAAGCAAGAATGTAGAAATAAACTTGAGAGACAGGAAAACTTGGGTTCCAACTTCTGAAGTTAGGATCCCCATCTGTAAGACTTTTTAGTATATTATTCATATTCTGCTTTGTATTCTGTTTCTCTTCACATACATTATCTACCAGCTAGACTGCAAATATCTACAACTCAGACATTGTTTAGGAGTAGAATTTAACATCATAGCATATGAAAATGTTGATATGAAACTGCTACAGTGAATAGAAGAATTTATTTACTTTTATTTATGGATTACAGGAGCATCCATCTAGACTTGGCAGCCCTCTTTGAAGTTAAGCATGGTAATCACAGAATTCAAATTAAACTGCCGAAATCCATTAACATACTGATAATGTCAAAAGCACTTGAAATCTGAAATCTAAATACCCTATAGAACCAAAAATTCTGGCCAGTTTTTACTTGTTACTTCCCTAAAAGCTCATGAAAAGAACAGATGAGCTAACATATCTGGTCACTCTCCCTCACCAAGGTGCACTACAAATGCATTCCTCTTTTAAATTGAATCCAAACACCATTAAAGCTCTTATTGATATAAAGTGGATGCACAAGTGGCAAGCAGCCTCCTAACTGAACAGAAAAATCACAAAGACGTTGAACATATCTTTTGAGGGGAAAATAAATAAATAAATAAATAAATAAATAAATAAAAGATTCTTCTGGAAACCACAAGCTGCTGATTCTGTGTCTCATCTGAGTGTTATTTGTGATGCTTAAATTTACCCTCAGAATATGGTTGGAATCAAAAAACAGATAACAGGGATGGGCTGTTCTCTAGAATTTTTGAGCTATTCTGATAAAAGCTGCCTGTCAAAAAGATGACAGACATTTTTTCAGCATTTCAAAATGAACAAGAAATATGGGAGGTGGTTGGGAATGTCACTAAATCAGTGGAAATGAGATACTGTTCTGATAAATATTTACTGGCCATTATAACACTATAGAAAAGGTTTCAGCATAGTGTTTGCAGAAAATCTATTATTCCTTGTTTCTTTTCCCCTCAACCCTGCTAAATGATCATAGTACATATATTAGTCTCTTCATAAACTTTTATTGGTGGAAATTTTACACCATTAAAGACAATATCATGAATGTTATTCAGTCTAAGAGTGCACTATAGAGCTTCACTAATGTGCTCTGTTCTCTTACACAACATCAGTGAGGTATCAGATGCTCATGCTCTGCCCCTGGCGTGGATTACATTCTGATGGAAATGAAAGGCAGTAACCCATTTTAGACCAGGAGAGAAACAGATATAAGTGGCGCATTTGCAGAAGTGTTTTAGTCTTGTAAAACACAGCCCTACTAAGTCTGTCTTCCTTGTTTCCCCTCTGTTAAGGTAGTCCACTTTTTCTGCTTCCTCCTTTTATATGTAGCAATCACATCTTCCAATGTTTAAACCTACTTACTGTTCACAACCAGACTTGCTTCTGTCATGCACTCACACAGGCCCTCAAACTGACTGAAAAACTGTGCTGGAAAGAAACATTTAGAGTCAAAACTGCAAATGCAGTCTGGGATCTGCATTTTGACCAGGTATGTCTTCCCATTTCTAACAGGAAACAATGAATTGGTAACTTCACATATCAATTCCAACTTGATTACATACTTAACATATTGTGATAAGAAAACTTGGAAATTTGCATTTGACCATAGATTTGCTAGTTCATTACTACAACAGATTCCATTTCTGGTCCTGCAAAATTCAAATAACTTATTAGAACTGAAACAGGGATGAACCACATCAGGGGAACACTGATCTTGCCAGACACCATCACTTCTAAAGAGTTGCCTTTGGGATTTTAAACAGGAGCAGTGGCTTTTCAGTGAAAAGCAGAAAAACATTAAAATGATTTCACACAGTCATCTATCAATATGAAACTTCTAAATCTCAGTGTCTTAAAATGTGTAAAATAACTGAGGTCTTCTCTGGTACAATACATGTAAAAATGCTGGACTGAGAGAAAACTAAGATTATAAAGTATAAGGAATTATAAAGATATAAATTATAAGAATTTGAGTGGTAGAAGAGGATATAAACTTTTTTTCCCCCTGGTTTTATACAAGATTTTGCAAGCACATGGAAGTAGTTTTTCCATATTAACACTTAGCAGCAAGAGAGGTGATTTCAGAGCAGAAGTGTCCTACTGTGGTGTTAAATGATTGCCTCGAAAAGATATAGACAAGAGTTCCATAAAATTAAATCTTCTGAATGAATCAGAGTGTAACTTTCATGTAGTTTCAAAAGTCAGATCAGCTTAGGTTTAAACCTGAAATATTATTTTTTGTTTGGATAAATAGATTGTGAAACAATTAAAAAAATTCTGAAAGTGTAAAATTTTTGGTCTTGTTTGACTGTCTCAATGCTGGAAACTTTGCTAAAAAAAGATTCTTCTCCTGTCTTTTTTATACCAATTTCACAAAATCAAAGCAGGAAAGCTTGATATTTTGGACAAGTATTTTAATATTTTGGCTGAATATGAAAACTACAACCAAGCACTTCAGCCTTTTGAAGCAGGTTCTTCAGTAAGTGATGAAAAACAGTAGAAAGAACAAGATATTCCAAGAATAGAAGGGAGAACACTTCCCGCCCCCCATTTCTGTAACTTAACTTTCTGTAATTGTCAACATTTTCCCATACTTTAGCATATGTATTTATAGATACACTCACTTTCATCACAACTTTCATTTCTAATAGAACACTATTCTTTTTACTGCACTGCAAGAATGCTTAATATTTGAATACATTTTTTCTCTTTTTATTCTCTGACAGGTATCCTATCTGCTGCATGCAACTATTATCATCCCTTAGTTTAGTGATCTGCCTTCTTCTTTGAAGAACATTTTTCCCCTGAACAGATGCCTAAAACTTATGATGCCTCAAGGAAAATAGAAAGAAATAGCCCATTTTTATTAGCAAATCATAATCTTCTGTACTATCTTCTTCTAAAACATTCTAAAACAGCCCTTTCCACATGGGAATTTTGCACCTTATTTTCAAATAGTGTTTTCCTGAGCAGATGTTAAATATCAGACAATGACATACTTACTTTGTTAAAATCAATTACTAGGGAGGGAGCAGTGAGGGTTTAGACATTACTAATTTTCAAATTGCCCGTCTTCAGTAATGCTGGAGTCAAGGACTGCAGACAGAGCTAGGTGTTAACATAGTAAAACAAAACCCAGATCTTCACTTTGCATCTTTTTTGTCTTTCTTCTCAGCTTGAGTATTAAAGGACTTATGTTCAGTCTGCAATTTTCAGCAAATCATTTGCACATCAACACTGTTAACCATCAGATACACTGTGACAATTGCTGAAGACTTATTTTCAGCAAAACACATTTTGCTCCCCTACACATGCAAACATTTCCACATATGCTTGTACTGTCACATTTACAAGAGATATCAGTTAATGTAAAATTACCATATGTTCCTGACAGGATGGAATCCTTCCTAGTAACTTTTTTACCAGATTTTCAATTTCAAACATTGAAATCCAAATAATTTGTACTGTAAAAAAGAGAGATTGTTTAACCTGCTCTGTCAGGTAGTTATTAACCTCAGAGGCCATCTCTAATAATAAACAGCAACAAGATACTTTGTGAATTGGTCATTGCAGTTACACAGGGCATATCTGGCTATTCCAACACATTGAACCCTATGATTCAATTGCTTACTTCCTTAACACAGTGAATCTGAATATTCAATCTTTTTTCTAGGTATACTCTGCTTGAACTTGCACTCTGAAACAAGAAGAAAATTAGCAAAACCAGGGACTGAATTTGTGGCATAAGTCCTTAATTCTCAGCAAGGAAGCTAAAAAACATGCTCAGTATAAGGTAGAATAATATATTTTCAGTTCATAAGAGCCATAAACAATTTAAAAGTACTGTGGAATGTCATTACTCCATAAAATTGTCATTAAGAAATCAGTTGAGTACTTGAAAAGCTGCTATCCTGTTAGAAAACTCTGATTCTTTTAAGAAGCATTAAGAAGTCACAAATAGCATATTAATTAATGTTAAATGTGTGTTAGCAGTCAAGTGTTCACCTGACATTTTGTTTGTACAGTTATGGTATTTATGGCTGTGATCTACATCTAGTGGAGAAGCTGGGGCTTGTGTGTGGTTGTAGTTTACCTGCAAGTCCAAATTAGTGAAGGGATCTTCAAAGAGGATCATCATGCAATGTCATGCCTGAGGCTAACACCCAAACAGTAGTAGATTAGAGAAACCACAGACAGAACAAGTTTACCCATCGAGGAATTTCCTGAATAACTTCTTACATTTCTAGTATAAATCATTCTTTACTCTAGATAGAAAATACAAAAACGCACACTGTATTTATACTAATTTGCCATACATCCTTTGAAGAACCAAGAAAAGCCATGCTCCTCCATTCCTGCTCCCTTCCTCTATCCCTACTTCCTCACCCCAAGGTCCAGGTAAACAATTTAAGGTTATGTATTTCATGGGATGTTTTGTTAGTTGCCTCTCCCATGGAGCACCATGTGAAAGCCTTGCCCATGGACTGCTACTAAACAGAATCTAATTATCAGGTCCTTTCTTCCTATCAGTAACAACAGCAAAAGCTTCCAGTTTAGCTTGCTGCTGTTCTTCCTCAAATCATCTAGAGGAAGGTGGAAAGACAGAGGGAACAGAGAAGCAGCAGTTCTTCAGTGCTGAAAACAAAGGAAAATGGGACAAAAGGATAAAAAGAGAACTACAGGTAGAATTGCTGCTAAATGATATTATGCTTGCTGTCTAGCTGAACCCTGTGTCTGTCATCCCCCTGAAATCCTGATGTCACTCATCACTTAAGAAAGTAAATGACAGACTAATTTACTTGCTATTGCTTGCTTCACTTTCCTTGTTACAGGTAATCTTATACCAAGTTGCCCTGAAAACAGTCAGCAGAATCATTTGTCATTCTATAGCCACGTATGTAACAGAAAGGAAGTTTAACAGATGAATATTTGATCAACTGGAAACAGGTGTAGCTTTACTGAAGTCTCTGAAGGTAGAACTGCTTACAGCTGACAAGGATGGGTTGGGCACCTTTCCTCTTGTTAGTCAAAAAAGAATAACTGCTGTATATCTCATTATAGGAATATTAAGGAATCATTTACCATTTCATATCTCCTCTGACTTTTCTACTGATCTTTTCCCTTGAAACTCAAAATATTACTACGAAAAACTTATTTCGGAAAACAACCTTGCAACATAGCAGTTTGATATATCCCTGGCGAATAAAGAATTCAGATGAGAAGATTATGATTCATCAGCTGGCTTCACCGTACTATCTTGTTATTAAAAACAAAAATAATGTCAAAAAAAACATGCTTCTTAAGTAAATAAAATAATTACTTAATATTATCATCTGTTTGTAATTATTGATGTGTGACTGCTAAGTTCTAAGGCCCCATCAGCAGATGTTATATCAGAAAGAGCTTCCTAGTGTCTATTCTGTTGTCAGAATTAATTCCAGAAGTAAGGCTTTCCTTTAATAAACTGTACCACTTGGGAATCTGTTCTGCTTCAAAAACATTTCTGATACCATAAAATGCAGATTATCTTCCCACCACTTTGTTGGCTTTTCTTTTATCTGATTGTAACCCAACAGATCACAGCTGAGGCTTCTGTGTGGAGCAGTTCTGACTGAACTGAAGAGACGAACAAAGTGGCAGTTGGCCATCACTAGTGTTACTTTAGCTTACACGTACACGCAACTGCCTCCAAACCCCAGGCTTTAACGTTCCTCAAAGCCGTAGGAGGTCCAACAGTCTATGTTGCTCTTGGCCTTCTCTGTTTGTTGTCTGTGGGAATTTTCAGTTTGTTATTGGCCATTAATGGTTGACAGGTTATTGGACAGCTGTAAGCAGCAGTACTTATTTTTTCTAAATTGTTAGCACATCTGAAATAGACACCATGTCACAACTAATACAACAGTCATGACACCTCTCTAGGGCATTCCAAAACAGTATACTCAAAGTTCACATTGTTTAATGGAACAATTAATGCAATAATTTTGACTCTAACACATCTTCACTTGTAAATCATCAAGTCATTAACCTTAATAAAGCCAACCTGCTGTCATTTATCATGCTCATCTAAATTGCTTGATACTGCAATAACAGGATACTTCACAGTAAGAAATGTTTGAATACCCCAGTGAAACCTGACAAATACAGAAACCTTTTAATGCCCTGGGAGTATTTTGTAAAGAACAAAGGTATTTGGAAAAATACAAGAAAGAAAATAGAGCCCAAAAAGCAGGTAGATTTAAACACAACAAGATTGAGGGTGCTGACTGCAAATGCAGTCCCTGCATTATAGCCAAAACCAGACATGTAAAATGCAGGGTAAGAAGACAGAACATCTTGTCACATAAAAATAAGCTAAATCAAATAGTTAGGGAGTGCAGACAATATGTGTAAGTACCCCCTTGTGACTGATCCAAACAGTCATGAAGTTCGAGTATGATTCAGTAGCTGGAGTACTCTGTGTTAGTCGCATTATAAAGCAATGAGAAGAAACGCTAGGGAATGTTCAGCAAGATAAGGTAGATTAGAAGCCCAATTTTATTTACCCATGAGAATCGGCCCTATTACAGTAACTTGTGAGAATTTTGCCCAGAAAAACTACATCACTTAAGTATAGTGTACATACCACCTTAACTTTTATTTGGTCAAACTCTTTACGGAAAATGCTTAAACACGGTGCAGATTTTCTATTTCAGTTGTTTTCTTAATGATGATCTAATTCTTAATGGGTTTTGTTTGCCAATAATTATTGATTTATGTATTCAAAGTGGACTAAATAGCTCCCAAATGAAATTATAAAAAAGCATAACAATACATAAGGAAAGTTATTGGACATTTTCATAATATGTGGATGAGTGAAAGAGCAACTTGAATCCAGTGAACAATTTAGGAAATATTTAACAACATCATAAGGAATAATTTCAAACCTAAATGACAAAATTCATGTTTAAAAAAAAAGTTCAAAGGGAATTAACAGATTATTACAATGATATCTAGCTCTCCATTACATACAAATATTGCACACATGAAAATGACTGTACTCCAGACTGTTTTGAGGCGGAAAAACCCCTGAAAGTGAAAGAAAACCACCTTAATCATGCTTTTCATTTTACTTCCCCTAATCATCAGCTGTCAGCATTACCTCACTTCATGCTAAAAAAGCTGTACTGGCAATGCCCTGATCTGTAAGAAAATCTTGAATAACAAGTTCTAGAAGACAGAGAATACTATTTAAAGTTTATGGCCCAAATCAGCAGTTGGCATATATCATTGTGGTTCTGCTTAAATCAACACAACCTAGTTATCTGACTCAGAATTTCCAGAGGGAAAGGATCATATATCTGTGAGTATCAGCCTGGCACTGTCTCCTGGTTTATAGGAAGGGTCTATAATTGGGCACCCTCCCAGTTTAGATATTTTAAACTTTGTGAGACACTGTCTCTACTTACAACTGCTACTGTCTCTAACAGACACTTGGCAAACTTATCTCAACAAAAATAGCAGATTCAATGTTTCATATGAAGTTATGATTTGCAGCAGTTCAAGGCAGGATAACCCCCATAGTATTCAGTCCAGAATAGAAGAGAAAAGTTCATTTCAAACTAACATGTAAATTGTATTACAGGTAAATTATGTGCAACAACCATAGACACATTTTTATTTTAGACAATACATTTCACAATATTTAGTGGTCTACCAGCATGAATCTTCCTCACTAGCTGTGATTTCATTAGTCTAAGTGTCCTAGCTAAACAATGTGTGAAAAAATAGCAAGGTAATGAATAATGTATCCCCATCACCCACAGTGATCTAAGCATACTGGATTTTTTTCCCTGTATCTATTATAATCAATAGAATAGTATAATTTGTTTCACAAAATATACATACTGGAAAGAAAAAAAGTAGTTAAAACAGAGTTCCATACATATCCTCTTTTCTTGGCAGTTCCTTAACCTGTTATTAAAAACCTTGGTCTAGGTACTAACTCTTCATTGGAGGGTCCAGTGAGGTAATAGAATCAGAATGAAGAGCCCTTGGGGTGTTGAAACTGTGGGATTTTTGGGTGCGTTAGACAGTTGTACCACTAACTATAGAGTTCGGCTTTGGCAATGTCCCTTAGCTTTACCCCAACTATAAAGAAATTGTTTCAAGAGAACCCTCCCTAGTGTCTTTCAGTGCATTCACTGTATTTCTACCAGAGACTCAAGAGTTTTCTCCCTGGCAGCATTGGCTTGATAACAATATTATAATTATGTTTGTGCATTTGGCAAAGTTATGTCATTCTTGCAAGTGAATTTCTGCACTTTCAAGTGCCCATAAAGTGAGATTAGAGGCAGGTTTCACACCTATGCTTTTTGATGGAGTAGGATGTAAAACCACCAGCGTGTTGATTTGGCACACCATAGTACCCTGTAGGTGGTCCACCTCAGTCTGGAAAACGTCAGGGCTTTCTTAAAGTAGAATTGTCTACTCTGCTAACTCAAACACTTTGCTGTAGCCAACTTAGTTAGGATTTCAGCACAGTGTGGTATCAGCATGGATGGGTGCAGACATGTCTGGAAGTCCTGGAAACACTAAGGGCACTGCTCCTGGTCATGGCAGAATGACTTCAGGCTATGAGTCAGAGACATGCAGGGCTGGCAAGAGAGCATCAAAACACTGAGAACCCTGGAGTGAAAAGCTGCCAAAACACTGACAGTCTCCCTGGACAAGACAAACGGAGTTGGAAATCTCCAGTTTCCTGAAAAAGTCTAAGATCTCCTGACAGGTTTCTAATTTGACAAGTCAACTATTTCAGTAAATCCATTTCCAAACCTGGCCAAAACTTAGAAGACGAGAAGTATAGCACAAAAACATGTGTTACATACATGAATAGAAAGTCTTGGTCTGGAAATTTATGTTTTAGATATCCAATCCTGTTCTTTTACTGTTAAATACATACAATGTAACCACTGATAAACATGTGTTCAAAAGAACAGAGAGGGACATAAATGCGAAACAGCTATAAAGTTCAACACATAAAGGTGTTAAAATGGCAAGACAACATCAGAAGGTAAACAGCAAATATTCAAGGTTTATGAAATATAATACATGTATGTTATAAAATATGCATTCCACGAAATATTCTACTATTTCTGGTGTTTATGATAGCAATAAATATTGCTTGTATCCTAATTATTAATCTGCCACAGAGATAAAATTTCAAACCAACTTGTTTGATATTTAGATGTGATCTTATTTATTTATTTAAATGGCAATGACTTCTATCTTGTTCACAGCCTGAAAATTTTATTCTTAAGCATTTATTGTGTATCATCCATCATTTATTTTCATTTTGCTCATATTTATATATGTTTGGAATTTTTAGGAGTTCATGATAGCTCTACTAACATCTGCACACTGTGGGAATCTATTGTGATTTATGGGTTTCTTTTACTGTGCAACTGTCATTAGTAAACTTCTAATTCCAAAATTGTTTCCATCAGTTCATTAAAATTCCCACATTCTAGCCCTCAAATCTAATTGTGAAAAAAAAGAGCTGGTATTAAAGATGACTGAGTACACTTCTGACAAATCATTAGACAAAATCACTGCTCATGGTTGCTTCCTCAATTGCATTAGAATAAAAATAAATATAAATCCACTTAAGTCAGTAGAGCTAAAATAGTATACAGTTATGTAAACAGAATGATCAAATATAAATATAATTGCTATACTAAATTAGAGTCATAGAATCATAGAATAGTCTGTGTTGGAAGGGACCTTTAAACGTCATCTAATCCAACCTATCTGCACCTGGCATGGATATTTTCAACTAGATCAGGTTGCTCAGGGCGCCATCCAGCCTGGCTTTGAACATTTCCAGGGATGGGTCATCTACCACCTCTCTGGGCAACCTGTGCCAGTGTTTCACCACCCTCATTGTAAAAAATATCTTCCTCACGTCTAGCCTGAATCTCCCCTCTTTTAATTTAAAACCATTATCTCTTGTCTTATCACAACAGGCCCTACTAAAACACATTTTTGAAAAATTTCACTTTTGTGAATGTCACAGAGGATCTAAATCTGTTCATTTTTCATGCTCATGAATACATTACTTCACAACTAGTTCTGATTTTCTACTTCCCCTGAGAAATTCTCTCCCGAAGTGCCTCATTCCTCTTATATTCAGCTGTCTCTTTCTAAATATCTTCTTATCAACTCATATCTGCCACCCAGCTGCTTGAATTTTAGAAATCCTACCAACTTCATTATCTGCCTTTTTCTTAGGACATGTCTTGCCTTCCCTTTTGCTTTTCTTTCTATACATTTGCATTCATTTGTGTTTCAATGTCCTTTGGATTTCTTGGACACATGCCAAATGGAAAAGATAGATTCTGGTATCTGATTTGCCTGCTGGTTGCCTTGCTTTGCCCTGGAAAGACTATGGATATTCATCTCTGATAATGGCAGACTGTGACTTTTATATCAGTATTTCAAAAAATATGATGACCAGTTTCTGTAGTGCAGGAATTTGCATATTTGAGGATATCATGCAGATAGTAACTTTAGTGGATAGTTCAAGCAATTTTTGAAAGCTGGAAACTACTGGCATCAAAAAACAGAATCAGGAACCATGATAAGGATAATAAACAAATTGATCACAGTAGTCATTGACAAATCTGTTGATGAAAAATTGACTTTTTCTATGCTAGACATAAGCCCCTATTAGCCATATATATCTAGAGCCAATATGAGTTTACTGCAAGATGTCAGTGAAAATATCCAAGTTCTAGAGTAACATGCAGAATGAGAGACTAGAGAACCCTATTTGTCATAAGTTCAGAGTTTTTGTTGTTTGCTGGAAGAATTATTTCATGGATCATTTATTTAAATATTAGCCTTTTTACAAGGTTTTATTTCCTAGTTATTCATGCTTGCTTCAGAGATAGGGTGTATTCAAGATTATACCTCTGAAAGAAGTGCAGGATGGAATATTAGTTTCTGTCCATGGTCTTTTGACTTTTATAAGGAAGAATAAATCATGTGAGAGAAAAAAAAAAGAAAAAGGTGGCTCTATGTGAACCTGTTTTAAAGCAAGCTGTTTTGTGATGGATGTTTGAACACAGCTAAGAACCAGTTTTACACATTAAATGAAACTTTATTTTCCTAGAATTTACCAGTGATTTAATAAAATTATACTTTGATAAGTAGAAATGTTTTGAAGCACACAGAAATAACATGAGTAGTGACAGTTAGTATTCTTTTCAGTACATGAAACTGCTTTGGATATTAATTCATCTTCTGGGGTAAAAAATATAATCTGCAAAATGTGTAAATTGATCTTTGCTGTGCAAATTAAAATGATCTGCTTACAGCAAAGCTTGAAACTGTAGTGGAATAATCCTACATAGAGAACTTTACAAGTTGGAAAAGGATTAAACTTTAGAATTTATTTTCAAAGTAATTGAGTAACATTCTCCTCAGGATACAGGAAATTAATTTCAGAGATTAGCAATGAATTTTCAGGATAGTTTGGTTGCTCCTACATTCTTTACCTCAATAAATTCTGGCAATCCAGAAAGCTGAGTGACCCAACTATCCCACTTAAAATACACTTCATAAATATTGTAAATATCTTCCCTGACTCAAAACATGTCAGAGTAAAAGATGGAACCGATACTAAACAGACCCAATCTCTGTTTTGATATTTAATTCTTATCACCTCTTATTACTGTGTTGATGTGTGGCTCAGCAGTCCACCTTCCATAAGTCTATCAAATATAACAAGGTGGGTCACTTTCTGTAGTGAAATCTGATCTGCTTAAAGGGGAAAAATTCCAAGAGAGAGAGCAGAGGCTAAAATCCCATGATGGTACAGGTCTTTAATTACTTGCAAAGAGGAGAGCCTGCTAACTACAGAAGGACAGAAAATGAGTTGGATGTATTGCTTCTTGATTACTATGTGTTGAGCTGAGTTTTGAGCAGATTGTTCTTCCAGAGCCTTGCTAATGAAAGCCCATCTATTTTCCACTATCCAACTTAAATCCGTATCTTTCTAAGAACTCAGAGGATCTCCCTAATGACACAGAGCAAGGATCACTGCCTGCTGATACAATGATAGTAGAGGCCAGTCAGCAGCCAGACTGTCCCAGTCTGTTTTATATTATAAAGTCAAAGTTGTACTTTGACTGACTCAAAGACTATAGAATAGAGCTTCTATACAGCTATTAGTGTCTATATCTATATCAATATAGAATTAGAGTTTCATAAAGAACTGATAGACACTCCTTTTTCCTGTCTCATGCAGAGACTGAACAATCAAATCTCTAAAACAGAGCTTTTATGCAAAACAGGATAAAACCACACACATTTCACCGGCCCTAAACAAAGTAAAAATGACAGCATCTTGTGTCGGACTGATGAAAGAATTCAAGTTGTTGAAAATCAGTCAGTTAAGAAGAGCTAGATTATTTCAAAAATTTTAACCTTAGAATTTACTTGTTTTCCTTTTCAAATGAGATGAGAGAATTTTGAAAACCATAGAACCCCAAAATGTGTAATACTGTTGACAAATTACCAGACACCACACTGAAGTAGTTTTCCCTGTATCTGCAGTGGGCAACCACATAATCTATCAACTAGAAAATAAACACAAAAGAGAGTTTAAAATAGCCTTAGAGAAGCTTTAAGAAAGCTTCCAGTTGGTATTTTATACCACTTTGCTCATTTAAAATGCTAGAACATCTACAAAGTCCATGGTCATTTATATTAATTGACTCATTTCTATGGCATCTTTCTAAAGGCAATCATGTGATTCAGGGCAGTGATTAAATCAAGTAGCAGGCACAAACAGATATTCATAATCAACACAAAATAAATGGTCCTGATGTTATGAGATCTTGCAAATTCCAGATAAAGCTGGCATGGAAATACCTTGGATACCTGAACTCTGACAACTTGCAGAAATTACTAAAATGGCAGTGATTAGTCCAGCCATTCAGATTTTGGAGCAACAGTGACTGTTCTTATTTGCCCATTCAGTTCTATGACTGCAGTATGAATGCCTAAAGAGAGTATAGATCTAGATGTGTGCACTCAAAGCAACCCACAGCTTTCAAAAGATTAACAGTTTTATTCCACATTAAAAGAAATCTCTGGTGGTATTCTAAGGCAGTTCTCATGTGGGTGTAATACAGAAATCAGTTTAATATTTCAAACAATGTGATAGTTATGAAGTTGTATGGAGTTCACCTTTCTCAAAGGAGGAAGAGGGTTTTTGCACATGAACTAGCAGGGCTCATCGACAGAGCTTTGAAACAGACATGATAGGGGAGTGGGATGATATCAGGCTCTCCTGTGACAAATTGTGGGGCAAGATGCCAAGGACAGAGGGGTGGGGTGCTATCAAGGACCCTCAGCCAGTGGCCCTGAGACATGTTGGCCTCACTGGAACACAACCAAAGTCTTATGGAGATGAGACAGGGGGTCATGAGGTAAGAGAGACCAACAGGAAAACAACAGTGAAATACTTCAAAGGAATTAAGGGGTTTTCCTCTAAGAATGTGACACAGCCAGCAGCCCAACAGAATGGCGTCTACACCGACGCACGCAGCATGAGCAACAAACAGGATGAATTGGAAGCCACTATTCTGCCAGAAGGCTATGACCTAGTGGCCATTACTGAAATGCAATGGGATGGATCTCATGACTGGAGTGTGGCGATCAATGACTACAGGCTGTTCAGAAGACAAGGAAGAAAGGGTTGGGACATTGCCCTCTACATCAAGAGGTGTATAGAGTGTGAAAAAGTGTCTCTGAAGAATGGCCATGAGCAGGTTGAAAGCTTATGAGTAAGAATCAGAGACTGAGGCAAAAAAGGAAACTTGTTGGCTGGTGTCTACTATAGGCTGCCCAGTCAGGGGGAGACTATTGATGAAGCCTTCTTACTCCAGCTAGAGGACATATCATGCTCACAAGCTCTTGTCCTGCTGGGGGACTGCAACAACCCCAACATCTGCTGGAAAAACAGCATGGTGAGCTGTAAGAAATCCAGGAGACTCAGGAGTGCTTTGCATATAACTTCCTAAGCCAGGAAATAGACAGCCCTGCCAGGGGGAATGTGATAAAGGGATTGGGGGAGCAAAGCCCCTCCCACTGTAAGTGACGATCTGGTTCGTGACCACTTACAAAACCTGGACATACATAAGTCCATGGGACCTGATGAGACGCATCCCAGAGTCCTGAGAGAATCAGCTGATGCAATTGTCAATACAGTCTCCACAGTGTTTGAAAAGTCATGGCAGTCAGGTGAAGTCCCTGGTGACAGGAAAAAGGGAAACATTGCACCCATTTTTAAAAAGGATAGGAAGGAGGACCCTGGGAACTATTAACCTGTCAGCCTCACATCTCTGCCTGGGAAGATCATGGAACAGATACTCTTAGAAGCTATACTTAGGCACATGGAGGACAGGGATTTGATTTCAGACAGCCAGCATGGCTTCAGCAAGGGCAAGTCCTGCCTGACCAACCTAGTGGCCTTCTATGATGGAGTAACAACATCAGTGGACAAAGGAAGGGCTACAGATATCACCTATCTGGTCTTCTGTAAAGCCTTTGACATGATACCCCTCAACATCCTTCTCTCTGAATTGGAGAGGTATGGATTTAATGGGTGGACTGTATGGTGGATGAAGAACTGGCTGGATGGTTGCACTCAGAGAGTGGTGGTCAATGGCACAATGTCCATATGGACACTGGTAAGAGGTGGTGTCCCTCAGCGGTCCGTAATGGGACTAGTACTGTTTAATATCTTCATCAATGACATAGACAGTGGGATCAAGTGCCTTGCAGCAAGTTTGCGGATGACACCAAGCTGAGTGGTGCAGTTGACATGCCTGAGGGAAGAGCTGCCATCCAGAGGGACCCGGAAAAGCTTAGAAGTGGGCCCATGTGGACCTCATGAAGTTCAGTAAGTGCAAGGTCCTGCACCTGGGTCGGTACAATCCCCAGTATCAATACAGGCTGGGGTATGGAGGGATTGAGAGCAGCCCTGCCGAAAAGGACTTGGGGGTACTGGTGGATGAAATATGGGACAGGAGCCAGCAATGTGTGCTTGCAGGTCGAAGGAGGTGATTCTGCCCCTCTGCTCTGCTTTGGTGAGATCCCACCTGGAGTTCTGCATCCAGCTCTGGAGCCCTCAGTACAGGAAAGACACAGACCTGTTGGAGATGGTCCAGAGGAGGACACAAAAATGATCAGAAGGATGGAACACCTCTGGATGGAAGGACAGGCTGAGAGAGTTGGGGTTGTTCAGCCTGGAGATGTGAAGGCACTGGACAGACTTTATTGTGGCCTTTCAGTACTTAAAAGGGGCCTATAAGAAAGACGTTGACAGACTCTTTAGCAGGGCCTGTTATGATAAGACAAGGGGTAATGGTTTTAAACTAAAGGAGGGGAGATTCAGGCTAGACATGAGTAAGACATTTTTTCCAATGAGGGTGGTGAACACTGGCACAGGTTGCCCAGAAAGGTGGTAGATGCCCCATCCCTGGAGACATTCAAGGCCAGGCTGGACAGGGCTCTGAGCAACCTGGTCTAGTTGAAGATGTCCCTGTGCATTGCAGGGGTGTTGCACTAGATGATCTCTGAAGGTCTCTTCCAACCCAAACTATTCTATGATTCTATGATCATCTAAAATCCTAGATAATGTAACATTAACTTTGTATCATATACATGCCTGGCATAGAATGAAAATGGATAAATGTTTCAAGATTTGTATTGGTGAGTCCGCAAGCCATACTAGCTCTAACATGACTCTGAGGCTGTAAGAAATTCTGAAAATGGTAGGGTATTTACCCTTGAAACATAATCCAAACACAATCTCTGCCTATATACTCTCTAGAAAAAGCTGCTCTCAGTAAGGTAGTACCAGTTATCTAATGACAAATCCTCTTGCAGTTATTTGAATATATATCAAGAGGGTTGATGACGGGCCAGAAAAATGTAGTTTCTTTACTATTAAGATGGAAATACTTTCATCTCCAAAACCAAAGAAACAGAAAGACAGAATTTGCCTAAGTGTATTTTCTGAATATGTAGATACTTTGATCCTGAACAACATCCCGAGTAACGATAGAGAGCACAGCATGCAGTTTATGTAGCTTGAATGAAAAATTCAGAGATATTGGAAGTGAAAGAACAGGTTAAGAAAATGAATAATGGCAAAAAGGATTTTCTGATGTTGTTTTCTTCTGGGAAATAGAAAATGATTTACACTGAGTACAACTTAAGGAGGAAAGTCTACTCTTTAGAACTATATATGAGCCTCAAGAACAACAGGACTGTCTGGCAATACACTTCAGACTTAACAGACACTGAGATAAAGCAACAATAAAAGGTTTATTGATACCTTAGATGTTTCCATCTTTTGTTTTTATTTCATTCTATAGTCGATTTTCTGCAGTCTGATATTCAGTAACTGTGAGACCCATGCAGAGACTGAATTAATACCTGTCTTACCCTTCCAGTGCCAGAACTCAGAGAAAAAGTTGTGTCTTATAAGACAGCTTATAATTTTGTGCAATGCATGCTTGTAGGTATTTCAGTTTTATTTTTCTTCTCAGGACTTTTCCAAACACTATCATCTAGGTTAAAAAAATATCAATCAAACATTAAGGCCCATAGAGAAAAACTTGAATTGAATTGGAAAGAAGATAAATGCTCTAAACAATCATGCAGTTGAAGTTTGGTTCCACACTTCAAACATCAAAAATTCTTAATAATGTCTTCAATTTCTTAAGAATTTGTAGCACTCTGCATTTGAATTGTGAGTAAGAATATTTTTCATATAATGCTGAATCAAAATTTCAACACATATTACAGCTGTCTTCACAGAAAACTTCCAGTTGAAGTCATATGAAAGCAAATCCTGTAAGCTATGTTTGATTTCTAGAATGAGCATACATACAATTATATTAGCTGCCTTTTTTATGTAGGGAACATAAGACATTGAACTTGAAAATTCATTAACAATTAATTAGTCATTCGAAGATCTTTCTCCCATATTTTTCTGATGGAGGGAAATTTCAGGGACTTGCATGCTACCATTCTTTTAAAATGTGATGCTATGCCTCCACTGGGCTTCATTTATTTTTGTGCTAAAAGCCATTACTGATGAGATGAATTAAATTATTTTACCCTTTTCAGGAATAAATGTATCGTCTTGAAACAGTGAAATACAATACCTGGTGAAAACAGGGTAAAGGTTGTTGCAAGGAACTGGTATCTTGAAGCAAATGACTGAGAGACTAAGATTTTTCTTTTTAATTATACTGGTAATTAATTGCATCAGTAGGCACAAGAATTCCACATTCCCTGAAGAATGTGAAGCAGCAGCTCAGCAGAGATGTTACTTCTGAGACAAGTTGAATTCCTCAGGAGAATTCGGCTGAGACATTATTATAGACATTGCTCCCAGGCTAGCTGGTTGTTTTTGTTCTACTTTGTTCAGTCCCCAGCGACTTAGGATGTTGTCACTGTCACCCGAAATTATAAGTTCCATTATATTGACCAATGATTTATTGAAAGAACTTTTAAACATGGCTCTTGTTATTAAGAAGTTTTCTTTAATGAAAGCAGGCAATTTTACTTATTAGGCAGGTCTCCTCCAGACCTGTACACTGAGATTTTCAACCAGCCCTGTATCATCCCTGTTTATCCACCCTATTTCCATACATTTTTTTGATACATTGTAAATGTTTTGTGATTTTGTTTTTTATCACTACTACTGTTAGGTGTAGCAGCAATATAATGGTGGCAGTATGTTTGTCCATTTTGCTTGAGGCTATAAAAATAAATATATATCAGTATATAAATACACATAGAAGTATGTTACAGGTGTGAGAATTCAATCTCAAGGCCTAGGCATGCGGAGAGTGGTATGTTATCTTCCATCTTTTTGCTAAAGTTCTAAAACCAATGACCTGAGTTCATCCACCTTCTCTTAGGTATTTAACAGAGACAATTAAATTAGAAGTCTAGTTACTGAAAGCTTCTCCTATGGAGAATTTTAGACAACTTGACAGAATGATTTATCACTTACACAACCTGCCTCTTCTTTTTTTTTTTTTTTTTTTAAATTATTATATATTTGCACTAGTGGTAAGGGGAGCCTGAGGTGAACAGACTCTCAATTTAGGCAGCCCAGCTAAAGGCATTAAGTTAAATGGGTGAAGCTAGGTCCACCTAATTCATCTCTAGTGGTCTAAAGAAGTCTCTGACAAAATTGCCTTTCAGTTGTGTCGCAAAAATGAGGACACTTTTAAATTCAGGAACGTTTTTTAACACAATTTAAACAAAAACATGAACAAGATATTTCCAGTTTGGGGAACAATTTTTAGCTTGAAAATTCCTGACTCTTCGTGATCAAAAAGCTTTCTTTTCCTCTTTTTTTAATTAAAAAACCAAAACCAAAACCAAACCAAAACAACAACAACAAACAAAGACAAAAACAAAACAAACAAAAAACCCAAACCAAAACACACACACACACAAAAATAAAAAAAAAACCTCGGATGAGAGAAAACACGGTGCTTTAGTTGTGGAAGGTCTATCATCGCCTCCAGCATACAGCCAGTCAATCAAAAGTCTCTGAGTTGTTAAAGTGACAAAGTGAAAGAAGACAGAGCTAAAAAGGGGGGCAGTATCAGGGGACTGCTTTCTCATTTGAAACTGTAGACTTGAGAGTAAGGTTTAAATACTTGAAAAGGGGGACAGATCCTTCATGAGATGTTTATATGTACAGAAAATGATAGGATATAATCCTAGGAAAGGGAAATTTTCTAATAAGTTGTTCTACAGTACGTTTGTTTGACTAACTCTTGTTAATGGCATGACTGTAACTCCAACTCTGACATCACAGCCTTTCTTGTTCAGCTTTCCAGAGAAAGACCAGTTGACCACTAGAAATGCCAGGAAGATTCAAGGCCATTTTTAAGTCTCAAAATTATGTTGTGAACTTTGGATGCAAGACCTTATATGTAAGCAAATCAACAAATGTTAATATGGATAGGAGTCAATATATAGAGATATGTTATTCAAGTTTTTCCACCGATGCAGTCATAACTTGAACCCATTTGACATTCATTTGTGAAAAGAGACGTTGTGATGTTAGTTCAGATGGCATGGTTACTCTAAGAGATGGGTGAACATAAAGAATTTAGGAATGTACCTCTAGTTATTTGAATTTATATTCAAACCCACTTTTTAAACTCAGTTTTTGAACATCATAAGGAGTTCCTATTATGTTTGTCCATAATGATCTGTAGGGTAAGTTTACACAAAAAACTACAAGCTTTAATACCAAACTGGCCAAGTACTTACTGTAAAGCACATCTCAAAGAGGTAATTTCATAACTTGATAGTTTTACACAGGCAGTTTTTTTTAGAAAGGTCCTGGGAGGAAAAAAAAAAAAAAAAAAAAAAAGATAAATAAAGAAAAATGCAAGGGTTGTTAAAAATACATTCTTCTATTTCTTATTCTAGTATTCTAAAGGATAAGGGAAAAATCGAAAACAAACCAAACACAGCAAATCAAGATTCAGCTTTTTTTTTTTACTACCTAACAGCAAACACTCTCTTCATCTGTGCAGCAATGTTTCCTTTCTCAAATTCATGTATGAGGTTATTTTGGATCTCTACTGAGTGGCTGAACTTTTATAAAATAGCTATACTTTTTTATAATTTCTCTTATGTATTCTTCTCACAAACTTGTTATGTAAGACAGTCAATTCCTTTCTGTAAAGAGATTGCCTTAATCTCAGTTTTTACATTCCTTCATTTCTTGGTATGTAAATGATGCATGTTATACAGAGCATACATTTGTTTTCATGTCTTAACCTAGTATTCTAGAGAAAGACTTGGACATAATTAAAACCTTTTGACTGGAAACTTTATGAGACACTAAGCTGCTATCATCTTCCTATACTTCAATTGATCCCCGTCAGCAGTATGTGCCATAAACTGATGGGAGTTAATTCTAGGGAAACAAATTAATTATATTGTCAGATTTATTAAGCACCTGTGATCATGTAAGAATTTTCAATCTTATTTACTATTTTTCTCACCTTTCCAAAATTAGGCCTTATGGTATAGGAAAAGACAGAATGCACTGTAAAGGCCAAGAAAACATCCATAAATAGCACTTGTTATTTTATTTATTTTTTGGAATATCCCTAATTTTTAAAATTTATTATCAGAAATATTATATAAATTTTTAAATATTTGAAGGATAATGTTGTTTTCATTTACTTTACCACAAACAGTTCCAGGTTCACAACATATGTAAATAACATTACAATTTAATAAATGCCTGAACATTCAGATCTCCCATTTGCTTGTCAGGTTGTAGTGCACAAGGTTACTAAATAGTCACTGTATTCACTAAATATATCAGGACATACTATTTAGTGTAGATAGTAGATTTTCAATGATTGCATGACAAATGGGGAACTATAGTTTGGGGGTCAGAATGCTAGTTTAAAGAAACATTGTTGTGTTTTATGTGAGCAACTTGAAAAAAAAAAATATGTTAAACTTGTGTGCAAATTGGGATTTTATGTTTTGGTGTTTCTTCTAGAACACAAGACACAACTTAAGATACAAATACTTTTACATTAAGATAATGTTAGCCAAGTTTGAAACTATATACAATGCATATCCATGAAGGAAAACCATTTCTGTGGGAATAAGATAAATTTTACAAAATGTCAAACTCTTTACTTGACACTCCATAACTTTAAGCTCCAGTGACAAGTTAGGTGCTCAGAGAGCAGTAATAATAATTCTCAAGTTGGGCAGGACTTTAAAGAAGAACTGTTAGATGTGCTCCATAATGCAGGAGACCACTGCAACAGTCTCTAAAGTTGTGATCAAAGAGCAAAGTAATCACTCTCAATGAGAAAACCCGTGCCTCCTGGGAAAGTCTGTCTCCTGCCCGCTACAGCTGCAAAGTCAGGAGTTTTCTTAGAACCTGACTTCCTAATTGGCCACTTTCAGTAACTTAGTGAGTGAATCAAACTCTTTTCAGTCCCCTCAGAGCACTAGATCACTTTTTTAATTGACTATTGAGAGCAGTCTATAAGCCAGATCCCTTCTCCCTACCAGATACTCCCCCAGCCAAGCAGTCCCCCTCAAAAAGGGCATGATTAACCCTTTATGCATAAGGTAGAATAAAACTATCCTTCTCTTGTGTTGTCACATCTTTCTGAAAGAACATAGTGGACAGTAAACTGCAAGTAAACAAATAAAAAACACATAACCTTTTTCACCAGCTTTCCCTGGTCTCCATCTACAGAAAATGTCAAATGATTAATTTTGCCACATGACGCACATCACTTACGCTAGACGTCTGCCTTGAACTTTCTCCTGGAGGAATCCATCCTGTTTTTTTTGACTGGGGAGAGCATCTAGACAAAACTTCCTTCCTTGGTAAATATTAGATTTATGAATACAGAGCTGTACCCCTACCAGGTTCTCCCTGCCCATGAACCTAAGCTCCTAGAGAGCAGCTGTTGAAGACTTTCTCCTGTAGTGCTATACAGTGAGAACCATTCATGCCTTCAATAGGTGGGGGGATTTAAGTTTTGATAAGCTTGGCAGCTGATGGGCCAACTACTTGCCTATATCTATAAATCAAAAGTTCTTTTTCTCAGCTTGTTCTAGAACCTTTACTGATGGGTGCACTGACAACATCTAATAATGAAGTCACTTCTTATGGGGTACAAGTTCTTATTCTGCTTTGTAGACTTTATCATAATACAAATATTTTTAGATTTTGTGTTTTATGCATTTTTTGGGGGTACAAGTTTTTCTTCTGCTTTGTAGACTTTATCATAACACAAATATTTTCAGATTTTGTGTTTTATGCATTTTTTTGGTACACTTATCACTTTTTATTTATTTTTTTTTCAACTTTGTTACAGTCTAAATATTGAATATTGAATAAATATTCAATAAATCTATTTTTTCTTCTCTGATTTGGATGTTATTTTGAACGCAAATATTACATGCAATTAATGTAATCAATGACATCACAAAAGAAAGTGTATTTGTTCTATCCATTGTCCTGCAGGTTTTTTCTCAAAAGTTTTTTTTTTTCCTTCTTTCTTTTTCAGTTGAGATGAAGTCTTGATAAATTTACACTTGTATTGCAGGCGATTTCAGCAAAAGAAACATAAAAACCAGTTATGATGAGACTTTTGGGACCAGGAGTTAATATATGAAATTGTTTCAGTTTATTTTTTATATTTATGGAGGAGTAATCTCTTTGTTAGACTGCTTACAATGTAGCAAAAATTAGCAAAACATAAAAGTGGTTTGCAACCTAAATTACTAGCTATAATTGCAATGGGACTTTGTATTCACATGAAAGGACTAGGACACTGCAGATCAGCCCATGAGGCCTTTTATTCCTTAGCTAAAAGTTGATTATGACGTTACCTGCTATTTCTTTAAAGGATGTGATATCCCACTGTAAGTGTCTGGAAATAATAGTTATTGAAGATGTTAGCTCAGGATCTAGAATATTGTGCTCACATTTACTAATCTCTTGCAAGAAGGATTCTGTCTTTCTCCTTTACACAGATATTTGATGGCAGAATTTATTATCTTTTATTCACAAAGATATCTTCAATTTTTAAGCAGTATTTACGTAATGATATAGAGTTCCTTGGACAGCAGCAATCAAAAGAAGATTTAAAAAAAAAAACAAACCCAAAACACCAGAGCACCAGTTTTACACATTCAACTGATTATGTGAGCAAACTATAAAATCATCTTGTCAATATGTGTGTGGATTTCCTTGTGTACATATACACATATTTAACAGCACATATATACCATTATGATTAAAAGACATGTATATGTGAAAGATCTATTTAAATACATAACATCTAGTCTGAAAGGTATGTCTTCTGCTGTCTTCAGTAGGGTGAAAGGAGAAGGAAGGATGAATGCTTTGGTGGGGGAAAGAAACAAGGTACAAATGGGCAGGGGGGGAGGAGCAAGTAAAAAGAAAAACTTCTTGTGAATGAGGAGTGCTCTCAAAAGCTAAGATGGGAAACAGTAGTGCTGAGACAACAGGCAACCAGACATTTTCTCAAAGCAGGTAATTTGTTTCCTCAATCCAGTAAATTAAGTCCTTCGTATCTGCTTCACAAAGTACCGGGCAGTCCAGAAGATGTGGATATAAGCACAAAGAAGCTGTCCCAAAAATCCTTCCAGCCATGCTCAGTATAAAAAAAAAAAAAAAAGATATTAACACACCATTCTACCTCTGCTCACTCCTGAAGTGGGCCCCTCACAATACACACACTTACTTAACTCTCTCTATGCTCAAGATATTTTTGATATATACCCGTAGAATATACATGAGCAGAGCTATGTTACTTAGCTGGTGAAATATGAAGATATGAGGAGCTAATGTTAGACCTCTATTAATGGATCCTTCCTGAAAACCATGGAATAACTGTGCAATGGAAACAAGCTTAAAGAAGCTTAAAACTCAGACTCTGAAAAATATTTTTTTTTTAATTTTTTGTCTCCAATACACATTTTCCACGTGATATTGTTGACAGTTTCCGCCACAAATATTATTCTTGCTGCAAATCAACCAGCTTTGTGGCATTATGCCAGCTGTGATTTTAGACTTTCTCTACAGGTCTGTAAAATATGGTTTAGTTTGTAGTAGTAGCGATCCTGCACTGTCATTTGGGATTACATACCAAGCAGTCAGTAGTCACTATAAATATTTCTTACACTGCATTTGTGGTACTCAGTGTTTCAGATTAGGTTTCCCTGTAACACTAAGTTACATTAAGTTACATGTCACTGGAAACATCACTGACTGTTACTCAGAAAAACAAAACAAACCAACAAAAACTAAAAAAAAAATCACTTTCTTGGAATACAATATTTCATTAAAATACAGGTCTTCTTACCTTGTTACTATCTCTTCTAGGAAAGCTTGGAAAAATGTTATAAACACAGTGAAAAACTAGAGTGAGCTCTTGCTAACATCACAAAGCTGCCTTGTCTGTGAAGTCATGTGGGTTTACAAACAATCAAGTGCTGTGAGAATGATAGGGAAGAATAACAAATACTTAAATAATGAAGTGTTTGGATATTAAAATGCCTGAAAAAGGAAAATAATAGAAAAGAGATGAACTGAGAGTAAGGCAATTTTGCGGCTGAATTTTGAGTTCATTAATTCTAACATAACTTAGAGTAATTTCTTCTGTTATTTTCTTCTTTGCCATTACACAGTTTCCAAATTCCCATGGTAGTATGTGTTTGGTATGAAAAAGGCTGACAGGAACAATCCTCAGATTGATGAAATTATTTTACAGATTCCTGTATTTTTCCTGCAATTATTAAAGGACATGACCTAGTGCTGTTTTTATAACATTTATTTAACTATTACGGATACTTTAAAATAGTAATTTTACACTTTTTCTTATTTAGACTCTTCCAAGAGACTAAATTTGAGTGTGTTTTTTTTGTTTGCTTGTTTGTTTTGTTTTGTTGGGTGTGGTTTGGTTTGGGTTTTTGGGGGGTTTTGTGTGTGCGTGTGTGTGTGGGGGGGGTGTGCGTTTTTTTTTTTTTACCACTTCTGACCTTCCTCCATAGACAGATAGAATACTCTGAGAAAACAGATGCCATTGTTTATCTCCATCTTCCATGGAGACATAAGCAATATCTTTTATCATAGCTCCTGTTATTGTATTTCCTTTAGCTGTTTATTCTACCAATACACAGTAGAAGCTCTGAGTATCATCAAAGCTTACCAACCATTTCTTAGATCATAACAGCACAAGGATGTAGGTAACATTCTGTAGTTATTCTAAGAGTTGCTTGACTTGCAGAAAGTACTTCATTCATACATCAAGCATGGGATTCATCTGATTTGATGTAGGCATTTGCAATACAGATGTCTATGCCTGAGCCAGCTGTGTATATTCCCTTTATAGCCAGTGGAGAGAAACAAGCATTTCTAGAATGCATCTCGCTGACCCTTAATGCAGATTCCCAAATTAGGTCAGATGAATCACACCTTAAATATTGCTACACTTCCTCATTGTCTGTTAAGCATGTCAGGTGACTGCTTCAGATATGGATAAATGATAAGCATTCCCTTATTTTCAAACCTGCCAAGGCTTGTTTGCCTCATACTTTTCAAGAAAAAAATCCTATGGATCTCATTTTTGTAAATTCAGCATGATTTTTTAATAACTTTTATCTTAGTTTTACTTTCAACAATAGTGGTAGTTAATTACATTTAATTTATTGACTGTTTAAGACTGGTCACTGTATTAGCTCCAGTGTTGATACAGAGGAATAAAGAGTTTCATTAGGCAATTTCATAGCTAATTAAAGACATAAATGGGTATAAATTAGAGGGTGAATTTATAAGTGTTCTTTGACTTGCCCTCTCCTGAGACTACTCCTGTCTGTGGGATGGCAGCTTCCAGCTATCCTTTCAAAGCCAGGAATAAAGTCTGCTCTTTGAAAAGAGAGAGAAAAAAATTACATCCTGATGATATCATCTTTTTTTAAGAGTTAGATTGGATGACTTCTTTGAAAAACCTCAGATTAAAAAGAAAATTAAATCCAGGTCCTCAGAGTAGTAGGTTATTGTGTAACAGATGGGTATCCTCCCTAGAAAAGTGAACAGAAACAAACAGGCTGAGCTGTTAGTGTACATTAGCCTGTTCTTATTCCTGGCACATGTTGTTGAGGAGTCAACATAAAAAAAAAAAAAAAAAAAATCTCACCTGGACTTGATACTTACAAACAAGAAAGAAATGGTTGAAATATGAAAGTCAGACACAGCCTTGGTTGCAACAATGGTGTTCAAGATCCTAAGAGGAAGGAGTAGGGAAAAAAGTAGGACTGAAGTCCTGGCTTTCAGGAGAGCAGACTTTGGTCTCCAGGGACCTGCTTGGAAGGATCCCATGGGATATAGCCCAGGAGAGGAGAGCAGGAGAGCCAGATATTCAGGGATCACTTCCTCCAAGCTCAAGAAAGCATCATACTGACAAGTAGGAAATTATGCAAAGACAGCCTGTGGACTGCATGGATGAGCAAAGGAGCTCTTAACTGAACTTAAGACATAAAAAAAGAAGTATATCAGAGGTGTACACAGGGACAGTTGATCCAGAAGCATATAGTTGCTGTCCAATACTGTAGGCACAGGGTTGAGAACGCCAAGGATGACCTGGAGTTGAATCTGGCAAGGGATGTGAAAACCAACAAGGATTCTACAAATACATAAACAGCAAAAGGAAGACTAGGGAAAACATGCCCCTCCTGCTTAATGGGGCATGTGATTTGGTGACAAAGGATGTGGAAAATGTCGAGGTACTTAAGGCATTTTGCCTGAGTCTTTACTGGTAAGACTTGTATTCGGGAATCCCAGGCACCTGAGATCAGATGGAAGGTCTGGAGCAAGAAAGACTTAACCTCAGTGGAAGAGAAGATTACAGAATCACAGAATGTTAGGGATTGGAAGGGACCTCAAAAGATCATCTAGTCCAATCCCCCTGCCGGAGCAGGAACACCTAGATGAGGTTACACAAGAATGTGTCCAGGAGGGTTTTGAATGTCTCCAGAGTAGGAGACTCCACAGCCTCCCTGGGCAGCTTGTTCCAGTGTTCTGATACCCTTACTGAGAAGAAGTTGCTTCTCCAATTTAAGTGGAACCTCTTGTGTTCCAGTTTGTACCCATTACCCCTTGTCCTACCGTTGGTTGTCACCGAGAAAAGCCTGGCTCCATCCTCGTGACACTCACTCTTTATATATTTATAAACATTAATAAGGTCACCCCTCAGTCTCCCCTTCTCCAAGCTAAAGAGACCCAGCTCCCTCAGCCTTTCCTCATAAGGGAGATGTTCTACTCCCTTAATCATTTTCATGGCTCTGCGCTGGACTCTCTCAAGTAGTTTGGTATCCTTCTTGAACTGAGGGGCCTTCTGGCATGTCCGCTACTCCTCTGAGCTTGGTGTCATCAGCAAGCTTGCTCATAGTACACTCTATTCTCTCATCCAAGTTATTGATGAATATATTGAATAATACCAGCCCCAGTACTGACCCTTGAGGCACTCCACCAGATACAGGCCTCCAACTGGACTCTGCCCCATTGACAATGACTCTTTGGCTTCTTTCCTTCAGCCAGTTCACAGTCCACCTCACTACCCCATTGTCCAGTCTGCATTCCCTCAGTTTAGCTGTAAGGATGCTGTGGGAGACTATGTCAAATGCTTTACCGAAGTCAAGGTAGACCACATCCACCACTCTGTCATCATCTATCCACCTCGTTATGTCCTCATAAAAGGCGATGAGGTTGGTCAAACACGACTTCCTCTTGGTGAAGCCATGTTGACTGCCCCTAATGACCCGCTTATCCTTGGTATGCTTTGAGATGGCACAAAGAATAAGTTTCCCAGGGATGGAGGTGAGGCTGACTGGTCTATAGTTACCCGGGTCCTCCTTCTTGCCCCTTTTGAAGACTGGAGTGACATTTGCTTTCCTCCAGTCCTCAGGGATCTCTCCCGTTTCCCAAGACTTGACAAAGATGATGAAGAGTGGTCCAGCAATGACCTCAGCTAGCTCCCTCAGCACCCATGGATTTATGGATGTTCAGATTGCCTAATTGCTCCCTAGCTCAGTCCTCATCAACCGAGGCAAACTCCTCCATTGTCCTGCCTTCCCCTGGGGCCTCAGTGGTATGGGGCTCCTCAGGACAGCCTCCAGCAGAGTAGACAAAGACAAAGAAGGCATTCCATAACTCTTCCTTCTCTATATCTTCTGTCACCAGGGCACCCACCTTTTTCATCAGTGGGCCTACATTGCCTCTGGTGTTAGTTTTATCTGCCATGTATTTGAAAAAGCTCTTTCTGTTGTCCTTGCCCCCTCTCACCAGGTTTAATTCTAAGGAGGCCTTAGCTTTCCCAGTTGCCTCCCTACACCCTCTGACAACAGCCTTATATTCTTCCCAAGTGGCCAGCCCCTCCTTCCATGATCTATAAACTCTCCTCTTCCACCTGAGCTTACCCAGCAGCTCCCTGTTTAACCACACAGGTCTCCTGGCTCCCTTCCTTGACTTCCTACATGTGGGAATGCTCTGATCTTGTGCCTGGTAGAAGCAGTCCCTGAACACTAACCAACTATCTTGGGTCCCTTCACCTTCAAGCAGCCTTGCCCATGAGATTTCCCCTAGCAATTGCTTGAAAAGGCCAAAGTTTGCCCTGCTGAAGTCCAGGGTTGCAATTTTGCTTGCTATCCTATTCCTGCCACAGGAGATCCTGAACTCCACCATTTCATGGTCACTGCAACCAAGGCAGCCCTCAACCTTTGCCACTCCAACCAGACCCTCCTTGTTAGTGAGGAGGATATCCATCAGTGCACCTCCTCTAGTCAGCTCCTCCACCATTTGCAACATGAAGTTATTGTCAAGGCACTGGAGGAACCTCCTATACTGTGGCTGGCTGGCTGAGTAGTCCTTCCAGCAAACATCAGGGAAGTTAAAATCCTCCACAACAACCAGGGACTGTGACTGTGAGGCTGCTCTCAGCTGCCTGTAGAAGGCCTCATCAACTTCTTCACCCTGATCTGGGGCCTGTAATAGACAACCACAATAGTATCACCCCTGTCAGCCTGCCCCTCCTTAATTTTCGTGATCATGCTGAGCAGATCTTGCACCTGCTTACACCTCACACAGGTGGGATGCTGGCCATCCTCCCCCAGCAGCAGCAGGCTCTGGCACTCCCTGCAGCCGGAAACCTGAACAGCCATGGTTTGGGGCAGGCTGTCGGTGTGAGTTGCTAGTCTTCTTGAGAGAAGCTCTCTTTCTGGATGAGACCATGGTTGGCAGCAGGATGAGACAGTGGCACTAGGTGAGAAGGTCTAACTAGCAAAAGTGACAACCTCTGCACCCTAGTGCACAAGTTGCCACACCTGCTGCTGCAGCACAGTGTGGGTGCTACTCACCCTCATCACAAGCTGGTTGCCCCTTCTGGCACCTGGCGGGCAGCAACATGTCACTGCCCTCCCAGAGGCTTTTTCAAGGCCAGGGGCGGGGGTGTGATCACCCTCACCGTGATCACGCCCACTCCACATCAGCTGTTCTCACAAGGGCTGCCTGGAGCTTCTGGGTCTCTTGAGAACGAAAGTGCCCGATTCAGAGAAAAAAACAAACAAACAAACAAACAAAAGGCTTCTCTGTACCTTGAAGATTTAGGGAGTACTTAAACAAATTGGACATATATTGGAGGTTGTGGAGTCTCCATTCATGGAGATATTCAAAATTTGAGCGTACGTGGTACTGGTCAACCTGCTACAGATGTCCCCTCTTGAGGAGGGCACTGGACTAGGTGATCTCAAGAGGTGCCTTCCAACCTAAATGATTCTATGGTTCCATAATTCTACCTGTAGGCAGCAGTTTTTAAAAATGGTGGCTAGAGTAAGTTTATATTTTAACTAAAGCTGAACTGCAGTCACGGTTCAGGGAACTGAACTGCAGTTCAGGGTTATACACAAAGCCACATCTTCTAGGCACAAAAGCTAACCTCAGTTTGCTGGACCTGACCTTTGTAGGTTTCTGACGCGGTCAACACAAAGAGAATTTCCTCCAGAGGTAATTTAGGGTGGAAAATTGGCTGTAAGAGTACTTACTCCCTTCTGAAAGGAGTCCCTTGCCACAGGGACCTCTGAGAAAACACACCTGTATAACCTTGGAGGTTATACAGCTCCCAAACAGGAGCTTTTCAGTTGCTGCTTTGGATTTCATTGTAAAATCTCACCAAGCCCCACTTCATGTCCTTTTTTTGGATTTAACCCAGAAAACTTTCTTCAAAGCTTGAATGGGGAATGAGAGAAGATTTTTGAGTGTAGTTGTCTCATTAAGCACCAGGCTGCCAGGGTTTAAGTTCAGAAATATTAGTCTGATGTTCTTTCATATACATAAATACATTTTTACAGGACATTTGGCTGTTTTCATTCCTGAAGTTTTATAATAAAGATTGAACTTCACAGGGACGGTGAAGGGAAGAGAGTTTGACTGAGAGAAAAGAGTAACTTTGGGAGAGTAACTCTTTCTCTATAAATTGAATCTCTGACTCAGATTGTTATGTATATGATATCAAGAGCAGAATGATTGACATTGCAAAGAAAGAAAAAGACAGAAACACCTCCAGAATACCATAGCGTTCACTTACTATTTTAAATGATATGAACAGTTTTGATTTAGTTAAGTAAGAAACATACTTACATTTAAAGGTATGCGATGAAAATGACCAGAAGTCATAGGTTAGATTTTACATTGCACTATTTTTTTTTTCCTGTTTAAAAATATGCTTTTCATTACTATTACAGCCAGACAGGTCTAACTGGGCAGAAAAACAAGACAAGAACCACTTGGACCTATTCTTTGGATCTGAGCCTTTCCCAAGTAAATCTTTAGTGAAACATGCATCCATTAACCCAGTACTTTTGCAGTCATAATCATCCAATTAGTCCTACCTTATGATGGTGACTTTATTTGGTAGACAGTTGGATAATTTAATACCTCTTTTTCTTTCTTTTTTCTTTTTCTTTTTTCTTTTTTCTTTTTCTTTTTCTTTTTCTTTTTCTTTTTCTTTTTCTTTTTCTTTTTCTTTTTCTTTTTCTTTTTCTTTTTCTTTTTCTTTTTCTTTTTCTTTTCCTTTTCCTTTTTCCTCTTTCTCTTTTTGTGGGCTAGGATTTACCTGCCCAATGACAGCAATAGAGCTGAATAGAAAGTTTAAGAAATTCAAAATTGCACTCATAAGTTAGCTGTGAGGAAAAACATGGGGTTGAGGAAAGCATGAGCATTTTTAATGGGCTTGTTTTTAACCTCTTTTATACAGTAGTCATGAATTTTTTTAAAGAATGATGGTACTTAAAAGTGACTCTTATAAATATAATGAAGATAATTAAACCAGACATTGACTTAAGAGAATAAATCATATCAGCATTTATAAACATGTGATTTACTTGGTGGGTTGTTGCTGGCTGGCAGCCAAGAACATACACAGCCGCTTGTTCTCTCCCATCTGACTCCCCCTAACCCCACATGATTGGGAGAAAATAGGAAGAACAGGAGCAAGAAAGTTCAAGATGAACACAGGAAAATCATTCACATATTACTGTCACAGGCAAAACAGACTCGACTTGGGGAATTTTACTTGATTGACTGCCAATTAACATAAACATTTAGTCACTTATTCAGGTAATGGACACAAAGAAGGCAAACATTTAAACACTTAGGGAAAACATGTTTGCTGCCCCTTTCCTAGGCTAAACGTCACTCATACACTTCTCCTTCCTCCTTCCTAGTCTCCTGTTATCACTGCAGGCTATGCTCAGTCCTTTTGTTGAGGTGAGAGGTGGTCCAGAAGACTGGGACAGACCCTGATAGTTTCTTTCTGTTGCTCATCATTTCTCATCCTGTTCTTCCACTGTCCCTTCCTTCTTACTTGTTTCCTCTGCTCTGGCATGGGTCCTCCATGGACTGCAGTTCCTTTGGGGCTTATCTGTGGGCCGCAGTCTCTCTGGGGGTGTTACCAGTTCCACTGTGGATCACCTGCTACTGCTCCAGCTTCATTGTTCTTTTTCCTCAGTGTTTTTTTCTCATTTCCTAAATATGTTTTTACAGAGGTGCCACCAGCTTGGCTGATGGATTCACCTGTGTCCTGTGGTGTGTCCATTGCCATAGGAACTAGCTGGAACTGACTACGTCTGGCAGAGGGCAACCCCTGGCCTCTTCTCACATACGCCACTCGTGCAGCCTCCACCTTGCCATTTTTGCCAAATACATTACAATAATATACATATTTTTAAAAAATCTAAATATACACATAAAAGAAATACATTTTGTGAAATATATTTTGTGCTAAAGTCTTTCTTTCACAGTTACATAAAAGCCCTTTGAACAGTCTTAAAATGACATGTAAAGGAAAATGCCCACTCAATAACTGATCTTCAAGTAACACCCTCACACTTTAAGAGTCGTAAGGGAAGGGAACAGAACAAGATTAAATAAGAGAGAGGAGAAGGAGTGGGAAGGATATGAGATAACAAAACTGCAAGAGAACTGCTGTATTTATTCAAAATCTAACACGTGAAGAATCTATTTACAAAGAACCTGACTTGTATTGCTTCAGTGAAATGCTTCAGAGGAGTGTTAGAGTAACTCCATAGCAAGATGCCATAGTAAATGAGCCATCAAAATAGGCCCCATTTCAATGTCTTATGGACTCCTGTTCAGTGTTCATTTCAGGGCCTGCGGATGAACAGGTGTACAGGGAACCACAAGCACTATGAATTGCTGCTTTTCATTCAGAATTCACAGTTCTCTCATTTATGGCATCATAAAGACTTAAAAGTCTTTTCCTCAACATGGGAAAAAGTAAAGAATGTCCCTTATTTTCTGGCTCAGAAGTGTAGCGGAAACAGGGTGGGGTCTGCTTCATTTTGGTTTGACACTAAATCAAAACTGCCTGCAGGATTTTGTTCCTTGCAAAACTTAACTTTGTGACTTTCTATTTTAAAATATGGCTGATAGCTTCTTCATTTAGATTTCTCCAAGCGTAATACTCCCTCACTAGCTAAATCTAATTCCAAATGCTAAGTGCTAAACCAAGCCCTGCTCAACAATCAGTAAATTGCGATGCAACTATCGAAAGATATGGTCCCTACACTTAGTTTCCCTGATGCCTCTTGGTTGTGTAGAGGCTGTCATTATATGTCGTGGGGAACTAATTGAACCAGTGCATAGTGACAGAAAATTACAGTCCTGATAGTGAAATAAGAGCTGATATGATTTTGCAGGAGTATCAACACTATTTAAATCTCATAATGTTAGAAGAAGGTAATTGCCAGGATTGATGGAGGATGGTCAAACATACATTGAAGCCCCTTTAATTTAGCATGTTTGATACATACTTTTGAAATGGAACTTTTATATTTGGGACCTCTCACAATATGTCACTGAGCATTCCAAATTCTATTATTGTTCCTTTTGTGTTTGTGGACTTGTGCTTCCATAGCTCTATAGAAATATAGAAGAGAATAATTTTTTCAGAATATATGAAATTTCACATTCCTTCTTTGTCTGGTGGCCTTAAGAAAAATAAAGAAATAAATGCCTCTGAATATTTCAGAATCCTTAAGTGTTACTTTGAATTAATCCTTAGACTAGTAGTTCAGCAGAATTTTCCAAATTTCAGTGGGGAAAATAAACCCAGTTATACACCTTTACTCCTTCTGTTAGATGTAGTAGTTGAGCCTGGTCATAGACAGTAGTTTTGCATAATAATAACAAAATAGTGTGTGGTCCCTATACCTGAAATGTCTTTTAGACATTGAATTAAGCTTCGAGTTAGGTTTGTTGCAGATATCTTGCAGATATAAAGAGTGGTATAAAAAAGTCCAAAGTTAAATGTGAATGGCAGCCAATGACATAAGCTTTTGTACAGGACTAAAAGGTGAGATAGAATTGAGAGAATGAAGTATCAGCAGCATTAGAAAAAATGAGAAGTCTTGGGAATGCCCACCTTCATATCTATTCATTTATGGGAAGTTTCATGATAAAATTTTCAAGACCTATGAACACCGCTGAGTGTAACTCTTACTCCTTTCAAGAGGAATTAGATATTTACGTAGTTTCCTAAATAGTTGTCTAACATGGCCAGAGATCTTCTGAGGTAGGTACCCAGAATGAAAGTACCAATCTTTCCTCTGTCTAGTGTAGATGCAGAGTCAGATGGCTCTGAATGACGCTTCAGAGCATCAGCTCTCTGGTGATGGGCTGTCTAGAGAATCCCAGGAAGAAATGCTTAGAATTGAGGTTTATCTGAAAAGGTCTTGGGTACTTCTAATCACTTGAAGTCCACTGTCCACAAACCCTCCAAAAATTGTAAGCCTGTGAAAAATTGAAGAGATTCTAATGTGAGGAAAATGCAGTCTTGCCTTTTGCATTATTACTGAGACACAGTTCACGTAGCTTCTCTGCTTTTTAGATATTCAAACCTCTCTCTCATTTTTATCTCATTTGTTGCATCTTGTCAGACTGCTGATATTTCAACACTCTTGATGATTCTGTATCACTCTGCAGCAGAGAACACAGGCTGCAAAGGGAGAACTGGTGCCTTACAGGATATTCCAGCATGCCAGCACATTGAAGAATAAGGCATCAAGCAAGAAAGCTATTCCCTGTAGCCCAGAGATTAGGATACAAGGAAGGTGTCCTGAGTTCTACTCCTGAGAATACAAATGCATTTTAGATCAAGTAAAGTACTTCAGAACCAGTTATTGTCAGACATGAAGATGACTTCTGACTATGAACCCTGTGTTGGTAACTTTCTTTTGCAGAGCAAAAGAATGTAGTTTAAAACTTCGTCACATATTGTCTTTATTTAAAGTGTGTTTCAACTCTAATGAGGCCTTAAGCTTCTCCCTTTTCCCCCCTCGTTTTAATTTCTTACTAGGTGGTGTTCAGGACTGCCTCAGAATCATCAGAAAAGACAGAGGTTTGCATTTTTTAGAAGGTGAACTCCACAAAATCAGTTGTGAACTCTTTAATAAAAATCAACCCTGTGTCATATCAGAAGCTACACAACAAAACAACCAATTCCACATGATGGTCATAAAAGGCTCTCAAAGATAACCGTCAGCACAGAGTTGTGCAAAGCTACTCAAAAAGGAAATTCATATATCATGGGAAGCATTCAAACTCTTCAGTTTGCTACTGAATCAAGTTGACAGGATGGCAAGACAGTGCTTTGCCTTGTTCCCACCATATCTAGAGTTCATAAAGTCTTTTGTGTACATAAAAAAAAAAAGGAACCAACCAAGCAAAAAGCCCAACAACTAATAGAAATTATCACTTCGCACTAGTTTCCCTGCATTGTTCTGCCAGTGTTGGACTAATCAGGTCACTGCAGAGAATATGGCAGCAGTGTTGCTGCCATGTACAACACTAACATGGGCAGAGTTGTAACAATAGCTCCAAAAAAGAAACCAGGAGTTATAAAAATACATATTCTGACTATTAGTGTTTAAGCACAGTAATGATGTTCCAAAGATGCAATGGACAAATGTTCTGCTAAGCAGTTTCAACTGCAAGTTCAAGAACGCTTTTGAAAACCTCTTGCACAGCTGCACAGTTTAGAAAAGTAATATAATTAAGAAGAGCAATTGAAGCTTTAGAGTCTGTCTACTAAATTTTACTTTTCAAAATTAAGATGCCATAAAAGTGCTTGAAATCTCAAAAATTTAATGTTTGGCCAATTGCTAAATGAAAGTGACAAATAGCTAAATAGAGCTATTTAAATCTCCTCAAGTGACAGTCTGAATTTTAGTCTCATGAAGTCTGAAGCTGAAGAAATACTAACGTCATCCAAAAGAATATTAATAAAGAGAATGTCACTGGAGTTAGAGCTAGAGTGCTGCTGCCAGTGGCAGAAATGTTTAAACATTTTTCTAGTGTGGCCATTTTAGAATTAATACTACTATAATTTTAATTAATTTAGTTTTCATTTTGTTTTTTCAGTTTATTTAAGTGAGCATACTCAACACTAGGAACTCGCTCACAGCTATACCTTAATCTCTATGATTAGTTTAAAGATGTTTCTAGGTCAGTTTTTTTCATCAGCTTCTACTGCACTGAGTTCAAGTCAGTTCATTTTTTCTAGTTCATTTTCACATGTGAAAAGTCCATGTGCAGTGCTCTATCGATTTTAAGCAGTTTTGCACCTTTGATTGAATTTTCCTTTAGTTCAAAAGTCAGTTTTCTGTCCTCCATTATTGAGAAACAGTTTTACCTGACAGAGAAAGGAAGAAAGTTGGGATTTTAGGTCTGCCACAGAAAATGGTTAAATGATTATATTATCAGACATGAGATCTGTCCACCTTGTGAAAATATTGGTTATATGTAGTGATGGATCAGCTGACTTGAGCAACTCACCCTTCTTAAAAAACAGGCAATCCCTTCCATATTATTTCCTGTGTTGACCTTTACTGCAGTTGAAGTTAACTAGGCAGGTCCTATCTGTCCTATACCAAAAATAATCTGGGAGACTTACTGCATTTCTATAGTTTATGAATATCTCCTCTCCTTTATAGTTGCAAATATTCCTGGTATAGTTCAAAGCATGCACACTGTGTTGTCCTAGTTTCACCTGGGATAGAGTTAATTTTCATCTTAGTAGCTGGTATAGTGCTGTGTTTTGGATTTAGAATAGGTATCGTGCTGATAATAGACCGATGTTTTAGTTGTTGCTATTCAGTCAAGGACTTTTTAGCTTTTCATGCTGTGCCACATGCACAAGAAGCTGGGAGTGGGCACAGCCAGGACAGCTGACTCCAGCTGACCAAAGGGATATTCCATATCATATAATGTCATACTCAGTATAAAGTATAAAGCTGAGTGAAGATGAAGGAAGGGGCGGATGTTTGGAGTGATGGTGTTTGTCTTCCCAAGTAACTATTACACGTGTGGAACCCTTGTCTCCTGGAGATGGCTGAAAACCTGCCTGCCCATGGGAAGTATTGAATGAATTCCTTGTTTTGCTTTGCTTGTGTGCAACTTTTGCTTTACTTGTTGAACTGAGTTTTCTCACTTTTACTCTTCTGATTCTCACCTCCATCCCACCAAGGTGGGATGGGGGAGAGACCAAGCGACTCTATGGTGCTTAGTTGCCATCTGGGGCTAAGCCATTACTTGTAAATAAGTTGTAAAGTACTTTGTATAAATTTCATTCTGTAATCTTGTTATTTTCCCTTTCCCCCTTCATTTTCTGCTCAGTATTTTTCTTCATGGCAATTTATTTTGTAGCTTTTTACTAGACTGCTTTCATAGTGAACATAATGGAGCCATACTGTGCTGACCTCTAAAGCTATCATACCCATTCCTGCAACTTTACCTGTTGAAGTAAGTGTTTCTGTTACTGAGTACACTAGCAGCTCACTGTTAGCTGTGGGAAAACATCTTAGCCTTGAATTAGTGCATCTTGTGACATACACAAAACTTGGAGAGAAAAGTCTGGATTGTACAAATCGAAAAACAAGCACCAGGAAGCCCACACAGTTGTAGCATCTTTCTAAACTGGACATTAGGAAAAGGTTCTTCACCAAAAGGGTAGTGGAGCACTTGCAAAGGCTGCCCAGGGAGGTGTCACGGCCCCAAGCCTGACAGTATTCAAGAAGAGACTGGACAATGTCCTCAGACGCAAGGTGTGAACTGTGGGGTTGTCATATGCAGGAGCAGGAGTTGGACTTGATGATCCTTGTGGATCCCTTCCAACACACAACATTCTATGATTCTACAAACTGCATGCTTAATTGCCAAAACAGTTGATTTTTGCAGTAGGATTTGTATGAGTCTTGGTTTGGTTCAGTTAAACGGTCACAGCTGGGTGTCTAACTTTCTGCCACAAGTTGCCAGCAGCCTTGTGATTCCCATTGCTGCTTCTCTATCTCTTGGCCAAGGTATCTTTTTATCCTGATCTGCTATGGACCTGGTCTTCCCAGATTTGGTGTAACAGGTGACTCACACCACACACTGCCTTGGGGCACACTGTGCTCAGTAACACTGACCTTGTAGAACAGGAACTGGGGAACAAGGGATTTAACTCTCTTCTCCATTGATAAAGTCGCACCTGTGTTCATAGCTGTTTACTGCGGTGGAGGCTTCTGGACTGGCCAATGGCAGCTGTTGAAGATTTCAGTTTTCTCATATTCAATATCATGTATTTAAAGGCATTTACAGGCACCATGTCAGTGAATCTACCCCACAGGACTTTACTTCTAATTACCTGTTTCTATGTTACCATACATACCCAGGAAGAAATCTCACTTTTGGTATCTATTCAGTAATTGTTAATTTGGTTCTAGTAATCCTTCCTCTTTACAGTATTATCCTTACTTTTGTTATCTTGTTGTACCATAACATAAATAAACAGTGAGCTTTGAAGTGTCTATATTTGGCTATATATCTATTTTAGTGCCTTCCACATCCATGTACTTTTTGATTTCCTTGTCATATTCTAGTACAATGTGAATACCTCATTGTAATAATTTTAACTTAGCTTGTGTGTTGTTTTATTCTTTGTCTTTAAAGCATTTGTTCAAAATATCTTCCAAGTGTGCTGTTTTTTGTCCCTTTCCTTCACTTTATTTCCACAATTTTTTTCTATATCCTTTTTCCTTGTTTTTATAGTCTTCCTTGCCTTTTTTTCCTGCAGATATGTTTGCATTATTCACTCATATTCACTGCATTAAACATCTTTCACCTGCTTATTTAGTAATACTACATTTTAGTACTCTTTTCATCACTCTTCAGATACTGACATGAATTTTGCTTGTAGCTTCTGATTTAATACCATTTTTCAATGTGTTTCTCACCCATTTTTATCCCTCATAGTACTGTCTTCTTTAACTTCCAATTTCTTTCAAAATCTGATTTTCTAAAGAGAAATATTTGTCATCTGGGAATCCTTTAAGTAGTCCTCTGTGTTGAAAACCGAAGGGTATATATCAGAGATTAGAGGTGGGCATATAACCATTAGTTTATGTGATTAAAGGCTCATCCTCATGAATCCAAAGGAGCCCAGGGGAACAATGGCAGTTGGGGGAACAATAGCAACCTCCTCAGATCAAATGGAGCCCCCAAGGTGGTTCCTCCCCAGGCAATCCCAGGAGAGCCTCAGCTTATGGCCCCAGGATGGCACCCAGCAACCTGATCCCTCAGCCAACCACTTTCCATAGATGGTTACTGCCTTTGGGGATGCGTGAGTCATTGCAACACATCAGGAAGACCTTCAGCATTATTGCAAGATTTATTGTGGGATGTTCAGGGCAAAGAAATGGGGGATGTGGGATGATCAAAGGCAAAGAAAGGGAGGGATCAAAGATGTCTGGTGAGGAGCAAGCAAAGGAAAGCAAAGGAAAAGGGATAAAAATGACTAGTTGTGTGCAGTGAGACGGTCAACATGCTTGTCTGGACATACCCTGCACCTGATCAATGCAGTCTATCTTGTCTTCTCATTACACCCCATTTTTAATTACCTTCCCAGTTGCAGGGATTTCTGTCTTGTGTGCACGTGTGTATCTGGGGTTGCACAGCAACTGGAGCAGGCCCAGAGGTCTCAGGGCCTCCATGTCTGTGGTGGGGGGCACTGGAGAGACCAGAGAATGTGTTCTTTGTCACCAGGTGAGTATTTCAGTGTGTAATTTCTGGTGTGCCTCAAGCTGGACTAACTGGTGAGGAGTACAAGAGGCTCAGCAGAGGGGTATTGGAGTGGCCATAAGTCTGGGCTGGATCCTGGAGAGACGAGGGTATTTGACAGTTGGCTACCTGAGGGAACAGGGGTTCTTGCCAGCTACTGGAGAAACCATGGGGTCTGGGGTTGGGCTATGGCAGGGGTCATAGATCTGAACCAGCTAGTAAAGCATGTGTGGTGTGTGCTCATCTGTGCATATCTATGTGTCGCAGCTGGGACACCATGGGCTCCAGGGCACAAACTGAGTGTGCCAGGATGGTTATTGGTGGGTCCAATCCCTAACATTCTGTGATTCTGTGATCCATAGTGTGTGGCGGAATGTGTGTGCACGTGTATGCGCAGGCTAGGCTACCAGCAACTGGAGTGGAGAGGTAGCTTTGGGAGCTCCTATGTCCAGATGCCAGCAAGTGGGGAGACTGGGATCCAGGGCTGCTACTGGGCAGCCTGAGTGCCTGAGCCCAGCTGCCGGAGGGATACCTGTTGTGTATATATATTTTTCTCTTTCATCCTGGTTAGCCAGAAAGGAGAATGGGATGAGTCCATTTGTGCTGCTTATATTTGCATTCATTACTGAATCACACAGTCATGGAATATCTCAAGTTGGAAGGGACCCATAAGGATCACAGAGAGTCCAACATTTTGCTCCTCACAGGACTAGATGAAACTAAACCGTATGACTCAGAGCATCACTCAGACACTCCTTGAACTCTGACAGGCTTGATGCCATGATTGCTTCCCTGGGCAGCCTGGTCCAGTGACCGACCAATCCTTGAATGCATTGGCATTGTTCAGTATATCTGTAGAGGGTAAATTTAAACATGGAAAATCAAATTATTTATCCATCTTATGTTTTACAGTGTTGCATATTGCAGCATTTTTTTGTCTTTACTGACAGTTTTAAGAGATACTTCCCTCTCTCTCTTGTCATGCATATATACATGTAAATTTCTTGAAGATTTTGGTAGCTTTAATGATTATTTTAGTTCCTTATTTAACTATATAAGATGTCAGTCTAATTGCAGAAGTTCCTGGAGGCTTCCATTTTCTGTCAATACAGCAGAGTTTTTGAATGTCAAGAAAAAGCATTCCTAGTTACAGAATGTCAGAAATACAGGTCCAGAACCATTGTTTTGTTTAAAGCTTCTTTATATTTTCCATTTATATAATGGATTTAAATATATATATATATAAAAAAGTACGTATAATATTTTTAGTGTGTATATATTTTTTTTCCATTACTGTGAGTAATATTGTATGGAACAGTGATAAATCTGCAGTTGCAAATTTGAAGTGCTTGAAGTGTAGAATGTAAGAATGAATAATCCCTAAGTGGAGTTCCAGCAGCAATAGATGGAGTCTTCCACTTTGCATTATCTTAGTTTAAATTCTTACAAAAGATTTCAGAAATATTTTATTGAAAATATTTTCTTATTTCAATAGCTTTGTTTTTAAAGATAGCATAAGTAGATGAAAATGTTCAGTTATGTCTAATGTGTTTGCATTTCATCTGTTCTTACATTCATGAAAATGTACTTTTGAGTTCAACATTTGCAACTTATGTATGTAGTAACAAGTTTTGCATATTGGCATAGCAAGGAGAGTTAATATTTTCATGGCTATAATGACCTAAAGTATCATATTTATTAAAATGGATATTAATTTAGGAACTAAATATTCATTAATGTTCATAAAGTTCTTCTCAAACGTCAAAAGAAAAGTGTCACCTCTCCCAGAACTTTCTAATGCCTCTTGAGACATAAAATATAAAGAAATATTCATTACAGAAGTATCTCTTCTCAAAATTAAAATAAAAGGCAGTAAAAACTCAAGTGTAGATTTCTGAGCTGAAGGAACAACTGAAGAAGCTCCTCTTTAATTGCAATGGCAGCACTTGTTCCAATCTTCTCAGATGTTCAGCTAATTCCGCGGCAAAGATGTTAACTCAGATCAGATCACATTATCAATGAGCAGCTTCCTGTGTGACACGTCTCACTTCCTCATCTGTAATCTGCCTACCCTGCTCACCAAAAGCAGTCTAACTGCAGCATCACAGATCCCAGCGGTATGTAATTTACTCCTAAGAAGGGCACACTTTATCACGTTTGGCACACAGCACAGGAGGAAGGAGCAGGAGCTGGACTCAGTCAGCTGCAACTGAGAACCAGAACGTAATGTGAGAAGTTGCCTGCTGAGCAGCTGATCTCACAGGTAGGCCTGGCAGAGTCGTGCCTTGCTTCCTATTTAACTCACGCCCAGGGAGCATGAGTGATGTGGAGGGCTGTCATCAGGATGTGTAAACTAAAGCAGGACAATTAAAGTGGGGGCTGGCACGGGAGGGGGTGCATGAGGGCCCAGAGCTGCTACTCAGTGTTGCTGTAGTCAGTGCGGAGTGGTGATGAGGTGCCAAGGGATGGTGTCCCCTGCAGATGGGGGATGTTATATTCTGCACTCTATGGCACATCGGAGACCTGAAGCCAGACTTCACTTCCAGTGAGTGCCAGGGTGTTGCAGACTATAGAAATTTTTATTTCTGAGGGTGTATAGGTACATAATGCTAAAGGAAGTACCCTGTTTCCCCAAAAATAAGACAGGGTATTATATTAATTTTTGTTCCAATACTTATTACTTTTTTACATATATAGCTGCCTGGACACTATTTAAATTGACTTTTTTTTTTTAATAAACTGTAACTAGGGCTTATTTTTGGAGTAGGGCTTATATTTCAAGTATCCTCAAAAATCCTGAAAAATTATGCTAGGGCTTATTTTCAGGGTAGGTCTTATTTTCAGGGAAACAGGGTATATCAGCTACTATATATACTTACTTTAAATTTAGATTTAAGATGAATCATTTGGAACTGCAAGGGCTCTCCTGAAGCATGAAGACCAGCCCCAGCTGCTATAGAAAGCAACTGCTTCATCATAATTCTTTTAACTAACTTCAGGCTAGAGCTTAATCAGTTTATTAGGTTTGAATTTCCAACACCACCAGTGTCACTTCTCTGATAGTATAGAGGTGTCATAATTTACAACCTAATTTACTTTATAGACAGTTTATATTAATCATGTTCTTGTGTCAACATTGTCCTTTACCTTAAGTAGGGTTTTTTACTTTTTTCTCCTGAACATCATGTATGTATTGTAGGTTATGGAAAAGTGATTTATTTCCTCATTTAGATCTTCTTTTACCTTTTGTTTTGCAGGTAAAAGAAGGAAATCCATTTTTCTTCTTCAAAATAAGCATTGTTTTCCCAACATGTTCCTAGAAACATTATTGTGTCAATCTGCTTCAGTATGAACAAATGTTTTTGCGGACATGGGTGGCCAGTACTGTATACATCATCAATGCTTTCTACATAAACTTTTTTTTTCACTCATCTCTTCTGAAAGTGCCTTTCCTGGATGCATCCAATGCAAAATATTTTGGATTCCAGACTATCATCTAGCAGTCTTGCTACCTTACTAGTGTTCTGCAACATGCCTACCACTCTTCTTGATTTCTTGTTATCTAAAATGTAGTTATTGAAAAATAGAGCATCAAACAGATTGCTGTGGAAACTTGCCATTTTCATTGATAATCACTGTCTGAATGTAGCTTTCCTACCAGCTTTGCACTCATTCTTTCTGAAAACTAGACCCTGCTTCCTAAATTTGTTTATGAAATGTCATGTCAAACGATGTCAAAAGCCTTACTAACACCAAGATATTTGTCATCCACCATTCTTCCTTCACAATGCCTGTTACCCTGCTACGAAAGCGAGAAAGAGTGGTCTGACACTACCTGGTTTTGGCAGATACGTGTACACTCTTACTCATCACCTTGTGCTCTTGTAGGGGTTTACCAAACTGTTTCATTGTTTATGCCAGTACTTTTTCTAGGAGATGAACTTCAGCTACTTTTCACAGGTGGGCAGTGCATTTTTGCCTCTCATGTTACTGTTGAAAATTGCAAAGACATTAAATACAGTTTCTATTTCATCTTTACTGACATTAAGGAAATGAATTAGCAGCCAGAACAGATACATTTAGAACCTGATGCAAAACTACCTCCCTGATAACAGCAGGTTGTAGGAGAGAGAAGTTCAAAAAAAGCAAAAGATTTATTCAAGGATGGAGACTTCAGAAATGAGGAGTATGGCAAAATGTTTGTTATTTTCCTCAAAATTACTATCCAGAAAGATTTTGCAGCAGAACATCATTGTTTCAAAGTGAGTGCCAGGATCTTATGCATACAAGATACAATCAGTGCAACTTTAAAAATGCTAACTATAAATGCAAATGTTAACAGTGTCAGGGCAAGACTGACAAAACTTAATGTTATTACTCAAAGACCTGAAATTTGAGCAATACATTAGAGAGTGCAATGTGAAAATATTCTTACGTTCAGTATAAGACACAGTGGGCAAACGCACATGTTGCGGATTGTTAATCACAAAGTCCTGAGAAGAAGTCATCAGAAATGGATAGGAAATCTGACACAGTCATACAGTTGTGGAGACTTATCTCTTGCTTCACAGAGGTGAGAGGCGATGGGTGAGGCTTACTGCAGTACAACCCATATCAAGCCAGTCAACAACTGCTGTATTCACTGGAAAACAGACTGCTAGAGTACAGTACAGATGAAAATTTAGAAAAACAGATAACAGGATCAAGAGCTTTCTGAAATGTCTCTGTGGACTCATAACTCAAAACGCTTTGGAAAGTGAATTGAGGTATTGTTTTATTCAGAGAACTAACAACTATATATAACAAATTTTAGAGCCGCTAAAATCCAACTTTCAGCTCCCAGTCCTAGGATTGTTATATTTTATGTTAACGATTTACTGCATAAAATCCACAAAGAAGGTTAGGTAGGAGTTAGGATCCACGATTCACTATTGATTCACTATTGAGATAATTCAAACTACTTGCCTACCAACTCATACTATCTCTCACTCAGTGAATTCTAAATTAATTTCTTTGCTCACGGTGTTGCAAAAGGAGAACTCACATTTAATCCTTTTATCACAGCCATAGACTGTATGTTGAATTTTCTTCCTAAGGAGGAAAAGCTGAGTTTGCTATTTCTTGAGGAGATGAACTAGTCACAGTCGTCTATGAAAAGCTGATGCCATAAAGACAATTTTTATGTAAAGCACTGGCTGCAATTGTATCCACATTTATTGCTTGTGCTCAGAGCATGTTCAATAAGTCAATTCCCTCAAGAAGACTTGGCATATAGTGCTGATCAGGATTAGGTATGAGGTAAATTGTTGTGCTGTACACAGAAGGGTTTAGGGAGCTTGGAGCTGATGGCAGCTGAAGAGAGGTTTTCTTGTTTGTAGTTTGTGTTTATCGTTGTGATTACACTTTAAAAGTCGTATTCTGTGTAACCTTTAGTGAAAATAATTTAACTTTCATTTACGTCTCCTACATGTAAACTGTTTAAGGTTGCCTGCAAACAACAAGAGTTCACCAGTCTTGATGTAAGATTGCTGTTGTGCTAAAAAATTCATTTAGACCAGCTGTGTTTGTGTGACTGTACCAGTAACTGCAGTAGGGCAGCACCTTCAGGGGTCCATATGTCCAGGTGCCAGCAACTGGAGAGACTGGGATCCAGGGGCAGCTGCTGAGCAGAGTGAGTAAATGCAGCTGCTGGAGAGACACAGACTGTACACATGTATAAATATTTCTCACTCCTGGACTTGACCTCCATCCTGTTTAGCCAGAAAGAGGAACAGGATGAGGGTGTTGGTGTTCCTGTGCTTGTGTGGGTGCTCTGTGTCTCTGTCTGATCTGTGGCTGACTATCTATATATATATATGTGCATATGTGTATATGTTTATATGTATGTATGTATACGTGCAGGTATCTGTAGTATAAATATGTGTTCTGTGTGTGCACACCTGCTGGGAACACATCTTCAGCCTTGCCACTGTTTGGACCTGAAGACATGGACTGGACGCAGCCTCGCCCCTCAGGCTGTTGGATCCAACATCTATTTTCCTCTAACAGTTCTCAAAGCTTAAATTTCTCTTAGAAGTTCCTCACCAAAAAAAAAAAAAAAAAAGCATAAGGAAAATATTATAATGAAATAGTGTTTATTGCTTGTTTGTTTAAATTGTTTTTCTTTTTAATAAGTCAGTTAATTGTGGCTACATTGCTTGTCTGACCATGGTGTCCCCTAAGGCAAAGAAAATAAGCTAATGTAGCTAAAATAATGGTCCCTCAACCCTGGATTTGCATTAACAGAGAGTTGTAAAATATGTTTTATTAATTTTTTTTCCAGACCAGTAATTTTTGAAACCAAATATTACTTGGCACCCAACAAAAACATATCAGCTGTTTCTTTCAAGACCATCTTAAGCACTGTCAGTGCCTTTGTAATGCAAGGAGGGGGAGAAACAGTCCTCCATTTAGTTAATTTTTCAGCTGCATAAGTCAGTTGCACTTGTAGTGATTTCTTATTGAAAAAGAAAACTAATAGCATTTTTTTCTTTGAATTGTGCTAATGAAATATTAGATTTTGCTAAATTTTTGATGTTATTTTTTTCAGTGTTGCACAGAAATAATAGGATTAAAGTAAAAGTCAGATAATTTGCTAGTCTACTTCTACTATTTTGAAATATTAATATATTGTTGTTGAACCAATATATGTAATTTGATTTTTTTTTCTCCCAGTAGAGGAAGGAAAATTATTACAATATATTGCACTGTAACTGAAATATTGCAGGTCATTTTGATCATTTATGCCACCATTTTAATTTGTACATGCTATGATCACAATAGATTATATGAGAAGAGCAGAGACTTCATGGAAACCTTTGAGCATATTCAGATCTCAAGAATGTCACAAAAAATTTGGAAGTCCAAGAGAACCAGTGCTGTAACAAGAGCTCAAGGAATAGTATATTATTAGAATAACAGGTATGTGGAAATGAAATAACGTTTGGTGTTTGGTACACTCAGACGCCTTCATAGTCCTGTGTGAACAAAGGACGATGATGTCTCAACGGTTTGGAAGAAGAAAGAGCCTCCTTGGAAGGAAGTTCTTAAAACCATCTCATGTGTTTCATGTCTTCTTCTGAAAACTATTGATAGGGACTTTTGACAGATTTAGAAAGATATGGCCTCCAAGAATTTCCAGATTCTTTGTTAAAATAATCTTTGAGGTAGGCTCAAAATGTCAGTGTTGGCTCACTTCAAATTAATCCTGAGAAACAAAGTATTGCCAAGGGCCTACTTAAACAAAATCTTCCTTTATGAATTCTGTTTGGTGGACCAATTCCTACCTATAAAAATGCTTTTGCAGTATCATCAGTAGCCTAGTGATTAGACTTTACAAGTGATGTCATAGATCCAGATCCAGTTATGGACGAGGTGGTGGTGGGACCTGATTATAGATTTTCCATATTCCACAAAGTGCCTAACCATAAAACTTATGGGAGTCTATTCTTTGAATTCCTTCAGAAACTGAGAAACATGTTAGGGAAAATGTGACTGAAAAGTAAATATTCCAGTGAGAAATTTCACTCTCAGATATTTGACATATTTTCCTCAGTGGTAGAAAAAACAAAACCAAGACTTAACCTGAAAATCTATTTATTAATTCTTCATAATTGTTGCAGATTTAAGTTACTTTCATGTTACTTTTATCATATTAGAGTATTAGCATATTCTGATTTTTCAGGATAAATTCCTACATAATTATAATTCTTTGGTTGAAAAATCTAATCTTATTCTTATATGTTGTATACTTGTACCTAATTTACTTTTTTGGTTCATGTGCTGCAGTTCATGATTCTGTTGTATCACAGCTTATTGTTCATGAACAATATTTTTTTGCTTGCTGAAGGGACTGAGTGTAATCTGCCTTGATAAACAGAGGAGTCTGGAGGGAAGGAGTGAAGTTGAGCCTGGGAATGGGAGGAGAAAGGGGTTTGTTTCAATGTTTGTCATTTTGTTTCCCACTACTTGAGTCAGTAATGAAATATTTACTTTAACTGAGAATAAATTATGTTAATTTTCCCAAGTCAAATCTGTTCTGCCTGCAACAGTTATTGGTAAGCAGTTTCCTCATCTTTATCTTAACTTGTGAGCTTTCTCATTCCTGTTCTACTTTTGCCTGTATGGGGTGAGCAAGTGGCTAGGTGGGAGTTTGGCTGCTGGCCCCGCAGCAACCCACCGCACTGGTTCACCAAGTTATACGTCTGGACAAGAGAGTATGCCGTCAATAGCTGCAAGTAAGTTGTTTCATGTAACGTGGGAGATGAAAGCTTTAGGATGGAGAATTTTCCAGCCTTCATGGCCCCAGAGGATGCCCTTTCCACCATGTCCAGTCCCAGCTGTCCCCATCAGAGCACTGAAGATCATCTTCCCCCCAGTGACTGACCATGGCTGCCTTTCACCTAAAAAAAAAAAAAAAAAAAAAAAAAAAAAAAAAAAAAAAAAAAAAAAAGATGCTGTAGCTTTGGTAGCTTTGGGAGGTGTTGTAGAGGAGAAACATGGCATTGTGGAAAAGTAATTTGCATATTCAGCTTTTGGGACTGGACAGATTTGAAAGGCCATTTATCATCTACATTCAATACCAAATCTCCCTAGTCCCACTACACACACAGTGAACCCTTCAATTTATGTCAAAGTACCCTACTGTAACAGAAAATATGGGACAAAGACTTAAGCTTATCCTTTAAGAAAACTCATTGAAAGAAAATTTTATATTTATTGTTTTCAGAATCTTTGAGATACAAATTTCCTGTTTTTCAGCCTCAATATAAATAGCTTTTTATGCTGTTGGTGTCTTACCACAATGTTTCACATTTACGTTTAAACATATAGATTTGCTCAAAGAGATACCTTGGCTTACTTCACTGATTCTTAGGGTATTGAGATCACCACATATGCCATAGCATGGAGTGTAAGTTGTGATTTCAATGGCTACTTTATATCTCATTTAAAACAGTCCAAACTAAATGCATATTCCTCAGACTTTCTATACAGCCCTTTTGAGTATTTCAGTATGTAAATTTTCAACAGCTTTCTCAAAACAGCTCACTAGAGGCTCAATGAAATAAAGGCAAATAAATTTGACAATGATGGAATTTAGAGTTGTGAAGGGATACAGTAATTACTAAGTTTCTTGTACATTTATTTACAGTTCTATGAAGCTTTCACCTAACTTAATATTGACTTCAATTACATCTGAAAGACGATTTATTTGGAAGATGTGTTGAAGAAGAAAAGACAGATGCTATATGCAAGATCAAGTTCAGCAGAAGCTTAAATAATGGAGTTAATATATGTATTGTAGTAAATTAACTTACCTTACACCAATACAACTGTTACTGGGTTTGTTAAGCAAGTGTAATTCACCTACGTTTGCTGGTGTATGAGTAGCAGATACAGTATTATTGTAGTGTAACTTCCACTGAATTTCATGGAGACTGAACTTTCTTGTAATGGCCATTGGTTTAAGATTGCAGGGTCATGTTAACTTTTTTGCATAATTTTTTTCCTCCTTTTTTTACCAGTGTAGTTGGTTCCCTACTTTATCCTTGTAGTGTGAAATCCTTACAAAAATCAGGTAGAGGTGTTACAAATTAATTTAATGGGAAAATATACACAGACATAGACATTAAAGAAATGTTAGTTAGAATGATGATCGTTTTCCAGTTCAACTTCCCTGTTGAAGCAAATATGTCTTCACATTTGATCAGGTCTGCTATGTCTTTTTGACTAGTTGATTTTTGAAGGCCCCTGTAAATGGAGATTACCCAGATGTTCTAGCTGACTTATTCAGTTTCCATTATTCTGATACTACTAAGAAGAGTTAAGTTCCAGCACCTCTTTAATTGCCCCTCAAGTCTTTGTAAGCTACCATAAGAGCCTCTCTGAGCCTTTTTGCCAGGAGAAACTCAGTTACCTTAGACTCTTCTCATGGCTCATGTGCCTTAGTCTCCTGGCCATGTTGATATCCCTCCTTTGGACTGTCTGCAGTTTCTCTACACTCTTCTTGAACTGTCAATACAAACCAGAAAAGATATATTTCTGTCTGTACATCTATCTATCTGTACCTCAGGTAAGGCCTTATATGTTATAGGATGCTATCCTTGAAAGTTTGTCTTCTCTGGCTCCATTACGCTTCCAACTTCTTATGTGCCCTACATCTATCTGCCTTTCTCCTCCTACTCCTCTATTTCCTCAAAGAAGGATCTCAGCTCAATATTCTCCCATGTTGATGTCATCCTAATATACTTCTTAGGATCATTACGCTCCAGCCTTGACCCCATGATTTCATGCTCAGTATTCTACTTCCCTACTCCCTATACCTTTTTTTGTCTTTCTGTCAGACCTATATCATAGACCTTCAACTCAAAGAGCAAGCTCAGTCATGAGATAGTGTTTTTGAGACTTCACAGCCACTTATTGTTTCTCTCTGGAATTAGATTCCTGGAGTCCTGGGAGCTGGACTCAATGATCCTTGTGAGTCCCTTCCAACTTGAGATATTATATGATTCTGTGAAAATCAGTGTCAGCTATTGTCCTCATGTAGATGTCCATGTGCACATATACTTACATATTAATGACCAATGCTGAGTAGCTGATATTCATTTACTGCAACCAGTTTGAAGGAAAAATAGAATTAGTAGCTAAGGAATCCCTGAAATCTGAGGCCTTAAGAAATTACATTGTCTTTTTATACTTAAGACCAACACAAAAATAGTGCCAACAGTAATGTAGATCTTCCTTTACAGTAAAGACATTCATTCCATATTTAGCAAAAAATACATTTTTTTTTGTTTGATTACTTTCTTCAGCATCTTTCAAACTGGTTATATTTATTTTCTTATTTGATAAGTCTGACGTCTCACACTCAACAGTTTTACAGAGGTGACTGGGAAGCCTCTATTTTGTTCTTGTGAGACTCCACCTCACGTACTGCATCCAGCTCTGGGGTCCCCAGTATAAGAAAGGCACAGATCTGTGGGTCCAGGGGAGAGCCACAAAAATGGTCAGGAGGCTGGAATACCTCTCATATGAAGAAAGGTTGAGATAGTTGGGGTTGTTCAGCCTGGAGAACAAGAGACCTAATTCCAGCCTTCTAATATCTAAAGGGGGCTTAGAAGAAAGATGGAGACAGGACAAGGGTTAGGGTTTTAAACTGAGAGTAGTTTCAGTTTGAATATAAGGAAGAAATTTTTTTACTATGAGGATGGTGAGACACTGGAACAGGCTGCCCAGAGAAGTTGTGGTTGCCCCATCCATGGAGGTGTTCAAGATCAGGTTGGATGGTGATTTTTTGAGCAGGCTGATTTGGTGAACTATGTCCATGCCCTTGGCAGGGTGGTTAGATTAGATGGTCTTCAAAGATCCTTTCCAGCCCAAGTCATTCTATGATTTCATGATTCTACGATTTTAAGCCTGCTGGAGTACCTCAAATTTCTGTGAAGGACGAAGAGAAATATGATTCTAACATGATCCCAAGTAAAATACTAAATTGGGTGATATAAGGCTCTTGAAAGGTAGAATGAAAAGGACAAACAGTACAGAAAGAAGTTCTATGGGGTCTAATGTGAAATTGGTTGAGGACTTGTTGCAAACAAACTTCTGTAACCCAATCTCACCAAGACTAGAAGTTAAAAAGAATGTGTGTAACCAAACATGAAAAATACATTAGTTGTTTCAGTGACTAGCAAAGTATTATTTCATCAGAATATCAAGCCAGTTATAAATAATCATCAGTTGCATATATGAGTGCAATTTGAATATTAGCTTCTAATCCTAATCTTCTTTAGCTTTTCAACCCTCTATGAGTTGGGAAAGGAAAATTTGCAAAAAAATGGCACTGAGTAACTTCAACTCCAAACTTTGCTGCAGGGCACTTGGCTCATTATATCATCTTAGATGTGACAGAGTTTCATAGTGCCAAGAAACTCTCAGTCTTTCTGAAAATTTTGCACATTCTTTTCACTTTTTTTTCCAAAGATTTAAATTGGTGGGGGAGACACACGTGGCAATATTTAAAAAAGATAATTTAAAAAAAAGTGTAGTATGTACCTTCAATAAATCATAGAATCGCAGAATTATAGATTAACCTTGAAAGATCATTTGGTCCAACAGTTTGTGGGAAAAGGAGACTAGATGAGATTATCTAGCACCCTGTCTAATTGTATTTTGAAAAGGGGATTGCACCATGTCCCTGGGGAGGTTGTTCCAGTTAATGATTGCTTTTTCTGTAACAAATTTGTTTCTTATGTTGAGATAAAATCTCTCCCAGTTCAACTTGTACCTGTTGCACCTTGTCTTCTCTATGTGGTGCTTTGTGAAGGGAGTGTCTCTGTCCTTTTTGTAGCCACCCTTTAAGTACTGCAATACTGCGAAGAGGTTCTCCCTGAGACCTCTTCTCCAGGGAGAAAAGACAACTCCTTATGTCTTTCCTCATAGGGTAGGTTCTCTCTTGGTGAGGATGCTTTCAATCCTGTAGTCCAGGTCATTCATGAAGATGTCAAACAGCACGGGGCCGGTATTGATCCCTGGAGGACTCCACTTGTGACAAGCTGCCAGCCTGAGTAAAAATCATTGATCATCACCCTCTGAGTGTGACCTGCTAGCCCATTTCCTACCCATCTCACAGACCACCCATTCAACCCATCACTTGCCAGATAAACTTTAGGTCAAATTACTATTCTGTAAGAGTAAAGGAAAATATCAATATTTCATAATCAAGTGTGCTCAGATTAGACAAAACTAAAATAAAAGTTCTTCATGCAACCTTAATTCTATTCCCTTGGAAATACGAATTACAATGGTTTATGTGATGGCATATAAGAAATATATAACAAAACCGTCCAAGTGAGGACTTAATGGAAATGGGGAAATGACTGTTGCTAAAGTGTGTATGGGGCCTGGCACAGTGGTTGCACCTGAATTAACTGGAATTGGTTAGTTTGTTAGATTTTAACATTTTTATTTATGTTAAATTAATATTTTAATACTATTAAAATTATAAAAATTATTACTCTCTTCATTTACTTTCCAAAATTATTGAAGGGTGGTTTTTTTTTTTGCCTTTTGAACTCCTTTCCCTCTTCTTTACTTCCCTCCCAATTACCCTTACCTAGTATATAGCTCACCAGGGAGTCATTCCTACATCTAAAATAATTCAACGCCTTCCCTGAGAAATGGAAAGAATAGGATAGTTGTCATCCTAGAAACTTTTTCTATTCACAGCTGTTCTAGAGGTGCCCTTACAGAAACTTTTCATCCTCAATGTCAATATACTTAGTCATTCTTCTACTTACTATTGCAAGACACAAGTTATTTTTTAACTGACTGCACTTCCTATTTCTTAGTAGAGTCACTATTCAAAAATAATGTGCCTCTGAAGTACTTAGAATTACTTGCAGTAAATGGAAAATCCAAGAATAGGACTTGCCTTAACCAATAATCTCAAACAATACATGTCTAGTTCTCATAATTTTTTTTATTGAAACAAACATATGCTTTAGCATATATACATGGTACTGCAATGGTAATTAGCACACAGTTAGCTCCTGTATTTGAGGGTTGAACTGAAAGACTTTGGAGTAAACAGAAATGATATCATTAATTTAAATGGGCAAAGAACTAATCTTTTTATGGCAGAGGAAAAAGCCAAGCCTGACAAAAGTGATAAAAATTTAAAGAAAACCTGCTTAGTTGTTATACTTTGTCTAATAGAAGTAATTCCATTGCTTTCAATTTGGCATTTTGTAGTCACCTTCTGTTCACTTCTGGGAAGGAAAAAGAAAGAAATATGTTTTAATGAGTATCTGTTGCACTCTTAAACTAGAAACAGTCATCCGTACATGGAATTTGTATTATTTTGGTAATGGTCACCATTTAAGTTCTATTGTTCACCACCTTTCTGTGTATTGCTTCTGTAAATATTTTTGACATGTGTCCAAGAGGAATGTGTTCTAGATATTCTCTTAAAAACAAATCAAAGTTTAATTTATATTAAAGAGAATTAAATATAAGTTAAAAACCAAAACAAAGCTCTTTAGCACCTTCTAGCAGAGCAGGTGTTCATGATGCATATAAAAAAAAAGAAAAAAAATCTAATTGTCAAGATCATTGCTCAGGAATTCAAACAAACAGTGGCTCTGTAACTGCAAGATAATGCAGTATAGTCTGAAATTAATTTCTCCATAAAGCTGTAACACTAAATTGAGCTCTGATGTTGATGGAAGGTATAGGAAGAACCCTATACTTGCAGTATATTCAGATAGTCAGCAAAGACAGAGATATTTTATTTAAAGGATATTACTCATGCAAAATGTAAAGTAACATTTTTTGAAAACCCCTATATAGAAAATTGATGGTACATATTTACCACAAAATTTTGACTGTTATAATGCTAAACAAGTTATCTCATATGTAGCTCACCAAGTTGACCTGCACAAATTCTATCACAGAATCCCATGTGGTTTTACTTTGGCTAGGACTGGGCACCTCTAGGACCTTAAACACCATCCAAAGCTCCACAGCTACTGTCAAGAACCCCTTCCTAAAAGGATTGGACTCCGTACTGTAGCCATCTACATCCTGACCTCATCTCCTCTAATAACAGCTGTTCTATGAAGTATGGAGTAGTTCTTTCCTGCTTCCAGAGCTCCACCAAAATGTCAATGCTGAAGGTCTTTTATTTTTTAAAATGCTTTCAGGGACAAGACAAAAATGAAAGAGTAGTCGAAGAATTTTTAAACAACCACAAATAATTCACAGAGAAGCCCATGAAGTACATAGCTGTTTGGAAAAGCAATAAAAGTTTCTACTCAAAACCCAATCTCAAACCATCTATATTTCTCTAAGTTTTATTCAGTCCTTTCACGATCTTAGGACCTATGCAGAGCCCATCCTTCTGCTCCCTTTCTCTTTACAAGAATCAGTGTCAAGGCTTTTCCTTTGTAAAGTTCTGGGTTCCTCAGTCAATTAATTACTTTGAAAGACTTGAAAGACTTCAAATCTTTCAGCAGGTGTCCTATTGCTTCCTTATAATCTTCCCTGAGACAACTCTGTCTTCACTTTCAGCTTAGCTATCGAGATAAGGGGCTGACATTTCAAAAGTAACAACTATGTTCTGTTATTAGCTTTCTGCTAATAATCTCTTCCAAGTCCAGAAGAAAAATAACAAAGAACAAAACAACGTAAGTGGAAACCCTTCCATACCCCATATGAAAACATTTTATACATAAAAAGTACACACCAAACAAAATTAAACATAGAAATATATGCATATATTAGAACCAGCCACGTGTAATCTAAGTAGAAAATTTATTAGAATACAAGTTTTAAGTTACAACATAACATTTTCCCAATATACCTCTAAATCAGGAAAATAGAGATATCAAGCCTTCTTCCACACTTGTTCTAAGAGAATTGAGAGGTAAATCACAGAGGAAAAAAAAACTTTTTAGTTTTCTGATACCTCTATCACTTTGCTTAACAGAGGGTAATACAAACTGACTTCATAGTTACCCAACATATACATAGCATTTCTAAAATCTTAAATAAATTTTTTCAACTCTAAGTAGTATTGAGATTTTGTAAATATATAAAGTAGCCATGAATAGTAAGAGACACACAAAACATAAATGCTAGAAGACCTTTGAAAAAAACACTAGTCAATCTAGTGGAAGAATGATGACTTTTTTTATATAATTTCAAGGAGAAAAATGATTTAAATCCAAGCTATTCCCATGAGATGCAGAATGAGTGACAGCTGGTTTCCTGCAGACTGCATTTAGGTCTCCTTAATAAGTTCCTTGTTGCAATACTGGCTAGCTTTGTCTTTTATTTTTTAATGATCCTGTATCATGTAACCCAAAGGTATATATATGTGTTGATTTTCATCTTGGAATTATTTAGTGGGCCAAATTCATACCTGCTTTTCCTTATTTTGGTCTCCATCCTCTACTCACCTCCAAATTTCAACAAAATATGTCAGAATGTTGTGTCTCTAAGATTTATACCTCTTGATTAGTTTATAAATTGGCTGGTTAAATTATATGAGGAGACACATAGGCAGAGCAACCTAATATACTTAATTTTCTAAATAAATCAGGCATTGAGACTCCACTACTTCTTCTTCCTCAAAACATTGTCTTGCATTGTGGAGCTCTAACTTTCATCTGATCAGGAACAAGAACCTAAAAAAAAAAAAAGACTGAGAAAAACTTGCTGTTTGAGAACTACAACAAATAGTACAACTCTTTTGTACTTCTTTGTAGGTCACTGATTTTTATTTTTTAAAACCCCACCTTTTTCCTCAGCTTTAGCACCATTTCAGTTAACTTACTTGGAAAGTGATCAGATGATCCAGAAATAGTTGATTTTTAGCAGAATGGCCCAGCGTTCCTGGTGGTTATATTAAAAAGGAAAAAGTGATGGTTTTAAAATACGTAATAATTTATTAACTTCTTTTAACATATTTTCCTCTAAAAGTAGTTTGAGTGTAAGAGAACAGGAACTCAATTCATCTTAGTGCTATCACATGCTCTGTACTTTCTATTTTGAGCAATACCAATGCAAACTCCTTCAACAGATGTTGCAGCATGTTAGACAAATGAAAACTTTGCTAGAATTGGTTGTAAAATAACCTTTCAAGGCAGAATTTGGAAATAACTTACTTAGGAAAAAAAAACCAAACCATCCTCTGCAGCAGTAGTGATGTGTTGCTGGGATCTACTCCACATGAAACAAAAGCAAAATCTGACCTCAAATGATCATAAATTGCATTAAGGACAACTGAAAAAGCCAGAATTTTAAAGCAAGTGTTTGGAATGCAGAGCTTGCATATCCATTTTTCTAAGATTTTAGCTTTCATCTGCACTTTATTTTATATCTTTTCAACATAGGGCACCTTTGAAAGTGCAGTGGTATCTGTTGTCTACAGATTCACATATTTTGTATTAAGCAGACTACTTAAAGTCCTTTTAGATCATTGTTTCTGATTTGTGTTCATCTTTACCATACTACTTTGAGACAGAATGGCAGAAACACAGTTAATGCTGTGTGTCTTTTCCCTTTTTTCTTTTGGTGCTTGAAAGAAAAATTTCTTGACCACTTATTTAGATACTTGTTTGTGATTTCTCTGCATCTGTTTTCAGGAAATACTGTATGGCCTTGTAATCTCTGTAATCTTAAGAATAATGAGGATTTAAAGGATTGTTCTACATTTAAAGTCAAGATAACATGAGCTTATTTTTTTCTTCTGGCAAAAAAAGAGGCAAAGAGATAGAAAATGAGGGAAGATTCTATTTGAGTAGTCCTTTAATCTTCTCCTTTACAGAGAAAAAAATCCTTAACTACTTCTTTCTCCTTCTTTGTCTCATGAAGAAAGATTGACTTCAAAATCCCACCATTTGAAAGGTATTGTCTCTTATTTAAGACAGCATAAAAGACACTCTATACAATATACTTTTATGGCAATCTATACTCTTAAATGAGGAGTAGCTTAAAACAATTAATCATTTTTTTTTTTTTCATTTGGAAAGATGATATGTTTGGTTTTTACTCTTAATAGACAGTAAAAATAGTTAGACTGGGATTGACATAACTGGCCTGCTTAATTGTCCATGAATATCATTCCATTCCCATCATATCTTGATGATATAGAAAATCCTGATCTCTCTCATCACAATTTCTAGTATAAATTCTGCACTAAGGGTTTTCTTTTAATTGAGGATTGTGGGAATAGGAAAACAGAATGAATTTTGCCATGAACTCACCTTAGTGCAACATCAGGTACTCACTGAGTGGTGAGATGCCTTCTGGGAACAGTGAGAGGAAAGTATTGACACAGTAGGCATTGTTCTTAACACGCAGATTGCACAGGTTTATTGCATTGCCATAAATATAAAAGACAATTTATTATAGCTCACAACAATTGAGACAATTTATCTGGCATGCTGGGAAAGGTAAATCTCATAATTTCTATATCCAATAGGAAAATATTTAATATTTAAAATTTGTAATAATTTTAGTTTCACTGAACTGTGAAGCGCTTTCGGTTTTTGTGTAGGACAAAGGATAAATGCACCAAATGACTAAAGAGTCACTAGTATGTTAACAAGTCACTGCCTCTTCTCATTGTAATGGCAATAATTTAGGATTTAAGTAAGTTAGTATGGAAACTAAATGAGATTAAAAATAATTAAAATCTAGAATAATATAGCTCTATGCCCCTTTATAGCAACAGATATTAATAGAAGAATCAAAGAAGCAATTATTTCATGGTTGTCATCTAATCTAATCTAATCTAAACTTCATATTGATAGGCCCTGAATAACTTTTGTCACAGGAGGAGAACTTGATAGACTCCTTTGTTGCAGAATGCTTTCCCTCTTGATAGATGCAATCCCTGTATTTTTCATTCTCCATTTTTTCTTTTTAAATGTGTGTCATCTTTTTTTTTCATTCTGACAAACTGACGCATTTTAATACCAATAAAAATATTTATCGCTTCCATTTTACATAAAAAGTAAAAAAAAAAAAAAAATCAAAAATGAAAAAAAAAAAAAGAAGAAATAAAATAAAAAAGGATTGTGAGCATAAAGTAAACTACTGTGGTATTTTCCTCTCCAAGTTAAGAGAGAGCATTCAATGGAGCCCAAAATAAAAGAATAACAGCTCAAATGCATTTGGACTTAACAGGAATCTGTAAAGGCAGGTGATCAAAATGGCATAAAATACCCAATAGTCTTAACAAATAGGCTGTTATGAATCAGAGGTTATTAAAAATAAAATTAATCACATTGACATCAATTTTAGGGTACCACGCTTAGAGTTCCATTAGCTCATAATAAAGAAATTAATGATATGGATTAGTATATAACAGTAAATCAAGGTTTCACTTGTAAATACTTGTACAAGTTCTAATAACTTGTTTTCTGCAATTAAAATAGGCAAATTATGGAATTTTATACACCCAAAAGCTCTGAATGGGACTTGTGAACAGGTATATTGCCCCTTAAAAATAACCAGGAGTAAAATTATTTTTTAAATGTACATGAAAGCCATGCTTTTTGCAACTTCTGCAACTTCGAGACATTTATATACTATAACCTGCATAACCTCCATTAAAACTGACTAAGATGTTTCTTTTTTGAATGTAATCTTTTTTGAGCTTCACTTCTGAGAAACTGAAGATCAGGGAGATATAGAAACTGTACAAAAAAGTCTGCATTCTGCATACTCAACTCCTTCAATCTAGTTATATTAGGATAAGCGTGTTTTACTGCTGTGAGCTTTTTTCTTATATCATACACAAACTGTTATTTAAATACAGTTTCAGGTGTTTAGTATTAATAAACAACTTTGTTATGTTTTCCACTGTGGTTTGACAACTTCTTGGAGAGAAAGCTAGTATAATGATTGAGATAATGATTGGAAAAATTCTCCTGGTGAAATTGAATTATCAACTTAAATGCATTTCCAGTTCAGATTCTCTTTGGCACATTTATATTTTATGAGTGTGGAGTGGGACTGATCTTTCCAAGTTTAGTTCACCTAAAAGGCACGGGTATAGCCTATGGTAGCTGCCCTCAGATCTTTCTACTCTCACAGAAAAGAGAGAGGCACCGCGGCAGATAATTAATTCTGTCTTAAAACAGAGCACCAAGCTTAGAGGAATGACAGAGTGATCTATAGGTCTGCTCCAGGGGATATTCTGTAATGAGACTAATAACCCAGCAGATCTCACAATACTCAATGAAGAGCTAGAGACTCCTCTAGAAAATGATTCAGAGCATTCAAGTTAAACTCTGGAGGAGCCTCTGCTTTTCTGTTGTCTTCAGAAGGATTAAAGAGCCGAAAATGAACTTTCATAAGTCCTCTCCATTTCCACTGCTTTTGAAAGGTAGTCTTGGTGACCAGCTTATAATATGTGCATTTTTTTTTTTTAATTTTTATTTTTATTTGAAAGCTAAGACTAGGAGACATGAATCCTTACCACAGTTTCTTCTCATGGAAGGTTTGCATTCTAGTTGTTGCTTTTTCTATGGAAAAACTCCATCTTAAGAGGCTTTCAAAAAAAGAAGAATGCGGGAATTCAGCTTTCTGTTCCTCAGGTACATCAGTGTCTCCCCTGGATGTGGAAAGAAAGCTAATTTTGAAAATTGGTAACACCAAGAAGTGAGAAGCAGCAGCTCAATGTAAATAGTAGGAAAATTACCTCAGTGGAGCAAAAGAAGCACCACTCTCTCTTCCTCCATTGACTTAAGCATCTGAATCTTGCTACATCCTTTCAGTTGTATCCTATAAACCCATTTCTTTAGGAATTGTCAGTTCCCATACTGATCTTTCTGTTTCTTACATAAATTTTGTATTTATATGCTACTAAAAATATCAGAGTCAGATTGATCTTAATATGGCTTAATTAAATCAATGCAGTCACAAATTATCTTATGACATTGAGTGTGTTTTTCAAATCACTTATTTTGCATCCCGTTGTTCTTTTCTGGTTTTATGCTTTATAATCTATTCTCACAGTTTTATCTTTAGAAGTTCTGCACTATTTGTTGTTGTTGTTTTGTCTTTGTTTTTTTTTTGTTTGTTTGTTTGTGTTAACTCAGCAGGTGGATCTCCAAACTGTACATGCACAAAATCTGTATAACATTTAAAGAATAGCTGGATAGGGTTCCCCTTCACCGTTACATGATGGAGTTCCATTTTACATGATTGGGAGAATAATTCCCTTTTTTTGGTTGTTGTTCTTATGAGAAAAGAAAGAGAAAATGTACTGCACGACAGCATTATTGAAAAGATCAAATAGGAGAGGTATAATTAGTAAATGTGACTGCATAACCTCTTTCTTGGGGGACTTGGATTGCACACTGATGTATCCCAGTAAGGGAGCTGCCTCGTGTATAGAAGGAGGCCTCTGGAAAGATACTGTTGTAGAAACTGTAGTTTATTTTTGCAGAAATAATTTTGGAAAAATTCCAGTTTTAGTTTAATTAGACAGTACAAAATTCTGAATCCTTGCACAAAGAAAGGTCATTTAAGCTTTGATATTCAGGAATTGCTTCAAGTCTGTGTAGTTTAAAAAATGGGTTGAATTCCAGTTGCAGTTGCCTAGCAGAATATGGCTTTCTATAGATCCTTCTTTCCATTTCTTCCCATCCCTGGATCCAGACTGCTTCTGCTTGAAGTGAAAACACTTAAGGATACCATTTCTATACTTCTTTCCACAAGCAAATCTAACAAATATTTTATACGTCATCAATTTTTAAATGTATATATTCAGTCCAGTAAATAAATAATTTTAAAATTCAACAAAAACCCCTCATTCAGTTACTTCAGAAAGGCACTTCATTATCTGTATGTTTCCTTGAAATATTGTTAAAAGACGGTAGTAAGTATAATTATTACAATTCTTTGGTAGCTAGCAAACAACTTTCTAGCCTAGAGACTAGGCTGTGGTAGGACAGCTGTGGTAGTAACCTCCAAATGACAGTTTTGTTTTGAAGTCATTTAAGAGCTTGAATCCTCTGTGTAGGCCATAAATAGTAGCACTAAATGTTTCTTTGTGAAATGGCTGTGAAGGGGTCAGTTAGCACATCTATTCATTTCAAATTGCTTCCACTGACACCAGACCTGTCCCTTCATCACCACAGAGGGAGATGAAGAGGAATAATGAACGAACTAAAAATAGAGGAGTGAATCTATTTGAGGATGACCTGATAGAAAGTCATAGAGAAAAAAGGCAAAGGAAACCATCTGGTGATTTTCTGAACAGTAACCTGGGGTCACATCTTGCCTCCGTTGAAGACATGGAGTCTTTCCACTATCCTCATTTTCATCAAATTTTCCCTTTTCTTTTCTCATATTTGAATGCTGCTTCTCATTATTTTTCTCCCCACTGATACTGACTTGCTCTTTACCCCTCAAAATGCAAAATTAAACAAATCTAACTAAACAGAAATATGACTTTTCCTAATAAGAAAAGAGACGAGATTTGAACTTCATCAGGGTGCAAATACATGCTCCTATGAAGAACTTAGGATAAAGTAGTGGTGACAAATCTCTATGTGAAATATTTTGTTACCCCACTATTACTCAGATGAAGGCAGTGTGGAAGGACAAAACAATTGTGGGGGAGGGGCAGGGAGGCTTGAGTTCAAATATGATGTATTCTGGATGTTATAAATTAATCTGAAGCAAAGAAAGAAGCTTGAGAAGTTAGAATCTGATTTATCTTTTATAATATTATTTAATCCTACTGAGAGTAAGAAGAAAGGGGAAATTGAATTTTTATTTATGGTGTAAAGCATTCAAAATGTTAGTGGAAAAGGGACAAACCTACTGCATAATTACTGTTCAGAATAATTAAATATTGGAAAGGTTCTGATTTCCAATGGGACTTATAATATAGCACTTTGAGTCTTTATTATGTACAGGTTTCTGGCAAGTATGTGAATAAGATCTGAAACTGAGAGGATGTACTGGAGGATGAGGGCAGGAATACCTGTTTCAGAGTGTGTTTGCATTCCTGCCAGAAATTATTTCTTAATAAGACTTCGTTTTGTCACTAGTAACATTAAACATTTTCAGGCTGAGTGTATGGTCTGAGTAGTGACCAAAATAAAGATTATTGCACCAACGCAAGAAAGTGGTCATGAACCAGCACCTGAAAAGTGTGAAGGGAATTGGGCTGAATCTGGCAGCCCAACAGAGGGAAGGCTGCTGTGACTGCCTGACCTTGGGTCCATGCTGAGCAAAGGGGAAAAATCATCTCCACCCACCTAATGCAGCCCAGGATACTGCTAGCCTACACTGTCATGTAAGCAGGAATAGTCTGTTAGCTTTTGTTAAATCTGAAATCTTGCACTCCTGTAGTAAGTCACATACTTCATGATAAATAAAAGGCCAGAGAACTGGTGTTGAGAAGAAAGATGAAAAAGAAATCTGTTTGTACTGCCCAGGATATCATTCTGTTTCAGGACTTCCTTTTCAAGCAACTTTATTTTTCTGGCTCCACTTTTGCTATATTTTCAATAAATATTTCATGGCCAATTCATTCATGTATATTATTGAAATCTAGGAGTCAAAATGACAATAATCTAAGAGCACAGAAAGAGAAATCCCTCAAGATTTAAAACACAGCTGTGCTGGTTTGACTGAAAGTGAGTTAATTTTCCTTCATGCATTTCGAAACCTTTCTTTTTCATAGATAGTCATTGTTTGGATTTAGTTTGAGAGCAAGAAGATAGACTCTCAGATAGAGTTAAGGTTTTTAATTACTGTAATCTGAGAGCCAAGGTCTCTGAGCTCTGGGGTCTCTGAGGCAGCTGGGAAGGGGGGCATAGATGGGACAGACCTTGACTGACATCGAAACTGATCAGTGAGGATATACAATGCCATTAGCATCATGCTTCGTATTTAAAGAGAGTTGGGATCTTCCAGCTAGGTTCTTGGAGCCAGGACAAAGACCTGTTCGGGGCAGTTCTGTTCGGGACTTTCTTTAGTTCACCCTTTTGCCATCCTACCATTTTGCAGAGGTCTCTGGGCCTTTCTGCCATTTGGTCTCTTCTCTCTCTGGGATTGGGTGTTTGGGACCAGGTGCTGCTCCCCAGGACTGGCTGCTTGGTGCGAATGGAGCTCATGAGGAATTGTATCAAGTATCTTTTATTTTACGTTCTCTTTCCATTTTACATAGTAGTAGTAGTTCTATTTTGTTAATTTATCAAGCTGCCTTTATCTCAATCCACGAGTTTCTCCCTTTCCTTTCAATTGTCTCCCCTGTTTGGGGGTGGGACGGGGGGCAGTGAGTGAGCGGCTATTGTGGTTATGTTGCTAGCTCGGGTTAAACCATGACAACAGCTAAGTGCACGGCTATCATTTTGCACTAAGGTGTTCCAGCAGACTGCAAGTCTAGGCACTCGTTGAGAAAAATGTGGGAGGAGAGCATTGTTTAGGACAACAGGACAAGGTTTTCTAAAGTAACACTTCTTATGTGTACATATTTTTATGGTGACTGCAAGGCTATGAAGCAACTCCATTGCAACCAAGTTTTTCCCTCAAGCGCTAATATTTCTCATGTGACATCCACAGAAATAAATTGGGCTCTGTGTGTCAGCTTAAGTGTTTGTGACTTAACATGGGAAATTTAAGAAATATAAAACCTCCCAAACATTTGATCTTTAATTTTGCTTTGCTGTGCATCTTAAAGCAAACAGTATATTTTGTCCTCTTGGCTCTGAAGAATTTTTCAACAGCAGCAGGCTGCTATTAGTACTTCTAAACACCTACATAATAATAATAATAATAATAATAATAATAATAATAATAATAATAATAATAATAATAATAATAATCATAAAGACCATAGGATTGATTCTTTCTTTCTCTAGAAAACTTAATTTCTCTGATAGCAGGGAAGTGTAGAATCAGCTGTAGACTCAGCAAAAGTTTTACTGTCTGACTCAAAGCAGAAAGTTGCCATTAGCTGCTTGAAAATAAAGAGAAAGAACGTCCAAGCCCTTCGGTTTCTAGAAATTGGTCCCACTGGAAGTATGTACTTAATGTCAAAAGATGACCTCTACTCCATGTTCTAGGGGAATGAAAAAGAAACCAAAGCAACTGCTCAGGCAGTGTACTTGCAGAAAAAATATATTCTGAACTAAAATGAGTCAACCAGCTTGATTTTGGAGATAAGGAAGGAATGACCTGAGCATGGCCTACGCAGCAATCTGCACTTCAATATTTCTATCATTTGTTTCTCAGTTTTAATATGAATTTGTTTCTTTCTTATTTATTTTTTTTATTTATTATAGTTTTATGGAACATGGAGGAAAAAGACTTAGAACTAGGGAAGTAATTGACAATGGCACAGTTTGAGATGACATTTTGTTGCACTTTTGGAAAGCTGTGGGAAAAAGAATATCAGATACATATTAATTCATTAAAAATTATGTACAAGTTCATACTACATGCACACTTTTCAGTCAGAACAGCAAAAACATGTTCCCAAATGTAGTGAAAAGACTGTCAGCTAGAACTTTAAAAAGTATACTGGAAATTCTGGTTGTAAAAATACTTTGAGAAACAATTCAGAATTAGCAGACGTGAGCTACACAATTTATTGGTGATATTTTCATCTTAATTTCACTGAGACTTGACTTGTGGACTATTCATGAACTGCATGAGCACAAAGAAATAAAGAGCTCTGAGGTATAATGCACTTAAACTCATGCATCCTGCCACCATGAAAAAAGAAGCTGTGTTGTAAATTAAATCCTACGGTGGCCAAGTTCAGCAGAGAACTCCAAGTGTCCTTCATTTTGTGCAGGTATTAAAGCTGATGTTTCTCAAAAGTGTGGGAAAATGGCAACGGGATTGTCAAAATAGATATCAAGGTTATGCAAATATGTAACCATCCAAGTCTGCCCAAAATCCTTTTGAAGGTAATGAAAATAATTCTACTTACTTACAAGAGCCTTTTGGTAATCTTAAACTATTAGAAATCATAACTGCAATTGGTTCCTTGCCTTCAGAAGTTTTTACTCAGTTATCCTCAGGTAAATCTCTGACATCAAAAGAAGTTTGCCGTAGTAAAGACTGTGTCAAGCACCAGAAGGACACAAATTTTAAGTTCTATATTATCACTAAAAAGCCTAATATCAATGTTACTGACATTCATCCCCACTAAGAGGAGTTAGCTTGCCAGTTTTCTGTGTTAAAACAAAAAGAATAAAAATGTATTCTTGGTAAAACCAGTCTTCTAAAAACTAAGTACAATTAAATAAATGTGAATACTAACAACATCCAAGTATTGTCAAAAAGAAAACTATCCTTGCCTAATATTTAAAACAATCATTTCTTGAACAGAGAAGCAACCATGATGCAGTGCAGTTACTATAATGTTGTCCTCATTATTTACTACTAGAGGCTATGCATCTTCTTTTTAATCACAGATACAGTCTCTAGATCAGCAAAACTAGAATATATTGGTTGGTTTTGTTTCTTGTGGATAAAGTGTTGATAAACATTGGCAACCTGATAGCCATGTTTTCAGATTTCTACTAGCTTCATAAATGAGGGAAATTGTCCAGTTAAATTAATTAAAAAAATAAACAGGACAAATGAAAGTACAAGTGACAATCCCTTCAGTAACCAGGGCTCTGTGTGTTGCTTGTCAATTTAATTGCAATGAAACTTTGGGGTATTTAATTATATTTTTAAAGGCTTTGTTTAAAAAACCCCAAAAACAAACAAAAAATTCAAAAAAATCCCACTAACTTCTCCCCCCGGTCCCCCCCCATTATTATCTTTTACATTAAGCACTTCAAGTATTACAGTAAGGATTAATCAGTGTAATTCTTTTTTTTCTCTGCCTGTATGATGCAACAAACAGAGAACTGTCGGGCAGCGTGCTCTTCAACCAATACACAGGTTTTAAACATGCTGAGACAGAACAGTTGGACTATTGGCATCACTGCTTGGCGTAGCAATTACACAGTCATAATTCTCAGGATGATGCTGGTGGGGTTTGGCAGAGCTGTGTAGTACTGAGACCTGCAGACGTTGCAGAGGACACGACCTTGCCATGGATCACCTCATCTTTCATTGTAGGAGCTAATGAATACAAGCAGAGGTGATAGCCTACGTGTTAGATGTGTAACTGTTTAGCTGAATAATGACAGTGTAATGTCCACAATTCTTCTATGATGCTTACAGTTAAAACAAAGTTCAACACAACGGATAGGCACATGCAGAGCATAGGCAGAAGAAGAGCTTTTTTGGTTCCATACATCAGCAGCACTTATTTTACTGCTTAGATATGAGACATAAAGAAGAGAATATGAGCCAGGTTTTAAAGTTTGAGGGGAATGTGACAAAAAGAAGGTAAGCCTGTGGTCGAGCATTTAAGATGGATCGCACAGAATTTGCAAAAATTCAGTGTCTACTTTCTCCTTTTTTCAGCTGGGAATTAAGTGGCTAATAAATCAAAATCAAGAAGAGACCATTCCATTACAGAAAAACATGAGATCAAAAAGCTTATATGGAAACATAATCCTGCAGATGTGGAGTGGATGAAGACAGTGGGAAAAGCAGAGAAATATCTTACCAATATGCTTGTACATGTAGTTCTGCAATTTGAACTCAAGTATTTTTGGTACACGCAACAGAAAGTCACAGTAATCACAATTCACAGTGACCGAAACATAAAAAAAACTTAAAGAGACTCAGAACTGGTGACTGGAAAGCAAAAATTATACTATGAGAATGACTGAGTGATTAGTTCCTAGCCATTGGACTGTGAAGGAAGAATCATATTAATTTCAATATCTTTAGCCATATTTCAAACAGCTTTCATAATGAAATTTTTAAAGCTTCACAAATGGGCCTTTTAGTTGTCTAGCTATTGATATACTAACATGTATACACATGGGTGAATAAATCCATATAGACAGGTATAAATATTTTTCTCTCTGGGGTCTTTGGATAAATGAAGTACACACTTCTTTCAGAAAATCAGGCCACAGACTAGAAAGGGGTTTAAGGGATGCCTGAGTATCTCTTATATACAAGGTTCCATGTATAATATTGCAGACAGTCAGGTTTTACCCATAAGGATTTTCATAGATTTAATTTTGATGTTTTTGTTAATATCTCAACAAAATGTATTGTTTCCTGTGTTCATATAGGATTCCACTGAGACATAATATTGCATGTCAGTCATATTCCCCCTTATCAGCAGAATGCAGTTTGACTAAGCTGGAAAGATATTTCTTCCAATAGAAGACTGAAGAAAAAATAAATCCAAACTGTTTTTTTGGTTCAACTCCCAGATTACATAAAATAAATATCTAAATTCTGATTGAAATATCAGCTGATTGTAAATTGGATGGGATTAAAAGATAAACATTGGAATACAACTAGCTAATTCTTGTGCAGTCTGTTATGTAGATTATGCAATCTAAGGGACTCAAGTCAGAAAAGGCGTTTGCAAATTGTTGATCTGTTTCTAGTTCACATAATGGGCTATTACATTTCTGTATATTTAATTCAAATGCAATGGGAATGCAAAAGCTAGAACTGTAAGTTCTCACTGATAAGATCATAGCCCCAGTTTGAAATACTCTGAAACCTGTAGTGGTTTAATACATGTGCAAATTCCCTGGTTTCATGCAATCTCTATTTAACATTCAGCAAAAGATCAGCATAGGCTCATGTTGTATTGTAGACTGAATTTTTTATTATAACCCCTCAAGTCAATACCAGTGACATTAGTTTACAGTTTAAACAAATCTGTGGCTTTACACTAGTGTTTTTATGATCAGTTTTGTCCAAAGGGAGAGGCACATATATTTTCATCTTCTCTACTTTCTTTAAATGGAAATAAACAAAAAGTAAATTTGAAAGGAGGGATTATGGAGTTTCAGTTTGAATGTCTGGCATTGTGATTTTTGACCCATAAGTTTGACATGAAAATAGTTTTCAAAGTTTTGAAAAATAAATTTTCTAACTTGAAATGGAAAGCAGTGGAAGTATGAACTAAGATTGAAATTCTCAGATCTGTCTTAGAGGTTTGTTTTGGAAATCTATGTCTAAATTACATTATCCTGACAGTTCTAATAACTAGTCAATTAATCAGTATTCTGCTCTATAACCTTGTATTTAATGGCACCAAACAACAGTGCGGAGCACTGGGTGGACACTAAAAAACCCCACTTTTTCAGTTATAACAATGACAAAATGTGTCTAGATGAAAATTAAATCAAAGCAAAGAAAACCAAAAAGTCTTTTAATGTTATATCACCACTGCACTACAAGGGTCACTCATGATAAGGCAATGAGGTTCATCTTAAAAAGAAAACATCTGTTTCCCTGCTCATTATTCACCAGCAAATGAAAATGAAGATTTTAATCCTAAATTAGTGGAAGAGAAACTAGAAGTCCGAGAAAAAGGGGGAGTTTATAAATATATTTAAAATAGATTTTGGATCAGAGCACAAAATATGAAAAATAGATTTCATTACAATAGTTGCATATTAAAAGAAAAAATGTGTCACATAGAGCAAAATGAAGGGAGTTTTAAAGACATTACCTTCTGTCATGAAAATATATCCCTACTACAATTATAACTTGGAAATATTTGAGCTTTATTTAAAATCTTTGAAAAATCCTGATAAAGAAAATGGTTTTTTGTAATAACATAGGAAAGACATACAGGGGAAAAAAACTAATGAAAGGGAATGGAAATAGATGTGGAGAGCAGGTGTCTCATTTTAGGCAGGTGGTGTTAGAAAATGAAATTATTAAAAATTACTGTTATGGTGTCTAAGACAGGCAAGCTATAAAAGGATCTATGGTAAGGAAAGGTTATTCGTGGAGGAAATATAGTCTATCATATTCAAGCACTTTAGATCCTAAAATGGAAATAAATATGCAAGGGTATTCTTTCCTGCTCTAGTGAAAAAAATTGTAGAACAGTAAAATGAATTGGTGCTGCTCTTACTAAGTTAGGCTAGAAGTTTTGCCTTCATTATATGAAGAAAACTGGTTATCCAGGAGAAACTTCTTAATTTAATTAAGTCAGAGAAATGTAATCATTTAAGCAAAACTCACTCTGTCCAGAAAACTGGGAAAATTGTCCAGACTCCTGGGAGCATCATATGGTACAAACTGACATAAACATTTGAATGGCAACTGATTTACTGGAAAAAAAAAAATGTAGCTGCAGTCACCATAAATTAAATTGTAACGAGGAACCAGACAAAATCAATAAGGTACCAAAACCAGGCAATATTTATTAGGCCTTCTTCTGTTCGCTTTTATAATGTCCATGTCAGTGTACAAATTGTGAGTATGAGAAAGTCCTTCTCTTAAGGAGTTTACATTCTAAATACATAAGGTAGCAAAGTATTTTACCTACCCTACTTTGCTGTTAGGAATTGGAGGCACAGCACTGTAAAGGTTATGATCCAGACAACCTACACCCTGAGCTTTAGTGTTACAAAAATGAGCTTTAACAGTATCAGAACATATATCTGACAGCATGATCTGCACAGCTCATTCTCTAACAGTGCCTAAACCCAGAGTAGCAACATTCCTAGTCCAACAGATTGAGGTGCTGAACATACGGCTAAAGCATTTTGGACTGGAAATATAGGATCCTACGATCTGTTTATCCCATATGGCAATACAGAATTCAGGCACTTTTCTACCCAAATTGCCCCTGAGGCAGTGTACTCCTAAGCAGAGTGGTAAAACCACACTCAGTCAAGACCACAGGAAGAGAGAACAACGCTGCTCTTCACAGCGCACCTAGTAATTTGACAGGTGATGCCTTAGGAGTTAGCCCTTGTTTCCTCACCTCCCTGTTAAGTCAGAGTTGTTGCATCTGAGGTGACATCTCCAGGGGTGAGGCCACTTCCAGAGGAGAAGAAGTGTTTGCCCTTTCCACCCTTTCTGAGAAAGCTGTCCTGCTGCCTGGCAGAAATGCAAAAGCCACATTGCCAACCATTGGTGATCAGGCTTAGCAGACAGAGGCTGCCATAAGCTTCAGGTCTTGATCCATTTCCATTTCAGTCCCCACTTCTGTAATGCTTGGATGGCATTAAATGCATAAATAAATAAAAGGCATTCAAAGAAAGGCACTCCTATTAAAAAAAAAAAAAAAAAAGAAGAAAATAAAAATCAAACACAAAATACGAAGGAGACCTTTGTTTTTAACTACAATAATAAACCGAGATTCCCTTCAAAGTCTGTTTTTCACAGACTCCCCTGGCTTCTCCTGTGAACTTACAGCTTCTTGACCTTCTTTCTCACTGAGAAAGAATTAAGTCAAAGCAAATAAGAAGTACTTTAAGAATACAACTTTTTAGCTAAACAAGAAGGTTAAACCTCCTTTTCTGACCTTTGACAAAACCATTGCACTGAAATATTTTCAGAATGGGCATTGTGCTTGTGTCTATACATTTTTAGTGCTGCTTAAAAAAAAAATAAAATCTTTCTATGTCTTGGTTTGATAATGTGTTGCTTCCAGAGGGCTAGATAAAATGGAAAATGATGAATTTGGGGCAAGTGGTTTCTCTGTGAGTGTTGATCCTGAATAGCTTTACCCTGTGATGCCTTAAGTGAGATGATACAGCTCAGCATGAGCTCATGAGTGATGAAGAGTATTTAATCACACAGAACAGGATATGCAAAGATAAACTGGAACAAATTAAAAGAAGTATTAAGTACAGCAGTCATGATCTGTGGTTTGAGTCTGCCTTGATTGTGACAGCGTAATGTTTCAAAAGTAAGATTTTTAATTTCACTTGAAGCAAGTAAACGTGTCCATTGGTTTGCTAGAAAGTCTGTGAACCTTACTCATGCAATGTATGTCAAGATTTCATTTTCACTTACTTCTAAGGAACCTTACACAACATGAACAGTGACGTTTCAGACTTGTTTTCTGTCCTTGCAATTAAATGGCTTTTCCTATCTCTCAGATTTACATAGGATTGAATTTCCTATTAGTTCCAAATGGCAAAAAAATGTTTACTACATTAACTTCAAAGAAAACAACATTTGGAAAATTTCAGAATAATCTCCATCTTAGTCTTTTATGTATACTTTCAAGGAAAGCAAATTGATAGAAGGAGGAGGGAGAGGGGAATGGCTCAGTTGTGCACGTGGGCCTGAAGGGGGAGAAATTGTTTCATGCTTGGGACTGCTTTGAGAATTCCCAGCCATGATAATTTCATTATACAATGGAATAGAGTGGTTTTTCTTTTATTTTCTTTTCTTTCAAAAGCAAGTTAACCCAAACTGATTCACAAGAGTTTTACAACTGCTTACAAATTTAGAATTTAGCAATTCAATTTTTTTTTTTAGTTTAAAAATATATTGCATAGAAATTGAAATCAGGAAACTGATGGAAGAAGACTTTGCAGGGGAAAAAAAAGGAGGTGTTTGAAACACTTATTAAATTATAATTCAAAATAGATTTTTTCTAGTCTTTTTATGTCTATATTCATCACCTCTTGAGATACTGAGGTATAGAGAGGTATAGAAATATAAATATTATTTTTTCAGCAATCCTATATAGATTTTATTAATACTGTTTTTCCTCCTCACAAAATTCCGCTACAAATTATCATTCACTGCTATTGATTATTATCCTTGTTCATATTTGTTGAAACAATGGAAAATTCCCCATCAGCCAACATAAATATGCAAGTAATTGATTTTCAGCACATGATTACTTAAGAGGAACTTAAGGACAGGGTTTTAAGATTTGCAGAGGTGCATGGTGAAGGTGGAGAATCTTGCACATAGACACAGCAGGACCTACCACTTTCTCTAGCACACCATATCCACAGCTCGCTCTGCAAGAAAAAGCTGCCAGTAGCTTTGATCCAAGCTGCAAATATGATGTCAGCCATCGCCTTGAAATTAATATTATGCCTGATAAGCTGGAACCCATCAGCTTCTTGTAATTTTAAAAATATGTCATTATTATTATTTACACTTGCATATACTGACTGTCCTTCACATGGGTAAAAGGGCATAGTCCCTTCTCTTAAGACATAAGCATGATCCACTAAGCAGATAAACTGACAAAATTAAGGGTAAAGGAAGAGGTCTAAAAATAGAGAAGTTGATTTGATTCCTAGCTGGTTGGTGCAGTATATTCAAACTTGGGTTTACTGAGACACCTTAGTCTCTTAATTAGTGCCAGTCATAACTGACAATAACACAGCAAGTCATGAGATGCTACCCTGTCCTGCACTTGTTTGTTTTCATAATCACATCACAAAATGAACCAGTAGCACTTTTTTTTTTTTTTTTTTTTTTTAAGTAAAATTCAGATGCAGAAAAAGAACAGGGGATCACATTCACTTACAATGGGTTTAAATGATGTCTTTCAAACCATGTCCATAAAGTTGGAGCTTTCATAAGGAACAGAAAAAATTGGTTTTCCTCTGTATCAGGTCTTATATCTAAAGCGTGGATCCTGAATGCATATACTTCCTACACAAAGTTACTTAAATGATCTTTTGATAAAATTATATTCTTACTTGAGTCCATAAACTACCCAATTCCTCCTTCCTACTAAGTCCGCACACATTTTTGCTGGGTAAAGTAATGAACATACCTATCAGATTTTTTTTGCTTTTAACCTAATCAAATTTCTGTGGTTCTTAAAGACTCCTAAAAAAGCATATGTTAGTAATACTCCCCCTCTGATTTGCAAGACTTGTAAATAAATCAGGTACAGATCTTTCAGTTCACCTGAACAATTTAATGTTTTTATGGGAAGTTTAAAAATATCACACAGACTTTTTGATGACTTTTCCTGGTAGGGATGTTTTTTATGTAAAATGTTTAAAATATAGCTAAAATATAAGCACTGTTAGAAAGGATTTCTCATTAAAAGGTTAATATTTGTTCATTCAAATATAAGTTTAAAAAAACAAACCAAAACAAACAAAACCCAAAGCAAACAAACAAAAAACCCCACAAAAAACAAACCAACCAACCAACCAAACTAATAACAACAACAAAACAAAACACAAGTAATTATGTCATTTGAAAACAAAAAGGAGCTTTTGGTTAATTTTCCGAATACCTTTTTTTATATGTGAAGTCAAATAGCACATCTTCAGTTAGTTCTCTGCTCAGCATGTCAATTAATTTTGTTCATATAACAGACATTTAACAAAGCACATTTCTTTTAAAAACTCCAAAACACACAAGCTCTCTGAACAGTTAGAAAGATTTAAAAATAATTATAGGTGAATCAAATCTTATTAAAGGATAAGAAAAGTGTGTGTTTGCATAAAGATTTTATTAACCTGGTACAAATGTAGCTTTAAGAAGTAATAATATCACTATGTTAATGTAGAGATATTAAACATTGTTTATCTGCCCTGGCATATCTAAGGCACCTACAAAGCTGGACCTATGACACAGGTCCTACAGCAAGCCTATACTGAAGGTGTAGCTGGAGGCCTTGATCATACTTTGTGCCATATAAAACAGTCCTGACACTTATGTTCAGGTGACTGCACCACACACTTCCTCTCAAATTTCTTATTACTATAATGAGCACTTGGTCTCCTGTTAAAGATGGAGATACCTAAATCCCCAGGGTTTTTTTTCTCCTGAATAGGAATCCTACCATTTGTCTTCAGGCTATGTTTATAAAGAGCTATACCTTTTTACATTTCATTATGATAAAGTGAAATAGAAAATGCTATTTTTTTCCACCAGTATCCTGAAAGTCAATTGTTCATCTGATTTTTAAACACGTTTGGTGTTATCTCAAAATCAAGTTGCAGCCAACAAGTGTCAGCACATGAAATCAGTGACAAAGAATAGCATCGTAACGCTGGTTGTATATTAACTCTTCAAACAAATGAGTTGTGATTAAAGGTTGACAGCTGTATTGGAGGGAGCTGAGTAAGACTGCAGCAGCCAGCCAACAGTTTAATCAATTAACCAGACTTCTAAAAATACCCTGACCTTTTTCTTTTCCTTTTAATTGGGAAGATAATCCTCTGATATAAGAAATATAATTGGTCCCTGTCATGGATTTGAGCCTAGGCTTACAAGGGCTTTAAAGCCACTTGTTTAAAGACAGAAATATGCTGGAATTTATTTTTTATGTTTGGTTTAGCACTAGGAAGATGTTGATCTGTAACTACAAGAGAACATGTCACAAGGCTGTGTTGCAGCACAAAATTTTAGAAGTCTTCATTCAGGCCCCAGTGTTAATCATTCAACTGCCCTGTGTAATCATGTATTTGAATTTGTGACAACACAACCCCTAAAATAGTTAATGCAAAAGAACATTTTTAAAGAATAATTTAGTATGCAGTATGAAAATATGCTGTTTTAATCATCAGGCTGAGACAATTACCATGTAGAACATTTCTGGATCTGATTGCACCGCAAACTGAACAGTAAATGTAGCACCAAATGGCTGGTGTTTAGAAGGGGTATAGGCAAAATGCTTTTTTAAAAATCTAGATATAATTATTTCCACATAGCTCTATAATTATCATTTAATGAAGAGACTATACACTTTTCTGTTATGAAGACTGTTTTTTAAATATTGTATCTCTGCAGTAAGCACCTCCTAATGAAATGTTAGCAGTGGCATAAAATATATTGCATAAAAACACCTGATGCTATATATTGTATTCTAGATACAAAATGTACTCCACTCATCCTAGCACAAAATGAAAGGGAAGCAAAATCTTTCAACTATAGACCTTGAAAAATCACCTGGGTCACTGTCTTACAGTGAAACTATCCTAACAAATATATTTCTAATCTGCTCTTGAAAAACACTGTGGAAGCAGCTTTATAACATCCCCTAATAGTCTGTCTCATAATATTAAACAATAAATTAATACCTTATCTACAGCTTTTTGTTACAAATTGAACTGATTTTTACTTGTCCTTTCCTACTCTCTTCATTACTTCTTCATAGCAACTCATTATAATTAGAATACTGTCTTCCCACTTCTTGTCATCAGCAAAGACAATTTGATTATTTTTTGCTTCATGCACTCTCCAACATGCTTGCCATTTATGTTATCCTCTTCTAAACTCCTTTTTCTTTCTTAAAGTGTGGTGCCTAAAACTGACTGTGGTATTGCAACCAAGGATCACCAGTGCCAAGTAGAGCTGAATAATTTTATTCCCTGTTGTAGAGGATTGAGAGAAAAGTTCTGTCAGACACTGCTTGGCATCCAGTTGTCTGCTTTGCTCCACTGCTCCATTTTAGTCAATGGTAGGGTACATTGTGTCCAAATCTTAGCCTTTCACACAGACAGACTTCTTTGGTTTAGTATAAATGTACTTTTATTGATAATGTAAGTTAGGACTCTAATATTTAAATATTTCTCTTAACCACTTTTTAATGATCTAGATGCAGCAACTAATTAACAACATATTCTAGAACCTTTCTGGAGCCAAAGCTGACTAATATACAGCTCTCTTGTCCCTCCCCTTTTTGCATATTTGAACACAGGTTTATGATTTTTTTTTTTCCCCCCATTTCCAAGCCTCTAAGGCTTTTCCAGGCTTATCAAATATTTTAAAGTACCACTAATGTTTCAAATCCTTCAAACAGTGCCATAAACACTGTAAGGTGATTTTGATAAGCTCTTGTAACTTAAATATAACTATCTCACCGAGGTATTCTTTAACTTGTTCTTTCCAGAATCAGACCTGCATCACTATCTTCTAAAACATAAATTTTGAAGCCTGGTTTCAACTTAGGCTTCAAAAAAGAAAGAATTGAAAGCTTCAGATGTTATTTGCTCTTCTTTTCCAATTAGTCTTGGACCTCTATTGCTTTTAGTTTTCCTCTCATGCAGTTCTAGGACCTGACTTTTTTTTGACTTCTGGATTTATCCTTACAAGTATGGGCTCTTCCTTTCTAATCTGACTCAACTATAGGACCCACAGAATTATGACCCTTTTATATGATCTCTTTTTGCTTTTCAAGTCACTGAGGATACCCTGATGTAGGTAAAATTGTCTCTAACCATGCTTTCCATCTTCTTTTTGCATTAGCTAGTTTGCTACTGTGTATTAATATCTTTTTTTAGTAACTGTCAGATTTGCCCCATTCCTTTATCCCTCAGATTATCTTACAAAAAAAACTATTGTATGAGTTTCCTGAGTTCCCTATCAAAGCTGACTTCTTAAAGTATGTTATTTTCAGGTCTTCTATCACATTTGTTTCCCTTAGGATAGTTCAGTTTATCATTTTGTAATTACTTTCACCACATACTACAATGCACTTTTGACATCTCAATCAATTCTCCCCTTCAGGTAGAACTAAATCTAATTTAACTAGTCCCCTTCTAACATCCCAAACAAAGTTTGTTCCCAGCATATCTCATAAGCAGGATTGTCAGTCTATAACCTGTCATAATATTTCTCTGGCAAATATTTGGTTAAAATTCTCCACTGTCACAACTTTCTATCTTTGAAATAGGCTAAGAAGTCCTTCATCGAACTTTTCAACAAAGGTCTATGTGGATTACTGACATTATTCCATTCTTCTTGTTTTCTTTTTTTCCAGGACAAAGAATATTAGCCTCTAAACCCTTAACAAACACTAGAAATAAACATTATAAACATACACAGTATTTATTTCCTTATCTGTCTTTCCTGGAACATCAACTTTGCAAATAAAAAATTTGCTCCCCAGAATTTCTATAATACTGTGGTGGATGCACTCAACCCTCCCCACCCCTGCCAAGTAGAACCCTAAATTACTCCCCCACGACAAATACTAATCACATCATATAAACAGTTTTACCAAGATTTCTAGATCTGACAACCAATTTCATATCCTTGTGTTGCATTTCCAAGATATAGCACCTTGGTATTTTACAATCTAAACTCTGTACTATGGTGGCAGTTGGTACACTTCCAAACTCACGCTAGTAATCTGTGCTTTAGAGGCTGGAGTTGTTGTTAATCTTGGATGATTTGCAGGGGCTCTACAAAAGGTGACTGAAAAAAACATGTTCACTTAGGCTATTCTGCTATTCACACAAGTTACATTTCAGATGGAGACACCACCCCTACCAGAAATGCTTTAGTTGAAGACCACCCCATCATTTCCACAAGTCTTTCTATCTTGGATGGAGTTGACCCATTGATAAAAAGACCAGGCAGATATATACTTAGCTCTCACAGCACAAAAGAAGCATAAGGATGCTTGCAGGGGAAGATGTTTAGGGGAGGTGACCTGCACTATAAGACAACATTTCTGGCACTTTGTGACAAATGTATTAACAGTTCCTAAGTGAAGAACAATTTGGGTCATATTCTTAGCTGATATAGATTATCATTCCTCACTTTATTTCACAGATGGTATTACATAATTTCAATACCTGCTATACTATTTTTTTGTATTACATGTAAAGGTTTGCAATGGTGTCGCATGGTAGTTACTCATATAAAAATTATTTGCTTGCATACAATGTAGTGCTGGACAGTAGCGACCAGGACTGGTGTTTACAGATTTCAATCAACTCAAATTAAATCTGATGGATGCCCTTTAAGTGTAATGGGAATTGGATCGATTATCTATCGCAAACAGGAGAGGAAGGTACTCTTCAATAAGATACCGGGAGCTATGTCTAGTAATGAAATATGGCTATAACATAAGAAACGAGCTGAAACTATTTTACAACCAAACTGCTCCGAAGAATGATTTAACAGTAATACTTTAAAAGAAGAACACATCATTTCTATTTTGTACCAAAATAAAATATAGAAATTACTGCTTCAACAAACTGGATAACTCAGCATCAGCTTTGTGGGCACTTGTAGGACACTCTTAAGTGAATGTTCACTGATGTGAGAAAAAGGTCATCCTAGATGTGTCATCTCGGATATTTCACAAATCAAAGGAACTGGTGTTTCTACACATTAAGGAGCTAATTCTGACTCTGACAGAAACCTATGCTATATATAGTTGTGTTTCCTAAGGTGGAAAGCAAGAAGCAGATTATAATTTTGCACACAGACACACACACACCAAAAAAAAAAAAAAAAAAAAGAAAAAAATCTATTTTCTCTTTGCTGTGGAGAGAGGGGAGAAGTAATCTGTGCTTGCCTTAGACTTGGTTCAATAAGACTGTCTCACAGAACCTGTGTAACTTTTCCTCCACTCAGCTATTCGTGTTGTAAGCATCAGGTGCTGGCAAGGAAAGGAGTTGTATGCGATCTCTTGCATCATTTAGCAGGTAAAAAACGTGGTAATGAGGCATGTATGAGCTAGAAGTGACCACAGAACCTGAAGCCCAGGTATGGGGGGAGAGAAATTGATCAGTGCAACTACACTATTGTATTCTTAAAGAGAAGATGCAGTGATCTGTTACGTTAACAATGAAATAATTTCAAGCACAGACAACAGATCAAGCTGTACTATAGGAAACGTATGAATGCTAGATACAGGAAAAACCAACCAAACTGAACAACAACAACAACAACAACAACAACCACACAGTGGATCTATTTCTATAATCAGGAATAATTTTCAAACAGTAGTTAAAAAAAAAAAAATCACAACAGAATTGTAGAACCAGTTCTGTGAAACAAGCAGCCAGTTCAAGTCTTTAATAAATGGGAGCAATTACAGTTTGCTGTGTTCACATAACTACAGTTAAAATTGCATCAGCATTTTTATTGTAACTCCATACTTTCATGGGCTTGTAACTCAACCGTACATTCTGGGAGTTTTTGTTGGTTTTGTTTCACATTGAAGCTTAGCTTTCTGATGCAAATTCACAAGCAAAATATTTAAACTTATTAAATGCAGAGGTTTAGAAACAAGGTATAATACAGTCAGTGTGGTCTCACTCTAGCTAAAGTGTGCTTTGAGCACATATGGTAAGATGTGAAATGCTGGGTTTAGACAATAGTAACAGAACAAGTGAAACTTTGTATTTGTATCAGTATATCTACCTGTCAAGTCAGTAAAGCATGTGCAATTCCACTTAAGTGCACTTAAGTCAACTGAAATAAGACTACAAGATTGGGCTGAGTCAAGCCTTTATGCAAGTGTATAGATGGCTAAAGCAGAACTACGGGCATCTTTTTGAAATTTGAGGAAGATTGTGTAGAAATTATTGACTGATTAGGGTATAGGCTTTCCAGATGAAAGAGAGAAGACAGTTTAAGAAAGTCAAAATGCATGTTTCCCTCACTTCAGTAGCTCTGGCTGGCATTGAGTATGCCTTCTGCATTACGTGGCACAACAGTAGATGTTGGGCTGTTCTCCTGTTGTAGAACAGGAGAACAGGCTGTAGAGAGCCCAATGATTAACTGTAAGACTGGTATGATAGATCATTTATTGGAAGGATTATCATGTATTCTAAAATACACATTTTAGGATACAGGTAACAGCTGTTTTATCCAAAATCCACATTGACTAAGTGTGCATGATAATTAAATTTTTTTAATAAGTTATTATAGTTGTATTAAAAATGTCTTAGTAGTAGCATTCTACCCAGTATTTATGTTAGCCGGAATTGTGATAAGCAGAACAATTTACATGTGTAGAGTTTCTATTATCCTATGGGATCTCTGAGTTATTTACAAGTATTCATATTATTTGCTTTAGTGGTTGGTTATATTAGTTTAAAAAGAACCTAGCAACATGTTTACAATCCATTAATTTTGCACTTCGACACATTTCTGGTGTGCCTTGCCATTGCTAAAAACAACCACTATAATTTAGTTTAACTTTGTTGCTGTTCTTTCCCATAAGTAACTGTTGCAAAAACAGTTTAAAGCAAATACTTCCAGTTTTACAATACCTCTTATTTTATGCTTTATCTTCATGCTAACATCAGCAGCAGCAGTTGTCACTGCATGCTGGGAAGAGTGCGAGGCTTGAGAGGTCTCTTCAGGCTGGATGTCCCTGTGGCCAGTTCAAACCATGGGAAGCTGCCTGTAACTGGTCCTTGGGGAGTGACAGTGACCAGAAGCACCACAAACAGGTTGTGCAAACAGGGACGGGTGATGGGAGGAGCAGAGAGGCAGGTTGCCTGGCAGTTTGTGCAAGAAGGGCAGTGCACTCTGCCACTTTTCAGGTTGCTGCCTGTTCTGCTCACCTGCAGGCTTAGGCTGCATCCCAGACAGTCATGCCAGCCAGCTGCCACCCGCGCAAACCTACCCAACACCTTGGGGTCTCCAGTGAATTAGAAAGGGTTTTTAGGCCGTGCTTTGACATCTTTGTTAGCATGATGGTAGAGACCAGATACGGGCTGTGCTCTACAGCAGCTGGGAGCCATCTACCTAGCCAGGCTAGCCTGGGATGGGTGGAGGTGGCCACCCAGACAAAGCTTCCTATCAGGTAAGCTGCTGTCCAGGTGGAGAACTGCAAACTACTCCACACTCCTGGGTGGAGGCGAATGCAAGCTCCACCTGTACAAGGTTTGCTCTGGTGGAATCAGTCAGGCAGAGGCTGGAGGAAACCACACTGGTTACACACACTAAAAGATGTCAAAGGAATCGAAGAGTGCTAATAGTGGGTGACTCTTCGCTGAGAGGCACCGAGGCACCCATCTCCTGGTCTGATATACAGGCAAGGGAATTCTGCTGCTTGGCCAGGAGCTGAAATCTGGGATGCCACAACTGCTTAAAATCACAGACTACTATCCCCCACTTCTTTTCTATGTGGACACCAATGGCATGGTAAGACATAACCTGGGCAAGATCAATCAGAACATCAGAGCCCTGGTGTCCCAAGTGAAGGGGACAGGGGCCCAAGAGATCTTGCCAGTCAGAGATAGAAGTGTGGGCAGAAGTGTACACATCATGCAGATGAACACTTGGTTTTGTAGATGGTGTCATCACCAGGGCTTTGGCTTCTATCTATCATGGGGCATTTTTTGATGAATTCAAATTACTGGGGAGAAATTAGATCTGCTTATCTAGAAGAAGGAGAATATTTGCTGGAAGTTTGGCTGACGTAGTGGATTGCACTTTAAACTAATTAACTTGGAGTGTGGGGTCCAAAGTCATGACACTTGTGTACTCACACAAAACAGAGCAGATGAGTGTATCTACCAGAGTAGTGAGGAATGGCCCCTAGCTTTCCAAAAAGTTTCCACCAAAAAGTTGAGATAGTCAACAGTCAAGCCAACTGCATTTCTATACCAATGTACACGGCATGGGTAATAGAAAGGAGGGGCTGCATGCCGCGGTGAAGCTGGACAGCTATGATTTGATCACTGTCACTGAAACTTGGTGGGATGAATCACATGGTTGGTGTTCTGCGAGCAATGGCTATAAACTCTTCAGGAGGAACATCGACAGAAGGAAAGCGGGGGCAGGGGAGGGGGGTGTCCTCTACATAAAATAAGGGGTTGATTGCACAGAGATGTCTTTGAAAAGCAGAAATTGGAGACCAAGACAACAAAGGAAACCTCATGGCTGGCATTTAGTAAAGGCTGCCTGATCAAAGGGAGGATGTCAATGAAGTACTTCAGCTACAGGAAGCATCACACTCACAGGCTGTCACCCTGCTAGACAACTTCAGCCACTCTGATGTCTGCTGGAAAAGCAGCACAGCAAGCTGCAAGCAGTCTAGGTGACTCTTGGGATGCATTGAGAACAACTTTCTAACTCAAGTGACAGAAAGCCCAAACAGAAGAGAACCATTACTGGATCCATTGCTCACCAATGCAGAGGAACTTATTGGAGAGGTCAAAACTGGTGGTATCTTGGTTTGCAGTGATCATGCCCTGGTGGAATCCATGATCTCAAGGGATATAGGTCAAGTGAATAGCATAGTCAAGACTCTAAACATTGAGAAAGTGAAATTTCAGTTTTTTAAAGGATCTGGTGGATGGAAACACCTGGGAAACTGCCCTTTCCCCAACAGAGAGCTAGCAGCTGCTTAATGACAATTTTCCTTAGAGAACCGGAAATATCAATTCCCATGTGCAAGAAATTGGTCAAGGAAGGCAGGAGATGAGCATGGCTGAGTAAGGACTTCCTAGTCAAACTGAAACACAAGAGGGAAATGCATAGGCAATGGAAACAGAGACACAAACAGAGGCAAGAATGATGGGATACTGCCCAGGATTGCAGGGATGGGATCAGGAAAGCTGACGTATAACTTGAGATAAATTTGCCAAGGGATGTGAAGAAAAAAGGTCTTCTATGGGTACATTAGACAGAAATGGAAGGCAAAAGAAATGGTATACCTCCCCTGTCCCTCCCCCAAGAAATGAGACACAAGATCTGGTGGCAACTTATGTGGGGACGGCTGAGGTACTGAAGAACTTTCTTCCCTCAGTTTTCACTTGCATTTGCTCTTTCCACATCTCTCGAGTCCCTGAATCTCAAGGGGAAATGAAGTCACATCCATTGTAGAAGATCAGGTTTGAGATCATCTGAGGAACCTGACTACATACAAGTCCATGGGATCCAAGGAGACGCAACTCAGGATCCTAGGGATTTTGCTGATGTAGTTGTTAAGCCCTTCTCCATCATATTTGAAAAGTAATCACAATCAGGTGAAACCTTCAGTAACTGGAATAAGGGAAACATCATGCTGATTTTTAGAAAACATAAAAAGAAGGACCCTGGAAATGACTGACGAGTCAGCCTCACCTCTGTGCCCACCGCGATGATCGAACAGATCCTCCCGGAAGCTACATCAAGGCATATGAGTGACAGGGAGCTGATTAGAGACAGACAACATGGCTTCACCAAGGACAAATAGTGCCTGACTAGTCCAGGGCCTTCTACAATGGAATGACTGCATTGATGAATAAGGGAAGAGCAACTAATGTCATCTATCTTGACTTCTGTAAGGCTTTTGACAACGTCCCACACAACATTCTTCTTGTTAAATTGAAGAGATATGAGTTTGATGGATGGACTGTTCAATGGATAAGGAATTGGCTGGATGGCCATATTCAAAGAGTTGCAGTCAACAGCTCAATGTCCAAATGGAGATCAGTAACAAGTGATGTCACTTGGGGATCTGTATTGGGACTGGGTATGACATAGTGGGGTTGAGTGCATCTCAGTAAGTTTACCCTAAGCTGAGTGGTGTAGCTGATCTGTTGGAGAGAAGCGATATTTCCCAGAGGATCCTTGACAGGCTTGAGGAGTAGGCTCCTGTGAATCTGATGAAGTTTGACAAGAACAAGTGCAAGGTCCTGCACCTGAGTCAGGGCAATCATCAGTATCATTACAGGCTGGGGGATGAATTGATTGACAGTTGCCCTGTGGAGAAGGAGTTGGGTGTATTGGTAGTAGAATAATTAGACATAAGCCAGAAATGGGCACTTCAAAGATGAGTGGACATCAGGTCAAGGGAGGTGATTCTCCTCCTCTACTCTACTTGCTTGAGACCCTACCTGGAGTCCTGCATCCAGCTCTGGAACCCTCAGTACAGGAAAGACATAGGCCTGTTGTGGGGGGTCCAGAGGAGGCCACAAAAATGATCAGAGGGCTGGAACATCTCTCCTATGAAGAAAGGCTGAGACAGTTTATGTTGTTCAATGAGAGAACAAGAGACCTTGTTATAGCCTTTCAATACATAAAGGAGGCTTATAAGAAAGGGAAAGATTTCTTCTGAAGGCCTGTAGTGACAGCACAAGGGGCAATGCTTTTAAACTGAGATAGAGCAGCTTTAGATTGGGCATAAGGAAGAAATTCTTTATGATGAGGGTGGGGAAACACTGGAACAGTTTGCCCATAGAAGTTGTGGCTGCCCCATCACCTGAACCGGGGGAATATGTCCCTGCTCTTGGCAGGGGTTTTGGAACTAGGTGATCTTTAAAGGTTCCTTCCAACTCGACCCATTATATGATTCTATTGATTGTAAGATTCTATGCTTACAAGCACCTTAAACCTAATATTGTTAGAAAACACCCGATTACTCTCACATATCTATAAAATGTTACCAATCATTCCTTGGGGCTTAAGTAAGAACTTTAAATTTTTGCTAAATCATGCTGTGTTTTCAGGTTGGTACTGCTCATATTGAAGTAGCAGAATTTCACAATTAACTCTCATGTGGAGAAAATTGCATGCACCATTTAAACAAAAAAAGGATATCAAACAGCACATTATTCATGACACTGATTTCCTTAGTGCCCTTCATACTGAAGTTTACTTTCTGCTCCCACTGGATCCTATTTTGCTTGTCTTAAATGTTAAGAGAACTCATGAGATTTTAATCTTTGCCTAATTTAGACGATTAGTCTTCAGCTGCTCCATGTGATTTTGTCTTGTTTTCCTTCTATCACTGTGGAATAGTTCAAATACATCATACATACAAAGAAGATAGTATTTTATTCTGTAAAGAAGTTTATCTCAGTTAGGATGTTCTGCTGAGATTAATTAGATTGGAGAGATGCACTGTACTGTTTATGGTGTTATCTATGAGGTTCACAAGGAAAGTGTCCATGCTGTGATAAAGAAACAAGAAAGAAAATTCCCTAGAAAATATGTCCCTAGAGTGTTCACTTGCTAGAGCTGTACCATGTGTCAGTCCTTTGGGAGTGTCAGAGCTTCATTCTGCATGTTTTCTACAAGATGAATCTGATCTTTTATATGCCCACACTATCCTCCTCCTGCCATCTGCACAGTAAATCTTTTTACCTTTACTGTCCTCATGCCGTTCTTGGGTCTTTATGTATTCACCAAGGAGTCACATGTCTCCTACAACTAAGAGCTGCATTTCCCTTTGTTAACACTCCTCAGTGTTGCGGTCTGACAAAACTGGACAGTAATATATGAACCAAAAATCTAAGCCTATGACAGCCCTTTGGACTACCTGATGTAGCCCTAGAGACCTGGCTATTGGGCTGTTCCTTCCATATTTTATGTCAGGATGGAATCTTGACAAAACCACCTATGAGTAAAATCATTATATATGACCTATTCATTGGCAAAATGTTATAACTTATGTGAGGTAGCCAGCAGACGTCACTAACCAATCCGATGGTGAGAGAAATCGAATGAATATTTGAATATTGAAAGGCTGATGGATATGTTGTTATTTTAGCTATATAATCTTGTAAATATATTAAAATAATTTAATATTGTTCAATGCAAATTTGACTAAGCTCTAGTATGACTTTCACTAACCTTCTTTATGAGAATTGCTTATATTGAATGTCACAAGATCTTTAAATAAAGTACCTTTGACAGGGTCAGGCTAATTTCCCTAAGATGTGGTGTGACACTTCGGTTTGCTGGCTGTGTTCTTTTTCATTTTCACCTCACTGAAATACTCTTCCTTCCTTCAGAAACACACCATTATAATCAACCTATTTACCTTGATGTGACAAATAAATATGTTCTGAAACAATTTATCTCTTAGACATGTCCTTCTGAGGTGATGTTTTATTTCCAGAGCATTTGTTGTCTAATATTCTGTCCATGATATTATCTTTCGCTGGTGTCAGATGTTCTAAAAGACCACAGTTTATTTGCTTCATTTTTTTTGCAAACTATCATGGCATCACAAAACCAGAACAGGAATGTTGTTTTTTAATTAAAACCAAGCTGGAACACAAATAATAAAAAGCAAATAAACTTGGGTGTAAAATCTTGGGTTTACTACTAAACTGACCCCTAATACAGCCATTATGTTTTAATATGCGTCCTGCTAACAAAGTAGGACATTAGTTCTGCTTAGCCAGGGTATCTGATTAATTGGTATGAATTGGATAATGACTTGATTTCTCGTGGATTTAATAGTTGCCATTACAGGAAAGATTGGCTTGTTGTCAGCCAACAGCATTAGCTTTCCCTGAATAGTGGGTAGAGGTCATAAAACAGCACTTAGTTTGATTTATTTTATTAATCAAAACCATACTTGTTTTTTAAAGGTCTCATGATCTTGCATTTACTATCTACAGTCTGATGTGAATCCATCAGCCTCTAAAACCTTCAGCACCTTTAGGAACTGTTCTTGGATACTGCCAACATTCTCTTCAGAGAACACAGCTTAAATGTACTCTTGTCATTTTGCAAGCAGAAGCAAAGCTTACTTAATTTCTAATAAAAGTAAAAATTATAAACAATTGATGAAGTCAGTAAGGCTTTACAGGCACACATAGTTGGCTGCAAATTGGAAGATTTGGGCCTAAAGGTGCACTACTCTATTTAAACTCACCAGTCACATCAGTGCTAGAATTTCCATTGACCTATGCAGAACACTTTGTATCATTAAAGGGCTCAATTAACTTTAGGTCTATTTTATTAAGATAAAAGGAATTTTTCCTGAATTATAAAGAACATAAAGTTTGTCCTGTACTTTTGTCCTGTGCTTTTCCCTAAAGTCACACTAACATTTCTCAAAAAAATATTGCAAGTAATTAAAAAACTTCTGTTCCGTGACTTAACAGCAGAGATAATTGAGTAATAAGCCTATGGTTAGATAATACTGCTGAATCACAAAGCCCTTTTTTTTGAAGAATGGAACAATAGCTGAAGTTCTGAATTCAATAGGCAGCTGTTCTCAAGAAAAGGGAAATTTACATGAAATAATAGAAATTTTAAAACAAAAACTTCAAAACTTTCAGAAAGGAAGGAATAATTACCTCTAGCCTGTTATCTAAAAGGAAATCTTGAATATGAAAATTAATAATTTTAAACATCCTTTTGCCTTTTACTATAATATCTATTGTTTCCCCTCAGCCTGAAATATAAAATATTAATTTAATCATGATTATCTAGGACAAGATTCAAAATGCAATAGGGCCAAGCAAGAACTGTCATTCTGACTTCGCAATTTCACTTCTTAAACAAGAGTCCTGTATCTTTATGGAGTTCTCAGATTTTAATAAAAATATGCATGGATTGATTGTGGAACTGAAGCTTGCAACAGGGAAAAGAAAATGAATGTTTAGTGAGATATTTCAATTCTAATATTAAGGTAATAACACCATTTCAAAACATTCAACATTAATTACCTAATGTATTGCACCGAGAGAAAGTAATAGAGCTGTAGAGTAATAGAAAGTTGTAGAGCTGTAGATTGTCTAAAAATATTATGTATGATTCAGTTCTTGCTCAGAAAGTATATGATTGTCAGGAACCATTTAAACAATTATGCTATACTTTAGTCCCTGCTTAGAAAAAAAGGCAGTGACATATGTTTATGTATGATTTTTCTAACAAGGATGTGATGTTCCTGAAGTTGAACAGTTATTTTGTGGGGGAAAAACACAGAGGAATATTTTTAAAATTACAGTGCAAATATTAACAGTAAATTTACTGGAAGTATTACATTCTGTGCTAATAAGAATAGTGTTAGTACAATCTACAAGCCACCTTCTCAGAAAATGATTTGTTACATTATGTCAGTCAAGTCACTTTTAGTTTCAGTATTTAGGCAGACAAAAGGCAAAGAAGAAAAGCAATTTCCTTTAAAGAATTTGAATTTGCAAGGTTTTTTGTTTCCAGACGGTAAGTATAGCTGACAAGAGGAATGAAGTATCTGAGTTCTAAGAAATTTGTTGCTGAAATAATTACATGACATTTTTGAGCAATAAGTTTCTTTTTGTAAGACTGTAATTTCTCTAGGCAGGGGAAGCTTATTAATCCTTTTGAGTATGTGTTCAGTCTGTCTTATCTACCTATTCACTTGTTCGACCCATATCGGTGTAAGTAGTCTATAAAAATTTTGATGTTGTCTGAAGTTTTCAATCAAAATTTATCATAAATTAAATCAATATAGAGAAATGAATACAGAGATGTGAGAAACAGATTATGTGAAAAGGTGAAAAGTTCTAGCTCTAAATTAGTCATGACTATAGAACACTGTAGCACTACACCGTATGTTTAGGTTGCCAGGACAATAACTAAGATGGGAGTAACTGAAAGTGAAAATATACTGGGTTTGGCTGGGATGAAGTTAACTTTCTTCAGATCAGTCTGCATGGTGCTGTTTAGACTGGTGAGCAAAAAAAGGTTAATAACATTTTAGCTATTGCTGAACAGTACTTGCACAGCACCAAGGCTTTCTGTTTTTCACTTCTTGCCCCAGCAAGCAGGTTGGGAGTGGGGAAGAGGTTTGGAGTAGACACAGCTGGGACAGCTAATCAAACATGACCAAAAGAATACTCTGCACCAAATAACATCATACACAGAAGTAAAACTGGAGGGAGTGGTACTTTTTAAAAAAGAGAACTGTTGTTTGGGGACTGGATGTGCATTGGTCTGCTGGTGGTGACTGAATGCTTTTGCATCACTTAGGGGTTTTTTTTCCCCCCTCATCCCCCCCACTTACTAAACTGTCTTTATCTCTACTCTTCAGCTTTATTGCTTTTTGTGTTTCCAGTTCTTTCCAATGTTCCACTGAGGGGGAGAGCATGTAAGTTGGTGGTGTCTCAGCTGTCAGCTGAGGTTAGCCCATGACACCAAGTGAGAGTAACTGCAAAACAAGAACATGCTATTAGATCTTATCTTTTCAGTTCTTCAAGACTTCAATAGGTATTTTGCCTGACAAAGTATGGAAGGACTTGGCTGCAAACATAGGGCGAATTTTAGGTGACATTTAAAAAATGTATAAGTCATGCAAATTAGATTTCTGGCTATTTCACTATGCTTAATTCCACTGACAAATAAATATTAAAACCATGTTTCAATGACCAAATCTATACTGCTAATAATGAAACAAAACAAATAAACCAAACCAAGAAGAAAAAGCAATCCAACCAACCAAACTAAACCAAACAACAACAAAACCACATGCACACACAAACCAAAAACCAAATCAGAAAAACTCCCAAACCGAAACCTCCCAAAACCAAACAATCAAACAACCAAAACCCACAAAACAAAACAAAAACCCCATGTGTCCTCACAGAATCATTTGGTTTATTCTGAATTTGAACTAGAATATTCACCAAAATGCAGCTGTAGGTGATCTGGGCTCAAGTCTGTAAGATAAGTTGACCAGACACTTTTTTATTTAAGAATCCTTACATATTATGTCTCTGCAAGCCAGTGAAACCCTAGTAATTTTTAGTCATTATAATCATAGTAAAATACTATGTTCAGCAGAACAACACTAAATAACCTTGCTTGCAATTCAACCATGCTAAAGCTGAGAAACATCAGACTGTCACCGAACATTTCAGAAGACATTCATCATTTTACCTTCATTTTTGGTATCATAATACAAAAATCATTGAGACCTGGTAGAGTATCAATTAAGCTTTCCTAAATTTTCTTTCTTTACATATATATTCTTTTCTTTCATAGTCATAGTGCTCACTTTTTGCTGCATAAGTACAGTGTAAGCCAGTGACTGGTCCAGTTCTTAAAGCAACACAAGGGAAGAGTATAAATATTTTGCTCTTTGAAAAACTGTATGCAAGTCTCTTTTTGTCTTGTATTTCACATGCAACATCTTGATGGAGTGTGGACTTTATTTTTGCTCAGCTGCTTGCAAATGTTTTGTCATTAGAAACAAGCTCCTTCTCCTTACTCAGGCTTTAGTTTTGCTATACCACTTGCTAAACTGCCTGTCAGTCTAACAAAAATTGCTGCAGATAAGCTGTAGACACACTTAAGTGATCCTAAATCACACATCTGAGTGTCATTGCCCCTCTTCATGAGGTGCCCAATTGGTTTGATGTGGCTGGTTCTGTTTTCATAATGCAGATAGTTAAAAATTTCACTGTTAATATTGTACTAGACTGAATTGTAAAAGAGAACAGCATTCATACACCTAACTTAAATGTCAATTGCTTCTGGAACAGAATAAATGTGGTTTCTCACAAGAAACTCCTTGAGAGCTGAGTGCTTTGAATACTAATATATTATGATGATTACTATTATTATTATGATTAATAATATAATTATTTCAAGTGTTTTTTAGTTAAAGGTCTGTATGACAATTGATATCCTGCTGACATTTCTTTTTGTAGGACTTTTTTTTTTTTTTTTTGTAAAAGTTCTTCCAATTATGTTTGGAGGCATTTAGGACAACCAATAGCTGAACCACTTGTAAACCTCAAGTAGACTCCTACTGTATCCCCGCACTGATCTCAGGTCAGTGAAGCCGAACACTGGGATCCAAAGGCTAGAGTTCCTGAAAAACTTGAAGCTTCAAGATCTGGAGAACTTGAAGATGTGTACTTACTTACACCGTATTTACAGTTGGACTTGCTGATCTTAGAGGTCTTTGCCAACCTGAATGTTTCTATGATTCTATACTATAATGCCATATTTCTTGCTAACCTCTGGCATTCATCTCAGAACACAAGGGAGGAAGTTGTTCCATATTATTATCAAGATGATGTTGAGGTAATTAACTTGTAGTCAGTGCCTTGAGCTGAAATCAGAAGTTAGGTATGCTGTTGTCAAAGTGAATACCAATTCTTACTTCAATGTGAGATACAAACAAATAAAATAGGTGGATTGATGGAGCTATCTGAATTATATTTCAACTGCAGCCTTCAGGAGATGGAAATTCTTCACTAGCACCAAATAAAGGCCTTATATTTAGAGACCAAAGCTCTGTCATTAAACTTTAGAACCAATGAAATCAGTCTTCCATTTTTATCTGACAGAAAAAATGTTACAAATATCCGAACAGGAAGGAAGGGGAAAAAGTGCTTAAAAGTGATCAGGTGATTAGAACAATTATCCAGGAACATTCAAGTTCAAATCCCTGATGTAAATCAGAAAGAAGTCATATTTGAACTTCCACCTCTTACATCCAAGGCGAACAGTACAACCATATTTACTGTCTGTGCTGGACTTACTTATTTTCTTATTTCAATCATAACTGTCTGAGGTCTGTTATATTGAGCATGCTATGTGCATCTATTTATGCTCTTCTTCATCCAGTGCTATTGCTGTAAAATGACTGCTCTCTCCAATATTACTGTAACGTTTAAAGTAGCAAATAAAATCAGGTGAGTTGTTTTTTTCTTGAAGACAAAACTGGAGTAGAGTGTCCTATTGAGTAAAATATGCCTTAAGCATTTATATTGTAAAGTGGTGAAACCTGAGAAAAACAGGTTTATGAACTGTGCTGCTTGCATTCCTTGATTCTATTACGGAATGTCAGCTTATGCTTCAATTCACAAACAAGCACAATAGAAATTGTAACATGGCCCTTTCTGCTTTCATCTAATGTGGGCTGAGTACTAATGCATTATACAATCAAATAAGGCAAAATAGTTGTCTTGAAAACCCTCAGATGCATGTTACATTGCTATCTTGGTGGTATTACAGATAAGTCTCACTATTCATTTGATTGCACTCTTCTGTAAATTGAATCTTTCCACTCTGAAAAAAAGGAAGAAAATTGAATAAAAAGGACAGGAAGAAACAAAATATGTTGTCTGACATTTTTTTAGAAGTTTGAAAAAATATTAAAACGTCATTCTGTTCCACAGTGAAATGTTTTGAGGAGGTTTGGAAATCAATTTACACTTTTTGGTTTTGAGTAGGTTATCTTTTTGATTAAAGATTCTCTTCTGGTTTCCTCTTGGCTCTTCAGTGGCAATTCTGTAAATCTGGGGCTGTATTTGGACTTGTGGAGGGCACATTGAAAATTGGCGTTTCCTGCCTAATGAGGATTTGTGAATGCATGAGACTAAGTTATCATTGGACAGTAGGTTGAGAGATTAAGCTTTGGAATAGGTAAAAATATATCAGAAGGAAAAGGGAGAGCAATAGCATAAAAACCTTTTGGTGTGTGCTTTGGTGAAAAGGTTTGTCAGTTATTTTCATTTTTTTTGTAAGGGACAAACTGGAGGAGGACAAGTGACTCACATGTATTCAACCCCCTGCTCAAAGCATGACAGCCTAGTCTTTTGATCAGTTGAATTCTGGAAATCACCATGGAAGGTGATTCCACTGTCTGTCCGTGCAGCCTCTTCCAGTGCTTGAAACCTGTCACAGTGAATACTATACCTAATGAGGATTTTTCTTCCTTCTTACTGTGACTACTAGCTCCCGATCTTTCGCTGTACACATCCAAGAGAGAAATCTGGCTTTGTCTTCTCTGTAACTCCTCTCTAGGTAATGAAAAAAATGAAATTAGATTCTTCCATAGTTACCTTTTTTTCTTCCATGCTAAGCAAAGAATGTTTCTTCACCCTCTCTAACTTGGTGATTCTCCACTAAGCTCTGTTTGTTGATACTGTTCTTTTACCAGGGGTCCAAAATCAGACACAGTACTCCAGATGCACACACTGAATTCACAGTCACTGAATAATAACCATTTGCCTCATTCTGCTAGTTCTACTCTTGGTAATACAGCCCTGTAGGCATTTGGTCTTCATTGTGGGAAAGGTATGGTGTTGTCCTATAGGATCCAAGACCCTTTCCCAAAGACATGCTACCCAGCCAGTCTGTCCCCAGCTTGGACTGATGATGGACTTGTTGCATGCCAAGTACATGACTTTATTTATGTTTATTGAAATTTATGAGCATTTTTCCAGCTTGTTCAGGTTCCTCAAGAAGATGACCCAGTTGTCCAGCATATCAGCCATGACACCCAATTTGAAGTCAACAAAGAACCTCATACGGGTGGATACTCATCGAGGTCACTGTCAAAGTTTTTAATTAGTATAAGCCCCTTTATCAGTTCCTGAGGAACACAACTAATAGATTACTAGGTACACTTTGACTAATTGACAACTGTACTTTGAGTCTGACTTTAGAGACAGTTTTTTTAACCCAGTTTGTAGTTCAACCATCTAATCTTTTTCTCTTCAGTTTGACTACCAGGACTCTGTGGTAGACTGTATGGAAACCTTGATGCAATCAAGGTAAATGCAATCTACTGCACACCCTTCAGTCAGAGATATGGTCATTTATTCAGAACAAGGAAAACACAATTTACCCTCAAGAAATCAAGGATGGCTGTACCCAGTCACCTTTTTTTTTTCCTTCATGTGCCTCGAAAGAGCTTCCATGAGAATTAGATCTATAATTATGCCAGGTAATGAGGCTGTCTCTTCTGTTTGCTTAACAAAAAGATTTTAGAGTTGCTTACTGTCTGGGGCTTCTAGGTTAGGAGGTTAAGAAATCAAGATTAAATAACATAAATTTGGGTGTCTGTAAATATATGTCGACTAGCTAGCTTTCTTCTTATAGCAAATGGAGAGAGGATTTAGGTACTGAAATGGGAATCTAGTGTCATTGGAGAAGAGTTAGTATACCTGAGACATCCCCACAGGACTAGAAGATGTGACCCATAACCTGCAGAAGAATCATGCTTTCCCACATCAGAAGCTGGAGACCAGGAAGATATTTCAAAGAATGTCCCATGGCAATTAATACGTGTGCTTGACAAACTGAATCATGCCATGGACAACTGCTTTTACATCTGAATCATCCTCCTGGCTCCACTAGTGGTATTAACATGACCTCTATGAGTTGTGATGGAAGCTTACATTATGTTTATAGTACGAAAGTAAATATTATATTTTGGGATGAATCTTATCCTGAATTGTCTGTAGCCACTTTTCACTTCCACAGCATCTGTTAACAAGATACTCAAAGAAAAATCAGTGTATAAAGTATTAGGTCTTATGTAGGTTGTAGAGTCTCATTGCTTATGCATTACAAAGGTGTGTATAGGATGATGAAAAAATGGAATATTTGCCCTGCTTCATGTGCGTTTTTCAGGTTGACAAAGACTCAAATAGATGAATTGTACCTCCAGTGTACAGCTAAATTTGCTAGGAATGATTAGGAAACCTTTGTCAACAAGAGCCACTTCACTGATGAATTTCGTATCTTACTGACAGCTCTTTGAAAAAAGAAAAAAAAAATTCTTCTAAAGCTTCCCCTTTTTTAGTAAGATCAACACTATACACTTCAGAGTTTGTATTTTTGGTGGTGGTGGTTTTTTTGGTTTGGTTCCCTGCTCTGTCCCAAATTGCCCCCACTGCCTTTCCTTATATTTCTTTATCTTCTCTGAAATCTGCATTCTGGAATGAAAAAACTACAACAAGAAAACAAAACAAACACAAAACACACACAAGAAAACCACACACAAAACAAACAGAAACATTTATAAACATGCATCAGAACAGAGGAATGTCCTTGAAAATGAAAGCATGAGAAATTTATGTGCAACTAAATGGAAAAACACAAGTACAACATTCATTCCTTCATCTGCTATAATATAACAAATTTTGCAAATGGCCTAAGTTACTCTTTTACAATGATTAATGTTGCCAAAGTCTGTATTTCCTTTGTACAATTGTACTGTAAAAAATAATTATTGAAGAAAGAGTATCAGTAAAAATGATTTTAAATTGACTCAGTTTTGCCACAGATATAATTTGGATTGTAACTAGGAAAACTAACTGTTGCACTATAGCACTTATGTTATTCATAATAATCAGCCTCCTTTCTTAAAACAGATAACAATAACCATTGTGATAGCTTGTACAAGGCTACTTAGATTATTCCTAATTATAAGTTCACTTTCTTACAACAAATAAGAATTTTCACCTTTTTTTTTTTTTCAAATCAAAATAGAGATAAAATAATTAGCACCACTGCATAGAAGTCACTGTTTACTTTCAGTACTGTGGTTCTGTTAGAAAAGAACAGTGATTTCTAGCCTAAATGAAAGTCTTTGATTTCCTCTGAAAAGAATGCACAATAAGATACATAATTTAAAAAGAAAATAGTAGCAAGAAAATAACATGAAAATTATTTGGAAACTTTATTTAGTTTCTGGGAGGTCAAGAACTTCCAGTAGTCTTTGAAATGTTAGCAACTTATCAAGACAAAGTAAAAAGTCTCCAGAATAATAACAACAGGGGAAAAAATAAGTAATAATAAAAAAATGCTCCTGGATGTCAACTACTAAGATTTTATTCAAATTACTGAATAACAAGGAACTATTCAAGCAAGCACCATTAGCAATGCTTATGAATCAATAGGGGGGAAGTAGAAAAAAAAATCTGAATCAAGTAAAATGTACAGTGGTTTTGTTGAGCTGGTTGTGATAGCGAATAATGAAATGCCAGTTCTGTGATGATTAGTAGCTAAACAGACAATTTTATCTTCATTCCATTTTATAGTGAAGATGATATAGCATGGTGAATAGGTCTATATATCAAAAGCCCTCCATCTCAACTCAGTAGATATCCTTGTATGATTAATGTTGTTTAAAGCAGGCTAAGTATCAAAATTTTGTTTTGAGGACCTAACTGCATGGTTCACTGCTAATTCTCACTTTGCCTTTATATTGCAGGTTTGGACTCAGGTTTAGTTAAATTATGTTTATGCATATTCTTTACGTCAAGAAGAAAAACAATTGCTTGCATAGAGAGAAAAAAATCAAGGAACAGACTCTAAAAGGAAGAATATGGTTATTATTTTGGACTTTTTTTCAGCAAAGAAACTCTTAGTGCTTTCCCACTGTAACACTTCTTTTTTTTTTTTCTTTTTTTCAGACATCTAACAATAATGGTCCTAAGAAGCTCAAAGAAAATACTAATAACATTGTTACTAACACTTCAATAATTCAGAGAGATTGTTCAAACTCACTTGGTGGAGATGGAGGAACAGGAATAAAGAAACAAAGTTGTCACAGAGGCACTCCAAAAGTCAATTCAGGCAGGCAACAAGCTCCAAATAGATTTTATTCTAACCAGAGCTGTTCAAAATAAGCCAGCTACAAATGGGGTTTATCCAAAATGATTTAGCACTCCGATAACATTATACAGCATAGGTTCAGATACCGGTTATAAGTTTGATTACTATACAACTGACTCACGTCTCAAGTGGATTTGATCTCAAAACTGTAGAGTGATGGTTCACAAATGTGCCTCTTCCCATTCTCTGTCAAACTGGGGACTCTCAAGGGTACCCAGATTGCTTACCAGGTCAGTAAGGTGTCTCAGTCACCAGGGAATGTTCCTTAGATGGCCAGCTAAGGAGGAGAGTTTTCAACTGCATACCCACTACTCTGAGGGAGACCAACTCAAAGGGGGTTTCCAGTGGGCTCCATTTACACCCTAGATGCATCTGAGCTGTGGTCGCTTATGGTAGCTGTCCAGAAACTTCTGTTTAATTGGTCAAAGGCCTTGTTCTGTTGACCAAGGGATGTATGCATGACCATAGTGGTCCATCAACCTCAAAGTTTCTGTTGTTCTCGGGGTGGCGAAGGAGACTGCATCTGCCACAGGGGTCAGCATTTTCAGATGCAAAGTAGAGAAGCTAACCATTGTTTCCCGTGTAACAGACATCTATTGTAACCTGGGTTTTGGAGATGATAAACCTGTGCTGACTTTTAAGCACTCAGTATAGTCAGGCTGTTATCTTTGTCATAGATTTTCCACATGCTATAGAGCAAGGAAAACAAGACCATTAATTATTCTAAGTTAGGAAAAGAACAAAAAAGAAAACAAGCCACCAACAGGTTGGTCATGTTCTTTTTGTCAGGCATGTTATAAAGTTGCTATTTTAATATGGTGACAGGGTTTGTCCATGCTTTTCATCCAGTTCAGATCCAGTTTAGATCACTTAGTCCAATGGTTCTCTTTTTACTGTTTATGTATGGAATTCCACCTTTTCAAAGCTGCACTTAGTACCATCAGGAACAAGGGGAAAAAGGAAAAAAGTTTTGTTTTTAGCCTGAAGCAAACATATTTCAAGACCCTTATTTTTGGAAACTTTCCAAATGTAACTAAGATTCCTTGAAACAAACAAAATTCAAATATATATAAATGGGGAATTGAACCAATATGTTGGTGTTCTACTGCACAGTGAAAGAACGTAGCACTGACGATAAGCTGAAATTCTGAGCCATAGTGGAGAACACTTAAATCAGAGATTAGATATTTCTTCCAAAATGGAACATCAAATAAGTTCTCAAACTGTAAATAGCAGAAATTATACTTCCATCACTAACAACTCATGGAAGGAAGGTTTGTGTGTGCATGCACATGTGAATTTATTATCAATTTATTAATTATTGAGTGCAACTACTAGCATCTATTGTTTCTAACTATACTCTTTAGGCATTAAAAATCTTAGAAAACAGTTTTCCTTGAGTGTGCACATTCTAGAAACCTGCTTACTTTAGCTTCTGGGATTTAAACTTCAGAGACTTGAAAACACATATTACATGAGTAAAACACTAAGATTCACCCACTGAATTGCTGTGTGGAAATCTATTTAGTGAGCAATGCATTTTGAGGCAGATAATTGACAGTCATGTTCAGTAGTCTAAACAGTTGAAGGCAGCTCTAGATTTCCAAAAATGACCCTGAGATCCTCATACTTTCATCAAAATTTCATCAGTGGAATCGCTTTTTAAAAAAATCTATACATTCACTCAGGTAATGAGGAAGTACTTCCATTACAATAAGATACATTATTAATTCTAATTAACTTCAGGGTTTTTTTTTTTTCAAGTTTAATTAAGCTTATATTTCCACATTAAACTGCATAACTCTCAGTATTTAAAAACAAAACAAAACAAAACAAAAACAAAACATAAAAATAAACAAAAAAACAAAAAACCACAAACTTCTACATTTCATCAGTCTCATTTCAGATATAATTAATAAGTAGAAAATCCTCTTTAGAAATTAAAGAGCCTTTTAATATTATCTTTATAATTAACTCAGTATTAAATTAATAATGGAGACATAGTAAAGCTTTAAATTGAAGCTTTGAAAGACAGAATTACAGATAGGTAATATAAATAAAAATACAGATGAAAGAAAAAGGAGAGATGGGCCCACTTTGGGAGAAAGTATCAAGAAGATAAGTCAGCAACTTTTGTATATATTTATATATATATATATATATACACACACACACATATATCCAAAGAGACTCCAAACTACTGATATTTCTGATTTCAAACTACTAATATATTGTGCTCTAGTTGCAAGTTGTATTGCCTAAGAAATTAGGATTATTGTGTTTCACTTGTGACTTATTTCTGCTTTAAGAGAGTGGACAGACTTCTAGTGTCCCATAAAAGACATCTTCTAATAATAGCAATAAAGGTTTAGTCTCCACATAGTCTCAGCTATGTGATTTATAGCGTGTGTGCCATAGAGCACTCCACTGTCCTAGTCCCTCAAGCAGAAAGACTGAGGAACAGTTGGAGGCCCTTCTGATACTTGTGTATGAATTTTGCTCCAGTTGATACCAGGGCATGACACTGGAAAAACAGGGAATTATACATTTCCTGGATTCGTTGCGCCACAGATTTACAGTATGATGGCTGTTGTGTGTATCCAGACAGGGGAACTAAATCCGGTTCCTCAAAATAGACATAATCTCCAATCCTGTCCCTACCTCTCCTTTTGCCATAGTGGGGATCTTTACATTATATGGGATTAATGACCAAAAAGACTAGAATCAACTCGCATTTCCAGAAGACTTTCTTAGTGCTGAAATATTTAATACTTATATTTCAGAGCTGCATTTAGAATATTGCAAGGAATATTACCAAAATGTTGGTCCACCCTAAAGGTAGTTTTTACAACAAACCTCCTAACCTTTGTCAATATTGCAATACTTGCGATATTGAGGTGTCATCTAGGTTTCAAAAGATCATGTTCAGTTTTATATTTCTTCTCTGTATATCAAAAAAGCTGAAAACATTTTCAGATCTCGTCTAGGCAGAATGTTAATTCAAAAGTTGAAACAAGCTCTGTTACATAAGAGGCAAACCTGCAACATATGCCAGAGAGAATTAATTCACTTATTTCCAAATAGAATAAACAAATCTATACAGTAATAAAAATGCATTATATTTCTAAGTGAAAAGTCAAAAACCAAACCACAACCTATCAGAAACAATTTATGAGAAAAACTGAATTGTGAATGTGAATAACATGCTTAGTAGCAACACTTTTCAAATGTACATCATCACCTGTTCCCTTTTAATTCATATCGGTCTTGTTTTTTTCTCTCCTGCAAAGTGACATGGGTCAAATAAACTTTACTTTTAAAAGAGAAGAATTTAAAAGTGGGAGGAAAGCATAATATGAATGAAAATGAGAGGATTTAAATATATTCTGAGGCATGCTGCTGGTACTTGAAAGACTTTGCAAAATGAGGTTTAAATAAGTTGATACAAGCAGCAAGTTACTGGAATGTAGAGGTTTAAGGATGTTGTTGTTGTTTAATCCCAGCAGGCAAATAAACTGCACATGGCCTCTCACTCACTCCCACCCAGTGAGATGAGAGAGAAAATGGGAAGTGTAAAAGTGAGAAAATTTGTGGGATTGCGAGTGTAAATTTACCCTCGAGGAATCGCGAGCATACACTTCCCGTACTCACTACGAGTACGTGTATCTCTTTAAAAATAATCCCACACCATGTTCAGGCAAGTGTGTACTTCTCCAGGATTCAGGGACGGCTCCGGCATTGTTTTGAGTGAAGCCACGTGCATGCACTCTGTGGACCGCCTGTTGTATTAGTTGCTGCCCCTTAATAATTTTCCTCAACTGATACTCGAACCTTTATTTAAGTCACTTTTGGAGTGCTAAAACCCTGTTTCTCATCAGTTTAATAAAAGTTGTTTTGGACTCTGTTGTCCCTCAAATTAACCTCGGGGTGCCTCCATGACAGATGTTCAACAAGGCCAAGTGTCAGGTCCTGCACTTGGGTCACAACAGTCCCATGCAAGACTACAGGCTCGGGAAAGAGTGGCTGAAAAGTGGAAAAGGACCTGGAGATATTGGCAGACAGTCAGCTGAATATGAGCTGGCAGTGTGCCCAGGTGAGCAAAGATGCAAACAGCATCCTGGCTTATATCAGCAATAGTTGTGTGACCAGCGGGACCAGGGAAGTAATTGTCCCCATGTACTAGTGAGGATGCACTGTGAATGCTGTGTTCAGTTTTGGGCACCTCACTACAAGAAAGACTTCGAGGTGCTGAAAAGAGTTCAGAGAAGGGCAATGAAGCTGGTGAAGGGTTTAGAGCACTAGTCTTATGAGGAGCAGCTGAGGAAGCTGGGGCTGTTTAGACTGGAGAGAGGGAGGCTGAGGGGAGAGCTTATTGGTCTCTACAGCTACAAAGGAGGATGTGGCCAGATGGTTGTTGGTCTCTTCTCCTGTGTTGCAAGCAACAGGACAAGAGGACATGGTCTCAAGTTGTGCCAGGGGAGGTTTAGATTGGATATCAGGAAAAAATTCTTTACCGAAAGGGTTGTCAGGCATTGGAACCGGTTGCCCAGGGATATGGCTGAGTTGCCTTCTCTGGAGGTGTTTAAAAGACATGTAGATAAAGTCTGTAGGGTCATGGTTTAGTGGTGAACTTGGCAGGTTGATGGTTGGACTCAATAATCTTACACATCTTTTCCAAACTAAACAGTTCTATGGTTCTATGATTTAGACCAATGTGTTCAACTTTTATTTTTCACATTGTTCATGTGTGCAAATAAATGGAATCTTGAGATTATTTATGGTCTTATTGCAGTGCAACAGAAGTTTGAAGAAGGATAAACTGGTCTTTTTGATCATATGTGTGCTAAGTGAAAGGTACCTTGTAGAGTCCATGCCACTTATGCGACACAAAATGAAACTCAGGCACCTCTTGAAAAGTGATAATGAAAAAGGTGCTATACTAAAATTGGAAAAATAAGTGGGAACAGAAGAAATATAAGGAATATGAAGGCTGAGTGGGTGGATTTAAAATATAGGGAATAATGTAGTTCAAATGTCAAGCAGAAGAGCCAATCTTGTTATATTTTGTACTTATTCTCCAAACTAAAAAAAAAAAAATAGATGGGAATAAAATGTCTTAGCTGAAAATAAAAAGTTTGTGTGACATAATTTTATAAACATGCCTAAAAATGTCAGTGAAGTCATTATTACCCATTAATTTTGTTCTGTCAGGCAGTCATTAGAGAGCTACTGTATTGTAATTCACCATTTTTTTTTAAAGTCAATTATCGCCTTTTTTTGTTCCTTTTTTTTTTTATATATATTTTTTCCCTTAAGATCCAGTGTTGACTGTGCCACTCTCCTTTAAGGGAAAATATTATATTTAACAAAACATGAAGAAGATCAGAGAATAACATAATTCTGGAGTATACGGTATATACAGATTCCAATTCTGCAGCTAATACATGCTTTTCATGGCAGAACCATACAGATAATTAGATGTGCATAACATAGTATCATTATATAGATATACCTAATATAACATCACTATGTTATCGAAGAGTACAAAACCAGAGTGTTTACTTTCAGAAAGAGATCTAGAAAGCTCCTACAAAAATTAATGTTTTGTTTTGGCTGGAAAAATATATTACTTAGATTGAACTGAGTATAGCGTCTTCTGTTTTGGAAATCTGATTTATTTATTGTGAAGCCATACGCTTGACATTCATATTGATTGTGACTGATAACTCCTGGAAAGAAAAAAATGTTAAAGGGATTGTATCAGACTCAGGGCAATACTAGCAACAGGTTTCCTCATAATGAAAATACTTCAAAAAATGGGTTCATGCTTTGCCTTTTATGAAGACAAGAAATTTTGCCCTTTTTTGTTTTGTTTTGTTTTGTTTTGTTTTGTTTGTTTGTTTGTTTGTTTTTCCCAGGAACGTTTCATGTATTCTACTTTCTGTTTTCCTCAGTAGACACTATCAAAAACTGGAAAATAAGATGGCAGTTACAAAATGTCCATGATATTTTTGAACATTATATTAGCATTTAAAGAGATTCCTTCAAGACACCTACCAAAGTTTAGTGTATCCCTCAAATAAGTAATAGTCTTGAGGAAAACAAGCTACTTTAAAAATTGAAAAATAAGCATATTGATTCTGTTTAAGTCATAATAGTGAAGTCAGTGCTGTAAGATTGGTAAGGGTCATAATCACACAGTTAAGGCCTGTGCATTTTAGCTTGCATCAAAAGTACTTTACGCAACTAAACATCCAAAGAAAGCAAAACAGATGTAGTCAAAGATATAGAGCTAGTAATTCTTTTTTTCTCATAGAAGATTTAAATACAGACCATTTTTTCTCAAGAAATTTCTAATCCTGCTAAGGGGAACTACAGAAAAAAAAAATGTTTACTTTGGGTAGGAAAAATGATTACGTATTTTTCTTGAAAATGCTAATGTCTAATTATCATCATGGGCAAAGAGACCTGAATTGCGGAATTTAATTTAATTTATTACCAATCAAATCAGAGTAGGATAACGAGAAATAAAATCTTAAAACACCTTCTCTCTACCTCTCCCATCTTCCCAGGCTCAACCTCACTCCAAATTTTCTCTATGTCTTTCCCTTGAGAAGTGCAGGGGGATGGGGAATGCGGGTTGCTGTTGTCTCTATCACTCCTTCCTCCTTGTCCTCTTCCCCTACTCCAGCATGGGGTCCCTCCTACGGGAGCGGGACAGAGTGCTCCACAAACTTCTCTATCATGTGCCCTTCACACAGGCTGCAGTACTTTACAAACTTCTCCAGTTTTGGTGCTTTCCATGTGCTCTTTCCATGGGCTGCAGTCTTCGGGAAGTCCACCTCCTCCAGCATGAGGTCCTCCATGGGCTGCAGGTAGATGTCTGCTCCACTGCGGACCACCATGGGCTGCAGGGGGACAGCCTGCCTCACCACGGTCTGCACCACAGACTGCAGGGGAATCTCTGCTCCAGCACGTGGAGCACCTCCTCCATCTCCTTATTCACCGATCTTGGTGTCTGCAAAGCTGTTTCTCTCACATATTCTCACTCATCTCTTCCTTTTGTTGCTGCGCAGCAGTTTTTTTCCCTTCTTGACTATGGTGCCACCACCATCGCTGATGGGCTCAGCTTTGACCAGTGGTGGGCTTGTCTTCTCATTGTCTCTCTCAGCCACAGGGGAAGCTTCTAGAGACTTCTCACAGAAATCACCCTTGTAGCCCTGCTGCTGCCAAAATCTTGCCATGTAAACCCAATACAACTTGAATTAAAAATGTAACCAAGATGTTTATTATATCTGTTTAAACTGCCTGCTGTATATATGAATTTAGAATATACTTCAAGGTCTAAAGGGTGATATCATGGTCTTTCTGGTGACCACAAACTGAAAAACACTGGAACTTCAAAAATTCATTATGCCTGTGGCTGGAAGGAAGCAAAATATTTAACATCCTGAAGCTTTACTTCATCCAAATGAGAAGTTAATATAAAGGAGGAACCTGTGTTCCTAGCTGTTCTCTGTCCTTTTTACCTTTTCATATTGTGCTGAGTTTCAGGAGAGTAAGAAGACCTTCAGAAAGTGTACTTTATTGAGTGAAATATCTGATCATCAGTAGAGTTTTCTTGAGTTTCCTAAAGATTCCATTAACTAGAGTCTGATACATAAAGAAAATAGTTTACCCATTGTTTGTTTTCAGAGAGCTTCTTTGTTTATGCAAATATAATCTAAATGGAATAAAGACTGATATTTTAATGAGGATAATATAAAATACATTATTGAATTTTTTTTATAGTAAATGTTTTATTGTGGAACTCCAGCTTTCTAAATGTTATGTTGGAATTTAAGTTAGTGCTTTTAAACTGTATGGCAGAGATCGTATGATGTAATGGAGATGAGTTCTGTTACAGAAGAAGCAGAAGTTAGGCTTGTGGTATTAAGGTTTCAGCATGAAATTTATCTAACCAAGCTTCAGACATCTGCCAAAGATACAGCTGTGCTTGCCATCACCATGCTATGATCTACCTCCTTATGCCCAATGGAGAGGAACTGATACTTTTATCATCTTGCTCACATAACCTGTTTGAAATAACTCATTTAGAGCAGCATGAATCATACACATGAAGGGCTTTTTACCTTCAGAACTTGAAAAAGTTCTGTGGGGTATCTGAAGAGTATTTCTGTGACTGCACTATTTTGGAGAGTGGAGCCCTTTTGGAAGATTTGTGGGTCCTTCTTAAACAAATACCAATGACAAAGCTATCTGTAACTACAAGGCATTAGGACTGGATGACTCATGTGGTTTCATTCATAATGTCTATACAAGTAAATGAAATAGTTCCAGGGTGTGAGCTTGTAATAGCCTGTGGTTGTCCACATTGTTTAAATTTTAGCACAGTCCCTGGCATGGTTTGTGCCAAACAACCACCTCTCAGATAACTGCTGCATTGTCTAGGCAATCGCGCGTGTCAGAGACTGTTATCAGTTTCAATCTGGTCATCCTATTTTGAGGGAAAAAGTACTTGATGATATGTCATGCCATTTAACCTCATGGCCAGAGAATGTTCCTGGCATGTTTACATTTCTACTGTAGGCATTTGCTTTTACTTCTACGTGATTATGAGATTTGGGGCCATATAAAACCAAAAAGGTTCCATTTCCTCTAAAACATTTTGGTATAGATCTTCCAAGGAACTTCTAGAAATCTAAGGTCTTGTGTACTGCCACATGAACTTTACAGGAAGTTCTCTACTAATTTAATGGGGTTTTTGTGTGGTCTCTGAAAAGGAAATATGTGCTTCTTTTGCGGGTAGACTCCACCAAGAGTTCTGCCAATGGATGTGAAGGAAAATTAGTCCACTAGTGATTTTGTGCAATATAATTAATCTTTATATAGTCAAAACCCTGTAGCTCTAAGCAACTTCTGACTCTAAAGTTGTCTTTGAAACACTAGAAGGAACTGAAATGTGTAAACAACATCTCAGGGGAATACATTTAAAAGGGAATGGGGATTAGGAAGATACAGTCCAAAATGCAATTGTGGCTTCTTTTTTCTATTATTTATTTATTTATTTATTTTCCCCAAATAACAAAAGACATAAAATAGCAAAGAAGACAGAAGAGGAAAAAGGATTTCAAGTTCACTCAAGAAGTAAAACAATGTTTGGGGAATTACTCTTTTTTTTTTTTTTTTCCTACCAGGAAATAAGAATAATATTGTGAGAAACCCAGAAATCTCTCTAGCTGGGGTTGTAAAAACTAAAACTAATGACAATTTTTTATCACAGATGCACAAACTGATAAATAGCAGTGATCTTTTAAGAGGGAATGAAACATTAATATAGAGAAGTTGTTAAAATTACTAAGAAAAATATCGTGTTATCTTATAAAGGTAAACTCTAGGCACATTACTATGTTATCTATGAAATATACCATAAAGAAATAAAGAAAATATCCCAGCAGAAAATATGGCTTACCCTGGTACAGGTTAACTGAAACCACTATTTGCATTCAAGAAAGTCTGACTTGCATGAGATAAGTTAGCGCTGTAATTGATTGTGTCATTCCCTACATTACTTTTAGTAATACTTAATGTATATCAGAATCTCACAGGTTAATGTTTCAGTTTGAGAACTGACAATCTTTTACCTTTACATACAATGAGCCAAATACATGGAGATCAAGGTGGTGGTGCAAGAAGATGTCTTCAGAAAAAAACAGTTACTAAGGCTTTTTAGGTAGTAGTATGACAGCAATGAGAAGAAAATCATCACAAGCAGTTCCCTGATCACAGCAAGATCCAGCATAATCTCAATCCACTTCTTTATTTTTGTCTGGGTACTTCCTTGTGGAAAGATTCTGATACATCTCCTCTGGCAGTGATATATATTGCTTAATTTCCAAAAGAAGTTAATAGTTAACGTGAAACCATATGTTCTTTCATTTCCATACTACCCTATAGCTTAAACAACCCTCTCTGTCCTCTGTGTTGTACCCTACAATTAACACATTTACATTCTTTTCTTGAGATTACTAAAATAGTAAGGAAAATGCCTGAAGTGGGTTGACCTTAGCTGGCTACCAGACATCCACCAAACTGCTTTCTCACTTCCCCTCCTCAACAGAAGAGGGGAAGAAAATTAGAAGAAAAAGCTCGTGGTCTGAGATAAAGACAAGGAAATTACTTGCCAATTACTGTCACAGGCAAAACAGACACAGACAAAAATGAAAACACCTTACACCCACCTATGCCCCTTTTATCAGGCTCATCTTTACTCTTTCATTTCCAGCTCCTCTCCCTCCTTCCCCTCTAGCCCATGTCTGCATGAGGGAGATGGGGAACAGGGGGTTGCAGTCAGTTTATAACAGCTCTCTGCCCCTCCTTCCTCCTCACATTTCTCCCCTGCTCCATCATGGGCTCTCCACGGGCTACAGTCCTTCTGGATAAGCCTGCTCCAGCATGGACTCTCCATGGGCTGCAGGGAAATACCTGCTCCATCATGTTCTCTTTGTTGAACTACACCCTCTGCTTTTCTCACTCTTTTTGTACCTTCTTCCTCTACTCTCTGTGATGTTTTTTCCTCTTTCTCAAATACATTATCACAGAGGTGCGACCATCTAGTTTGAGAGGCTCAGCCGTGCCCTCTGGTGAGTGGTTGGAGCGGCTGGAACCAGCTGTGTCCGGCACGGGGCAACCCTGACCTCTCCTCACAGGGGCCACCCCGCAGCCCCCTCACTAGGACACCTCGCCATGGACACCCAACACACTGCTCTATGCCCAAATCAAGGCTGAAGCAGTTGTAATAGGCTCTGTACAAATACACAGCAGTAGATAACTTTGTGCCATGAAGACTTTATAGTATGAATACGAATTCCTTTAGTCAATTCTATGTTACTTAATAAGGGAAGAATAACAGTGCACAGATGCTAAAATAAAGAACCAAAACACTATAAAGCTTATCTAGGCCTTTCCCCCACACTGAGATGTTTTGACAGGGAGAGGCCAATGATGGCAAATTGCCCAAGGCAGAGGTTAGATAAATCTTGCCAAAGGTCGTAGAAGATTAATTCCTTGAAAAGCTCATCTAGAGGCAGTACTCAGAAATTATTATAATGGCCATAGGCTGAAAACCTGTATAAACAGTGAAGAACAGAACACATAGAGTTATATTATGTACTGAGAATGTCAGTGTTGAAAAAATTTGATCCTAACTGATCTCCTTCATGTTTGCAGATAAAATATTGAATATTTGAAGCACAAATCTGAATCTCAAAAATATGTAAGTGATAGAACAAACCCTGAAACATTCCTGACATTCTAAAAAATGAATTTCATTTTTCAATGGTAAATTTGGTAATGGTAGCATATGCACAACTATGCACAAGGAAGATAAGATAACTTCCATGAAAGCATTATTCAAGTATTTCTTGGGCTATTATAGCAGAGAGATTAATGCAAACAAAATAAACAGGATCATCACCCAAAAAAGGGAGAAAATTCCTAAAAATTTTTATTGTGAAACCCAAGTTTTTAGAGTCTGTGGACCACATGTTGGCCTTTGAAAAATGTAAATGTTGCAGGAGAGAGTTTATATTGAGTGTAAGTGATGTTGATGCTGTAGAGAAAATCTGTTAAATGGAGAAAGATTCCTATTTGGAGTGACTTCTCTCCTCTTGGGTTGCATAAGACCCAGTTCAGCACTCTGGTTTTGTTCAGCAAAGCAATTAAGCACATGCTTATTTCACACTGATTACATCTGTAAGCAGTTAAAGTGCTTATAATTAAACACGAACTCTATCCCTTTGCTGAACATGGACAGATTTAAGTATGTGTTTGTTCAGCTGAAGCACAAATGGAGAGTTGCTGCAAAGAGGCATCTCTCTATCCCAAATAAAGTCAGGGGATATAGCCCATCAGACTGGCATCTCTCCTAACTGTCTTTGACTATGTATTATAAGTTCTGCTCCCTTTAGCTTTTATATTTTGATATCCATACATACTTCTAGACTCTCTATTAAGGATGATAGAGCAGTAGTTCAGCACTGGTTTTGTATAAGAAAATATTATGACTTTCAGTCCTTTGAGTTTTGCCTTTACTGCCAAAGGTTTTGCTTACCAGAAAATCAATGCTTATGTATGTACCATTTGGTCTCCATCATTTCAGACTATACGATCCTGATGTATTCCAGGAGGTGGATCTGAGCTGGTGCCCATGGAGCCAGGCTGAGAAGTTTTGTGACACACTCCCCACTGCATCTGGTTCCTGAAGAGGTTATGAGAGTTGGCGGAGTTCCACAAAACTGGATAGACGAAGACTGCCATGATCACAAGGTGCTCTGCTTGAACAAATGAGTCTTCCCAGAACTGATCATGCCAAGATATCTGAGCTGGTTTTCTCTGGTGGCAAATCAAGCTTGACATAGCTTATTAGCTTAGGATCAAGGCCATGGTAATATAGCTATTTTACTTTAGCTTTAATTATCAGCTTGAGGACAGAGCCTGACCTAATAAATCCTATAGAACTGAGCTGGTTACTCATAATGCCAGCATGGCTGTCTGTACCCATTGTACATGGTTTTGTTATGCTCTGTTTTGAAGCTGGATAAGCCACCATTTTAAAGGGACAAGTGAATCTCTTTGACTGTAGGTCACACAGTTTCTAATCAGGCAAAACCAAGAAACCACTCATGAGAAAACAAATACTCACTGGTAGAAAAGGGCTCTAATTCACTTGGGTTGTGTTTTTTTGTTTGTTTTTGGTTTTGTTTTTGTTTTTGTTTGTTTGTTTGCTTGTTTGTTTTTTTGGTTTTTTTGTTTCTGTTTTTGTTTTTGTTTGTTTGTTTGGTTGGTTGTTTTTTGTTTGTGTATGTGTGTGTTTTTGGTTTTTGTTGTTGTTTATTTTTTTCTTTAGTGAATCAGGGTGAGAGAAGTAGACATCTTTATCGTTAGATATTCTAAAACAATAATTAAGTAGATAGTTACATATAGCTACATTCTCTTGCACAGTCAAAGGTAGCAGTTTTGGTTCTTACCTTTAATCTCACATTATTTCTGTAGGATCTGATGTCTCTAAATCAGTAATGCAGCCAAATGCATCTTCTGACATGAGTTACTGCTTACTACTGTGTACTTGGGGCAGAACATCACCATAAGTTAGTATGGAAAGCCAAGAGTCAAATAATCATATTTCATAGTTAATACATTACTTTATTTCTCATTGCATTTCTATGTAAAAACAAGTGTCCCTCCACAGTCATGATTTTGTCAAGCATCCTTATTATACTAAAAAGATTTCCTAGAATCATTTGTAAAAATCGTTCTTTGTTACAGCAGTTTGTTGTATTTTCTTTATATACAAAAATTTTTGAATGAATACACAGAAACGGTATTTTTCTAGTTCTGCAGCTGTATCTCTAAGAATTGGAGTTTTGTGGCATTAATAAGAATGATTAAAGACATAAAATTTGTCTGCCTTTCATGTCCTGCAATATCAGCCTAAAATGCACTCTTTCAGCAAATAATCATTATAGTAAACTTATCTGCAAGAAAAGATGAATAATATAATGAAGAGATGTAAAAACCCGATGTGAATATCTGTGAAATACAGGATGTATTTGTTTAAAATAATTGTTCATAAAAACCATAGAGCCTTCTGTCCCTTGGTCTGGGAAGCAGGAAGCAAGACACTGAACATTAATAATGACATTCCCATGGTCAAAAACCAAACAACTGAAATTACACAATTATATTGCCACTAATTTCAGCAGGTACACCATTTCACATTTGAACTGATCTGTGTAAACAAGAAGTAAAAGAATTTGTTGTCACTTACACAGAAATTAATTTCTCCTATGAAGAAAATATGTATATAAATGTTTTTTGTTTATTTGCCTTAGTATTCTTAATTTCCTTCAGCTACTGATTTTTCATTTGATTTACACTTACAGAATGTACTGAGTGACATTTGCCACCTGAAAATCTGAGAACCCTATGTCTGCATAATTTTTTAAAGTTTTCACACACTATATGTACATAGTCCACAGAAATTAAGAGAACTTGAAAAGTAATAATCGCTCCTACACTGTGTGGATATAAAATACACTTTTCAAAATTAAAGTTGTTTGAATCCCTTATGTGGTCTTTCCAAAGGAAATGTTAATGATTTATCTACATGACCCCTTTATATAAATGTCAATCAAATAATTGTTGAATTTTACTTGAATATTATTTTGCTTTGGAAAATAATAACTCTAATGGGTTGTAATGCTCTTTTCCTACAAGTATGTTTTATTTAAAAGTGTAAAACCAGATATTTGACACACTTACAAATATGTGTGTGTTGTCCTGGATATACAATTATGTATCTCACAGAAATTACTATGAAAATATGATAACCACAGCTCAAAACTAAAGCTTGATTGTTAAGGTTAAACTAATATTTATAGTAGTTAGTCTTCTTATCTATGAAGTTTTTTTCTAACATTTACAATCATGAGGCCTTGTTATACCTGTGCTAAGCAAAAGTGAAATAACTATTTGGCGTAATACAAAGAACTTTCAGATGTACATATGAATGACTTTTGATAACAAATTATATTTTCATTAAAATAATTTGTAAAGTGACTATAAAGTTGACTCTGTACCTACAGCTTTCAAGTCACAGAGTTTATTTAACAGGTCAGCAATCATCTTTAACTTCTTATTTAAATAGGTAACACTTGATATCGGTCATTTGAAGATGATATTTTACGTAAGAAGGCAAACAAATTACACCAGCTGTTCCATTTTAATTCTTTATTTGAAATAGGTTTTGGTTGTGGGTTTTTAAAATAATATAAAGACAAAGAACAGATTCTCTTTAACTGCAATATTTTTTCACTTGGAAACTAGCGCATGTTAACAGTTAACTACATGCTTTACTTTTCTTGTCCAGTACTTAACCTCTGAGCCTACAGACAGTCCCATGAGCACTCTGGAGTTGGAGAAGACAGGGTGAAGGGCAGCGCAACTCTGCAAAATCATGGTATTGTAGGCTCTGGTATGTACATGCTACAGTGTGCTAATAAGGAGGTTTCAGACTTGCCTGTGTTTCCACTAACAAACTCTCAGCTGTTTCAGAAGGATTGATTTCCAGTCGAAGACCTCAGAAAGCCCTGGCAATTTCACCTCTAACACAAACAGCAATGACCTCCAAGAGATAAAGAAGCATGATTAGGATTCAGCTGAGGTTTAGCTAGTGTCCTCATGCCTAGCAACAACTTTTTCCTCAGATGGCCCTACTCATTCATGTTCTTTATGCATTTGTCAAGTACATTTCTCTAACCCATTTGTTCTCTTATTTTTACAAACAGTATTGAAAAAAGTTTTTTTAGTACCTATTTTATTAGCCTTTTTTCCTACAGAAACAAAGCTTAAGAGATCATGTGGACCATGACTTGTGTTCATGCTCTTCTAATAATTCATTGTTTTATTTCTAAGAAATTAGTTAGCTGTCTGAATATCTTCCAAATAATTACTCTCTGTAAGTGTTAATTAGGAAAAAAACAAAAAAAAATCAAAAAATAAAAACAACCAACCAACAAACAAAAAAACCCACCTGCAGGGCTAGAGAGAGATGAAGTAGGAGTATTCACAGTTTTTTCCTTAACAACTTTTGATACCAGCCTGCTAATTTCTACACCTCACCATTCACCATCAAATTATTATGCTGGAGCACATAATAGGTGCTTGGCAGAGAGAAAATAAATTTTTTGTAGAAGTCAGTTAAAAAGTCAATCAACCAAGTCAAAAGTCTGCAAAACCCCAACTCTAATAGTACCAGGCTCATTAGCCTACTGACTTTAAAAGTGTTATTTCTCTGAAGGAACACAGAGACATAGAGGACTTAGAAGTAATTTGCACAAGGAAATGCAATAAAGACCAATTTGTTCAGCCTTCAAGCTGTCAAAATTACTTCTGTGTTTTGGTCTGTAGGAAGGCACCTGAAAAGCTGCTTCTTTCATTCCACACATTTTCATTGAGTTTTTGCTTGATCGCACAGTAGAGGTGTATCAATAGCAGATACTTTTGCAGACAAAAACACTGCCCATATTTCTCATTTGGCAGCTGATGAATTACAGTAATTATAATAATATTAGGCACTTGAAGCCATTTCCTGTACATTCTGGTATGGCCACATGCTTGTAAGTTAGAACCAATAATAAAAAATAGTTCCCTCTTGTTTTATTAATAAAAAACAGTCCTTCCATTTATTATACAATAAAACTGTGCTGGAATATCTAGTTAGGGCAGGGACTGATTTGTTGCAGCCTGCTGCAGGAAATTTAATTGATGGAGAGCATGTTTCTGAAAGCTGTGCAGAACCATGAACTTACTGAACTACTCCAAAGGTACGAGTATTAAATACCTTGTGACTGGGCCAAAGTTATTTCTCTGAATGAAAGGTAATTAGGCTGAATATATCAGACTAACTGTAATGGTCTTGTTAGCTTCGTATTATAGCCTCAATACACTGCATTAGATCACCACTATTAAAATTATCTCTGTTTAGAAGTACACAACTCCACTTTGTCCTTAAAAGTCAGATCAATCGATGGAAAGAGTAAAGTCAACTGAAAAAGTGGTAACTAATCTATCTTTGGAAAGCAACACTAGAGTATGCCTTTTATTTTTGAGCTATGCCCTTAATGTGAAATTCTATTACTATTTTAGCCTAGCTGATCTACAATGAGAAGGAATAAGTGCTGTTATACTAATCTTTGTGGAAAAACCTGAAGATGAGGAAGCATTCTAAGGTATTGGACATTTTGCAGATCTTCTATAAGTTTCTTATTTCCACATATGGACTTTTAAAATGACATAAATGTCTTCCATTTAAATACAGGCATTGGGCCTTAATCAGGTCCTGGGTAAGTCCAGTAAAATCAGTTTGAATTATGTCAATGGTGAATTTATCTGTGAGCCAAGCAACAGATGGGCTTACTCTTAAGGAATATTCAAAATGGGTATGGAAAGGGTATGGAAAGAAGAAGAAGCAAATTCAAATTGTTTAGAAAATAGATACAAGTGGCAAAATAGTTTATAGCTCATATAGCTATGGTTCGTGGCAGCACATTTTGTCAGTATCTTATGGTACTCATTATTAGGATGGAAATATTTGTTGCTGTTCTGTTTAAGTTGCCCAGTGTTTAAGAGTCCTGGCTCCTAAGTTGCTATCTAGCCCAATCCTGAGCCTCCTTCCCCCTGTGCAGTGTGTCAGTGGGAGCAAAAACTTGTTGTCCCAGTTCAGTTTCCTTAGTCAGTCCAGTCAGTCCTGGTTGGAAGGGGAGCCCAGCACTTCATCATTTCCTAAAGCTGCACAGGAAATTATTATTGCAACTCATTTATCTCCCTTGCATTAAGAGGGCTGGAGACAGTCATCTTCAAGTTGATCCTAGTAGAACAGTAAGACAAAAATATTATATTTAATGCTTTCTTATAGTCAGATAATAGCTATAATGAAATCTACCACAAAGAATTATAAATTTGTTCTGTTCTGAAAAATTATGAGCTTGTCAGTTGTAGGATCCAGCAGCAGTTTGAATCCTAAAAGGGGAAGTTCACCATCTTAAAGAAATGCTTTCACAACACTTCATTCACATTTGACATGGATTTTCATAGCTTTTCCTTGTATCTATAAATGCTGGAAGATCTATGAAAAGAGACACAATCTAAAACACAAAATAGTGGTGCAAGATTCTTAACTCTGCCAAAATTAGCCTACTTCAGTGGATTTATCCTACTGATTTAGAATGGAGATAAAAAAACTTGGTTTTCCCATATCTTTCCCATTGATTTATGTAACTTTTTCATGGGTTACTTTAAGAAAGTCTTTTCTGCATTACAGTGGTCTCCTATAATTCATTTAGCAATAACGACAGAGAAAATGAGTAAGATATAATGTTTAGATCTGACTCATTGCCAGCTGTGAGTGTCCTGATCAAATGCTCTAAATTTAAGATGAATAATGGCTAAAAAAATAAACTAAATTACCTGAAAAAGGAGCAAATGAAAGCAAATCAGGAGAGCTTGCATGTTAGAAGGAAAAATGGAGTAGATACCACATGAAAAGTCTGTCTTGTTTTTACTTCCTGAGTTGCTTGAAACACCGATACATGATCTCTTCATCATGACACCAAGTACAGCACCTGCCTGCCAGGGTGCAAATTTCAGAGCTGGCTTTGTGAACCCTGGAGTTAGCAGACTAACCTGCCTCTACTGTCAAAAAAGGTATAAAACACCAACCATTTGAATTAAAATATGACAACTGCTGAAAAAAAAACCCACACCACTGGGGTTTCTTTCATCATGAAAAGGTGGTGAATGGATCATTTCACCTTATTCTTATGCTGAGTATTAAAGAAAATAAACACATCACTGTAACTAATTTCAGGATTTATTTGTGTTTTATCAACATGACATCATAAGACTTTTGGCCTAACAACTTTGTTTTTTAGTGTGGCACAGCTGTGTGTGAACATGGCATAGGTTCTGCTGGAGTTGTGTTTAAAGGAAGGAAATCCTTCACCATCCTAGGGAATGTTGCTTGTACTTCCATCCACGTAACTTGAGCTGCAACTCTATACTTCAGTCTTGAGATAGTACTGATATATAATAATTTGACGTTGTTGACCTGAATGGATTCTGCTTTCATTTTGATTCGTCATGAGCTGATGTAGGTTAAGTGGTTTCACAGTGTGTTAGAATTAGATATAGCCCAGCAGGATAATTCACAACACCACAAACAGGGAAACTCATTCCCTATCAATTCAATAGAGAAGTTAAGTTCCTTGGAAAGGTAATCTACAAAATCTGTGTACGGTGATGGAAAGCCACTCAGAGCAGGCAGAAAAAATAGTGATGTCTGGGAACTTCAGAAGCTCCCACTAGCTTTGATGCCTGACTTCAGACTTGAACTTTAAGCTCTTGGATCACCTGGAAGCCAAGGTGGGCAGGCACCTAACTGAACAAGGCTCACTCCTTTTAAAGCTAGAGAAGTATGGCCTCGAGTTGTGCTAGGGGAGGTTTAGATTGGATATTAGGAAAAAATTTTAATGGAAAGGGTTGTCAGGTGTTGGAACAGGCTTCTCAGGGAAGTGGTTGAGTCACCATCCCTGAAGATGTTTAAAAGGTGTTTAGATGAGGTTCTTAGGGACATGGTTTAGTGCTAGAGCTAGGTTAGGTTATGTTTGGGCTTGATGATCCTGAGGGTCTCTTCCAACTGAAATGATTCTATGATTCTAAGTAGCCTTAGGGCCATTATTTTGTAAAATAACCCTTGAACTTAAAGCAGTCTTCCAAAAGCAGGCAATTAAAGTCCACTTCCAGTGTCACCCAGACATAGTTCAGATGCAGCCTTTTACTTTCCAGACGACTTTTCCACCTTCCAGACAGGATATGTCACTCCTGCAGTCAGGATATCCCTTTAGAGGGGATATCTGACTAGTGTTCATAATGCATCAGTCTCCTCCACAACAAAGTTCAGACTTCAGGTCTCCAGATAAGAGCATATATACAGATGCACAGGGATTTTTCAGGTCAAAAAAGAGCCAGATCTGAAAAATTTTAGCTGCTGCTGAGGTTGAGTACTGACATCAAAATACTAACCTTCTCAGAGAATTCAAAGGTTTCAGAAATTAGCTGGTTCTTACATGTTTCTTGCAATTAAGGTCGTGCAGCTACTTAGGGAGGTACTTCCATGGTTGCCCATCCAGGATATTTGTGTGAGACAGCTCTGAAGAAGATGCAACAAAAAGCAGTCTACAGCTCCTCATCTGCACCATTTGCAGCTCAGCATTCACTAAAACAGACCAGGAACATCCGCCAGCTTGCCACCCACTGTGCTCTGTGGCTCAATTCTAATACACCTTCTGCCAAACCTTACTAGAAAAAGGGCAGGAATTCTTAGTCTTAAATAATGAAAATGTTTATATAGCACCACATTTCAGGAAACAGAGGACTTCACGATCTCAGATTTAGAGAATAAAACTTGGTGTTAAGGTTAGTTCCATAGATATCACAGTTCATGTTTTAAATGCCTGAAGTATTCAACTGCTTGATATGAAGAAATTGACCTAGGTCCTCCTCTGTCCCATACAAATGACGCAACAAGTCATAACACAGAAGGACTCAAAGATTTGATGCCACACATAAAACTTTTCTAGACATCATGTTTACATTGAAATTGTAAATGAACAAAGTTGGAGACCACAGCTCATTATGATGTGTTACCTCCACTTTGATCTGAGAGTGTTCATTTTCCATTAAAACAGTTTTGTTGTTCCGTTTACAAATGAAAACAGTTGGAAGTCAGGAAAAATGCTGCTTAGCTGACAAGATACTCTGTCAGTGGTCTGACATGATAGTAAAGTACTTCTCTGTCCTTGACTTCTCAGTACAATAACCTTCCTTTGGTTCAGTTTCCTCAGTGAGTGTTACATGGAGCTCTGATACCTGTTGCCTAAAGTCAGAATTTAGATAACTATAACATGGTGTGTGAAATTGCAGTCAAGAGTATGACACAGAAAATTTCTAAATAATGCAGACAGAGCCTAAATGAACAGCACAGTATGCAGCAACATAAATTTGCCAGACTCTGTAAGGTTGTGTACCCTTCTAAATATTTTACACCCTTGATGTATTTTGGCAGCTAGATATTCTATAGAAGTAACCAAATACGTACTACTTAATACTTACTTGAAAATGCACAGAATATACTTTGATAATAATATATCAGACTGGTACACATGAATCTTTAGAATTCTCTTTTGTCACAATACCACAACATTAAAAACACATATTATGAAAATACATTGACTTGATATTTTTCTCATAGGCTCACATACATTTTTAGTTAAGGAAAGCCATAAACTGCTGAAGTTAAATTTGATTTAAATTTTCAGTATAGGCATGGGAAATTATAATAGCAGGTGCTCCTTCTCAGCTGGATTTATTTCATCAACATGCCCAGTGCATGAAGGAAATACTTAACGATATTAGCTGAAACAGGACAGTACCCAGAAATATCATAGGCCAGCAGGAGAGAGACACCCTACCGATCTTAGGAAGATGACTTCTAGTTAGCAGCCACCAAGGAGAGGAAACTGCTTTGGCACCAGTGCAATAATATTTAGCCATTCACTTGCCATATGAACGTGTCTATGAGTGTAGCTGGCCAAACCCCAAATACACTGCAGTGTTTAGGATCTTTTCATCAATAGTGCTGTTGCTAAAGAAGTGAAATGGATGCGTGGTATGTTTTTATTTCACAAAGGTCCTCAGAGCAGAGCTAATATTACACAGTCATTGATAAACTTTGCAAGAGTCAGATTGGAAAACTACAGATACAGTGAATTAATCAAGTGTTTCAGGATCTAGCAGTACACAAATAGAGAGAGTACTGCTGGAACATTCATGCTCTCCCTGGTTGTTAATTCTGGTTCAGTTGACACAAAAATCATATGCCCCAGTGACTTGTGAGAGAAGGAGTATTAGAAGCACAACTGTAAATTTTTTTTTTTTTTTTTTGCTAGCTATAAAGCTGATTGAAACAATGGAAAAGAAAATCAACAACAGTTTTTTACATTTTAATGCTTTTTCAAGATGATATAGAGCATGCTGTCTAAAAATTGAAATTAACAATCAATTAAAAAGACAAATCAAGTCAAACAATACTTACAATACATGCAAAAATATAACCACCAAATATCATTCTGTGTGAATTAGACCCCGTAGCCACCACGTCAATGTTATTTTATTCTGAGTCTTTGAACATTTCACCTAGAAAAACTTTTTAATCTAGTAGATAAACTGACCTGATGTGATTACAAGTGTGCAATCTTTATACCAAACTATTAGATTATGTATTAGAAACCAAATTGTTTTGCTCTTTTTTCCTTCTAAGTAAAACTGGAAGCATGGCTCTTGATTGTTCAGGGCAAAGTTGTGAAGGCAAAGGAGTGTTGTATTCTCAAGTAATTTAAATTTGAGTAGATGTGGCAATATTTTATATAGTTCAGGGAACAGATGGAATGAACTCTGTGAAGAAAATTGATCCCAGTCAAATTCCAACAATTTCAAATATCTAACTCAGGATGAAAAACCTTTCCAAGTACTGCTCAGATACATTACATCTAAGCAGAACATTACTAAACTCTCAGGATCTTTTTCTTTCACTTGCTTCCCCTACATATTTTCCTGGTCATTTGCCAAATGAGAAAGGCTTCGATTTAGTTTGTTAAAAAAAAAAAAAAAAAGGTGGATAAAACAGGGTCAAACATATGTGAAATCACCTTTACTATGTACGTTTAGTATATGACATAGCTTTTTGGACTGCAAAATTAAATCAGGTTTACTTTCACCTAATTTCTACATGCTAATATATTGATCAAACTCTGCCTTGGGATGGATAATTTCTTTTCTAAAATTGATTCTAGCTAAAAAATAATAAAATTTTTCTAGTAACTTGTGTTCATTGCTTCAGATTGTGAGGTAACATGTCGTGATAAATTATGGCAATAATCAGTTAGTATCTTAAAGTGAATGTTCTTAAGAACAATTAATATGTGCTGTAACCTACTCACATATGAGGTAAATTCTGAATTTATATTAAGAATCCTCAAAGATTCTGCAATTAATAAGGAACTTTGATATTGCAGAGTTAAAGAGATGGCTCAGCGTTTAAGATACCCATTAAGGAACTTTTGAAAGTAAGATTAGTTTGCCATGTTAACAGATCCTGACATGAATACGTCCCCGCATGTTCACATGAGAGATCTGTCTTTTTTCTTAAATGATACAGGTATTAGAATCCAAATCTCAGTACAGTCCACAAAAAATATAGCTTAATAAAATATAGCTTGCTAACTACAACCTCAAAACTGTCATATGGAAATGAACCTGTTTTGCTTTCACATGGATTTGAAAGCCTGGGTTATTTGCTGGTGTGATTCTATACTCTAACTCACCTAAGCAATTAATAGCACTTTTCAGAAAACTAACTGCCCTCTCATATCCACTTTTTCTGGTTTTAAACATTGTATACTAAAGAAACAGGATATGTGAAACATACCACATAAATTATTTTTAGAAATCATATTTAAGAATATTTGAGTCGTTCTGAGAATAAATATATCATATAAATATTTTGCACATTCTCATAATTATTATTATTATCAATGTTTTAATTGTAAGAGTGGTTTAGTATCTAATATTTTCTCTGGAGGTTTATCAATTTTACAGCATAATGATGTTAAGAAGATCAGCAGAGTTTCTTCAAATATATGATTTATGAGGAAAAAAAATTGTTGGCACAATATTTTCACCCTTCAGAGATTAACAAAAGTGAATTTGTTGATCTTCTGGGAAATGCAGAGGAGATTGCATTAGCTACAATAAGTATAGGTTAAGTCACTGTTCAATTACCTAAGTGTTTAATTGTTTAATTATTGGAATATTTGTCCTCTTGTACAAGTCTGTTTATAACCTTACAATTTTGTGCAAAATATTGTCAAATGCAATGGCTATTCTTTTGGCTAGAAGAACACATCTACTTTGATGTCTCAGCAGGTGAAATTCTCCTTTACAGACAATGGGAGCAACTTGGAATAAACCTGACCAATAATTTTGACTGCATCTTATTACCTCATATTGTGCCTATTTTTCTTCATTAACTACAGAAATGGTTTGTTACAATCTGCTCACCTTAGATTACTGGATTTATGTGGGAGGAATCCCATTCTTGGAATCCTGCAGAGGTACTGAAAGACTGTATCAAGGACCAGTATGCTTGCATTGGGTACATGCCCAGAGATACGAATGGCAATTAACAGAAGGCTGAGGAAAGAAAAAGGTGAGCAATAACTGCTTCCAAGTTAAGCATTGAACAAACTTACAGATTTCCATGTGCAGCCTGCTTTCTCAACTTCAAGAAGTTTATATGAACTTTTTCTTGCATGACCAGGTCCTAAACTGAAGTCACAGGTAAGAGTCTTCATGGTACAGACTGAAACCTTACAATTTTATTAAAGATAATTGAGTTATCAAGATCACACCCTTTGAATCTTTTTTAGGTAAATGGGACATCTAATTAAATGATACATATTCACCAATTTCCCCAATATTGTGATAATCAATTATGCTGAGAACAATTCAAGTAGGCATGACAGAGCAATATCGAGACTCCAAGAATGTCACAACTGTTATTTACATTGTTAGGCAGTTAAAATGAACATCTCAGATCTAGAACTGAATCATCTGTCCTCAAAATTTGTAAAAAAATAAACAGTCACTGCAGATTGCGGTTTCTTAGTTAGAAAAACTTTGATGGTACTTGTTAGTACGAAGTATGGTGTCAATAACTACTGTCATGAAGTCAAAAAATAGATTACTTTTTTATTTTTTAATTTAGGGTGAAATTTTAATTTAGGGTGAAATTACTGCTCCTCATTACTTGGAATGCAACAAGCCCACAAAGGTGTGATGCGTTTGTGATGAATTTTGCATTTTACTGAAAGGATTCTCTCTTCCCTTTATAATATTTGAAGTATTGATAGTAGGAAGAATAACAACATTGCTAACACAGTCTAACTCTTTCAAAAGAGTTTTCCTGCTCTGACAGGGGGATTGGACTAGATGATCTTTTGAGGTCCCTTCCAGTCCCTAACATTCTGTGATTCTGTGAAAAATAAAAAAGTGAATTTGACTAAAATTAAATTTTATAGAGAGCGGAGGAAAAAAAAATAGTTATTCCAGCATATAATATATTCAAGGGAGATCGAACTGAAATACACATATGCTTTCGTACAGCTAGGAACTCTTTAACAAGTGGTACTTCAGCTGCTGGCAGGAAATGCAGTAACGTGAGGCTTCATCACAACAATATTCTCTGAATTATTATTGCTGCCATTCACAGAGATAGATTTTCCATTGCTATCATTTTGAGTCCCCATATCTCAGCTTAATTCAAGTAGCTGCCTGATGGAAGCCATGCGTAGACTGAAAAATTAGCCCTTTCCATCACAGTGTTTGGGTGGAAGAGGAGATTGCTTCTGTTCACTGTCACATGTCTAGAGTCTAGACAGGACAAACATTTTGCAACAGTACTAATACTAAATATTACTTATTCTTGGAGAATTACCGTAGCTCTTTATGTTAATTTTTTTCTTCATGTGTGTGCGCGTGTGTGAAGGATATGTGACAAACTGTGAAGAAAGGCTACATGAAGGAGGTTATTCATAGTGACAACTAATATCAATTGCCTTAAGTGTGAAAGCTCCATTGTGATAGGTGTCCTAGAAAGACTTGTCTGGAAGACACTGAAGTCTCCTAATTTAGTCACTAGTTAAACTTCTAGTATGTAGTCTCTGAATAGTCCCCTGAAGGTTTGGAGCCATTTCACCTAAGTTTAAATATGAAGTTAGCATTCCTAAGCTAGTAAGAGCAAAGGATTGGATCTGGTCTCAGCTAGATCCTTAAACAACGGAACTGGATTATCCATGTAGCCAAAACTAACAAACCCCATCTTCCTTATAAGAAGGGAGATAAATAAGGAATTTTGGAATACAAATCACCTGACTGAGGAAGACAAGCATGTCAGAAAGTGCTTGCTTTATCTATTGACTATGTAGAGTCTAGATGGTCAGATTATTTCATCAGGTTAGAAATATCACTCCCTCTAAAATGGAATAATTATTATCAAACAGACTGATATGGAAGTTAATACTGACTGGAACAGAGACAGTGCAGAATGAGGAAATGCAGCTACTCAGCTTGGTCAATCCAGATCCCTCTTATTTATCATGGTGCAAAAGGAAATGAATAATAGTGGCTGCAAATTCCATAGTCTGGGCTGGAACACCAGTTCTCAAGAAAGGGCATTAATGACTAATCCTGAGGGTGAGTTATTGGTGGCTGTATAATGGCTGCCATGTGCTTGTGGACAAAACATTGCCTGCTTTTTGAATCACTAAGCCTCAGAACGCTGTGCATGACACGTATCAGCTGCATTACTGCTTGACTCCACAGCCTACTTTTTATTGTGATTTTTATATATTGTCTTAGGCCTTAACTAGGAATAGCAGACATGAGAGAGTTTATTTTTTTATATGTTTACCTGAAGTCAAAATAATATAAAGTATTTACAAAAAAATCTGTCCGAACCTGAAATGCGTTTTTCTTACAATGGATTGCCATTACACAAGCCCCTAGGGTGAGTGAATATTCCACTAATGGGAATGTAACAGTAATGAATCACTGGAATCTATGTCTCTGTCACAGAACAAAGATGAATCAGCTAAAATACTATCCAGAAGATTATAAGTGTAGACTGATGGTTATCATTAGTAAAGTTAAAGGTTCCACTGTCTGATTTGTATACTGCAGCTCTCAAACCTTGCAAAACTGCTTATAATTTGAGTTCTCTGGGGTCCTGTTAATAATTCTGACTATCTCACTATCTTGTTGACAGCTTCTTGCTGAAGGTCATATTCTGATGGAGATAATTTTAAATACTTCTTTTGCCTTTTGAAACTTAATCTAAAATATTTCTTGGAAAGAAAAAAAAATGCTCCAATGTTCACTTTTCTTGATATATGCATTTGAGAAATTATATATAGTAAGTAATGATTTTTCCTCACTGTAAAGTTACCCCAGATATCTGATGGCCTGAGGGAAAAATCTACATTTATATGGGCCAGGTGAACTTCACTGGTTTTGACATAAAAGTGTATCAGTGTGTCCTTGCAGATTTTGTCATCCCTTCTATTTGACTACTGCCACTTCTTATGTTTTTTGATCCAAGAAAACCCACTTTTGCATCCTTTGTAAGAAGAAATGGTTCCCTATTTTCCTTTAAGGAACAATGGAAAGACACTTGAGAATTATGAGTCCACCAATGATTTAATATCTATCCTTGTTGTAAAATTTGAGTAAAAATTAGACCTCATTTCTAACCTACATTTTCAGCCAGAAATACTAGTACAGGTTTATGGTGGGTTGACCTTGGCTGGCAGGCAGACATCCAACCAGCTGCCCTCTCACTCCCCCTCTTCAGCAGAGAAAGTGGTTAAAATAAGATAGAAAAGCTCATGGATAGAGATAAGGATGGGGATATTGCTCACCAATCACCACCACTAGAAAAAAAGACTTGACTCTGGGAAAATTAAGCTAGTTTATTGAAAAAAAAAAAAAAAGAGTAGGATAGTAATGGGCAAAAGCTAAACCACTTTTCCTCCATCCTATCTCCTTCTTCCAAGGCTGAACTTCACTCCTTCGCTCACATGAATGAGGCAGCCCCAGCCTCTCCTCACAGAGGCCATCCCTGAAGCCCCCTTACTATTGCCAGGAACACCCAGGAACACCCAGAACAAGGTTTAAAGCAAATACAATTCTGGATAACAGCCTTGTACCTGAATAGCAGGGAGGTTTGACCTAAAAATAAGCAAAGACCTTGAGATAATAGTACCATAAAGGCATATCATGAGAGGCAAATTTAGTCTTCAATAACTAGCACTATTCTGACTGACAGACAGCCGTTGCTTTTTCTCTCTTCATGTGCTCAAGGGCAGTCCATTCAGTTTCAGGTTTTAGGTTATACAGCGTCCACTGCCGCACGTGCTTCTTTACTGTGCAATCTTAGGACTTTTTTTAGATTCTATACATACAGCAACTGAAATCACTATATCTTTAGATCATTATTGTTATCCCTCAAAACTCATCAAAATATCAAATCTGCTTGTAGGGATAGGATGAATATAGCCAAGAACTTTTTAAAAATGGGTAAGACCTAACACTTCAAAACAATGGAGTTGTCAGCTCCGAGAGAATCAGAAAATCATGGTTAGTAGTACTATACAAAGAGGGGTTATAGAAAACTTTCCTCATGACCAATTGACTTAGAATCTGAATGCCACTGATAACGTATGACTATATGGGAGTTATTTGCTCTTAGCATCGTGTGGCCGAGAAGTAACATAGAAAAATCTGGTGTAAGTAATTGGCAATGAGCACAATATCAGCTCTATAATTTTGAGGATTATCAGCTCTGCAAAAATGAGAGCAACATATCTTGTGTAAGACAGAGTTTCTTAAAATCTCAGAATTAACTCTGCAATGATGTCAATTGTGCTATATATCTTTTCATTGTCTAACAGAAAATATCATTAAAACTCTTTACAAGTTTTGTATACTGGAAATGGAGGTGTGTGTTAGAACACCTAGGTACTTTTGTTTCAATGTACTGGGTCCCATGTATCCTAGAATCATAGAATCAGGGAATCATCCAATACCAGGTTAGAAGGAGCCACAAGGATCATCTGGTCCAAACTTTCTTAGCAATAGCATGGTCTAGACAAAATGGCCCAGCACCCTGTCCAGCTAGTGCTGTGTTTTCTTAAATGTCCAGATAAAAATGACTGAGAAGGTGTCTGAAAAGTTAGGTAAAGCACTATAAGATTTATCTTTTTAAAGTTTGCTTGTTTCTCCCTTGGTCTATTGAATCTTTCAGAAAAGCAAAATTTGTTACTTTTAATATAATTTAAAACTCACAAAGAAAACAGTGGCTTTGAATACTGAATATGGGAGAGAGGTGTGTGCACTTTTCCACTACTTTATTTCTTTTAAGGCATTGCTACTTAAATATTTACAGGCAATAGTTTTAAAGTTAAATGAAAAGCAATGAACGGATGTCAACTAAATCATCATAACATTTAGGGCTCTGGAGACAGACAGGATGAATACATTGATCTGAGACACAGCAGACCTGGATTTCATGGAGGATGAAAAAGAAGTTAATTAGAAAAGAGAATTTATGAACCATGAATTTAATTCTTGAATTACCTACAGTAAGAGCTTTTGAAGGGATGTTTATTTTTAAACTTCCTAACCTTACATTGGAGTTACATGTTGTAATTTAAAGCATACAGCAAAGTTTCAGATTTAAGCAAACTTTTTTGAGAAATGTGAATGCCAGTAAAAACTGCCTGTATTTGGCCTGTGCCCTATATTTTGTGGGCATCCACAGATGCAAATACTCTTACTCAAGGGAGCTTCTCTGGGAAATTGTTGTTGCTTCTAGGCTCTCAAACAATACCTGGTGTGAAGTGGGAAGAATGGGGTTGTCCTTTCCAAATGAGTGCATCATAGCATTTGCCATGCGTGTGTTTGCTGGAGTTCTGGTGGAGATTATACTTTCTGAGCTGAAATCTCTCTGTATATTTTGTAGTAGTTTGTTAAGCAATTAGCATACTTTTAAGTTTGCTTACACTGTATGCTGAACGTGATACAATAATTCATTTTCTTGCCCAGAAGCATCCACTGCATCTCAAAGATGAGAGGGAAATCACCCTTTCCCATCAAAGTTTTTGTTTGAATGGATGCCATTTTAAACTTAAGAAGTAGTTTAGCAAGTTGTTCTTGAAATATTTGAGCTGTTACATTCTGTCTCCCTGTTAAGTCTGGAGTCAGTTTACTTTTAGGTGTCAAGTATTCTTCGTACTTGTGTTCCCTGGAGCAGCAAACCAGATTATTCCCAGGTAGGTATTCAGACAACTGCAGATAGTAATTATCTGGAAATTATTTTCCCACTACCATTCCACGGAGGGAGGTTGTGCTGTCACTTGAATGACAATTTTTATTTGCCATTTCTCAAACTTCTCTCACCTTATCTGCAGCCAAGCTGCAGCCTTGATGCCAAGTGTGCTAAGTATGCCCTTTCAGAGGATACCAATGACTGGAGATGGGAGAGCAACTAGTCCACACAACCACCAACCATCATAAAATCTCTCAGCTTTCAGGTGTTCTCCCCAGCACCTTCCACTACTGATTTAAGAGAGAGCTTACTTATCTAGTGTGGCTACTGTCTCTTTCCCCATGTCCCTCAAAAAATGCATAGATAGGAAGCTAAGACCCTTCTCACAGGATGGCTTTATCTTACCTCTATCTAAGAAGTCCTTGCTTGTTTATTATGATTAGATTCTTTTATATCATGTGGTATTCTTAAGGGATTATGTTATTATATTCCTTTTTCCATATCCAACCTAAGGTTCTTTGATTAAATTTTCCATTCTGTATCATAACACATTCTAGGTTCTAGTCTGCTTGTCTCTGTTACAAACTTTTGAGGGTATAATGGTCAAATTTTATATGTACAATGAGAAATAATAAATGCACAGTTTTCTTACTTGATTTGTGACAAGTATTCTTTTGAAAGTGTTAACACATAACATGACATCATGAATTTTTATACTGTCAATTGCTAAATGGTATCACATTCCTTTTTGTACATACTCTTAGCTTTACAGGTAGCTATTGGCTACCTTGGCATTGCAAAGAAGAATTTCCAAAGTATGAATAAAAAGTGTAGTGTACCACATTCATAAAAACAAATGAAACAAGTATTGCAACCATTTGAAGCTAAGTAACTATGGCCTCTCTTGTCTGAGTATGGATAGAATAGAAATGTTTGATTTTTTCTCTTACCCAACCTCTATTTAAAGCAACAGAGCAGAGCTTAATAATTTCATGTAGTTGGGCAGGTTCTTCGTCTTCATGCAGATTTCCTTTATCTCACTACAAGTCTCTGTTTTAAATTCATGTCTCATATTACTTCTTGCTTGATTAATTGTTTGTATCCATTATCATTCCCCCATTTCTCACCAGTAGACCTCTTAGTGAGTGTTGCAGATGCACAGTAATATAACAGTATGTGACCACATAACCCCCCCACTGACTGTTAAAATCAGAGGAAGAGGAAGAAGAGGAAGAGGAAGAAGAACTTTCTAGGTTCGGTTGCCACCTTGAGGACTCTGGTGATGTAGCCGTGTACTGGACATCACACTAAAAATATCCCAAAGGAGATGTCAAAACCCAGACTACAAACCCAGATTTAGCACACAGTCTAAACATAGCCTGTAAAAGTTACATCTTTCAATTATTGGGTAGAAAGAGCATGTATATTACAAGAAGTTTAAGGGATGTTACGGGACAGAGTGCAAATCGGCTGACTTTTAGAGATTTAGGGAAGTAGGTAGTGCTTCCATGTTAGTTTGGCAGTGTGTATTGTAGAATGTAAGAGCAAGAAGATTTATATTTCAATAATGTTTCAATTTATTACAGATCATTAAGAAACTTATTTTCACTCATCACGAGGAACTGCATTCAACCAGAAGCAGGACTATTGAGAGATTCTTCATACCAGATTATCTCACTGTTCTTTGTTTGGAGTATTTTATTGAATACAAGAGATCAAATTCAAATTTCTGTATCAGATCACACAAGGGAGTTGAACCAAGATTCCTGCTTACCTAATACCTTAACAAACAAGGCACTTATTTTTTAGTAATAACTCTTTGTTTCTGGCATGATATTTTGCAAGTGATGCAGGACACTCCAAAATACGGAAAAGCATTTCATTTCTCATTAACTGAAGTGTTTATACAATTCCACCATTTTTTCTAATTTAATACGTTTCTGAAAAATGTTAGTGTCATGTTGGCCAGAATCAGACTTGTCCATAGATTTTTTTAAATTTAATGGTCAAATCAAAGATATAAATACACAGCTCTACTATTAGATCCCCTGCAATATGTTGCCTAATGTGACTCACTGGGATTTCTTTTTAATAGTGGTTTTCTATGGGTGGGCTTTTTTTGTAAGTCTGGGACAGGAGACAATAACATAAGAGTGATGTTGGCCATCACAACTTAAAAAGTTAGACAAAACTCATGTCAGCTTTTGGTCTGCATCATGTTAAATGCAGTCATTGGAAACATGAATATGCAGCTTTGACAGTTAACCATGAGAAGTGATATATAGCTTTACTAAGAAAAAGGGAAACATTAAATTGTCCTACTGATTAAAAAGGATCTTCATGCAATTAGTAATGAGACAAACAATCAGCTAACGTGAAGTGATAGGCACAAACATTGAGGAAATTATGATCTTTAATTAGACACCAGAGTGTTTGTTGAATACATTATGGCATTTCTGCTCTTTGATCATTCCTAGCCAGACATACAAGGAAAATATGTAATAAGAAATAAACTAACATTGTATGCAAATAAAATAAGTTATTCTAGAGGAGAAAAACCTTTCTGGAAAACATACTTTTTGTGTTATTTTAATATTGTTTCAAATCCCCATTTCTCTGTCTAGTATCTTAAGTATCAGTCAATTGCTTTGTAACTGAACTATGGTATATGTCTTCCTCAAACTTATGAGTATAGCCTTTCTTACTATTCTTCAACATATTTCACTTAGTCCTGTCACCTATACAGTACCTATTTTCTTCTCCTTGCCACCAGTACATATGTCGTCATATTTTCCAGGTTGTTATTTTGCAGGCATTTTTATTCAAAAAATACTCAGTATTATATACAGTATCTTCCTATCAAACTGTCTTAATTAACTTCTTTGTTTTTATTAGTCTTTTTTTTTTCCATGCCAAAAGATATATTTTCATATTTTAAACATGATAACATGAATTCATTTCTCCTTTTTAGAGGATAGAAGATGCTCTGGCAAGGACTATGATGAGTTCTTTATTTATTTTTCCCTTTCTGCCCCCCTTTATTTATTAATTTAAATCATTAGGGCATGTGATAAAACTCATCTTTTTATTGCTTAAAGTTTTGATAAGGTTTGAGTTGAAGAATAATTAGTGATATATATTTTGATGTTCAATAAAATATGTTTATTTATGTAGGTAAAGACTAGTGAAAGTATGTAGGTCATCACTATGAATAACTAGAAAAGTGCTAGGTCAGGAAAAATTGGGGAACAGCTGGAGATGTATCTATGTTTCTAAAATATTATTTAAAATGTCCAAAAAGTAATAAAGTTAAGCAGCCATGGAATTATGAGTAAATACATTTCATTCGTAAAAATTCTAGGAGAGACAATGGAAAAGGTAGAATTAAATATATGTCATGCTGTCTCAGTGGGGCAGAAGCAAGGCAAGGTTTTCAGGAAAAAATTATATATTTTACTATACCAATCAGTGTAGCTCAGGAGTGGAAAAATGAGATGGAGAAGATGTTGTTCAGCATAATATTTCAGTAGAACAGACTAAAAAAGCGTATATGCTCCATACAACTCCATACAACACATCCGGCTTATATGCCATAAAATTTGACTGTGTTTTCCAGTTGGACCTATAATGGACTTTTACTCTGTAGATCTTGTTTTAGTTTTTATCATGGCATAATGCAAATCCTTGGGTAACTTAATTTTCCATGAAAGGTCCCAGATTATTTGTCATATTAATAGATGTGATGGAAGATGAAGCATGATAAGATGTGGCAAAGTGTTTTAGTTACTCAGAAGCAGTAGACCTTGACAAACCAGCAGCATCTTTAAAAGCATTAGGAGAAAGAACTTAATTGGACTGATGAAAAGGAAAACAAGAAGAAAAATGTACTTGCTCCAAAAAATGTTCTCCACAGAAGCAACATTTACCAACGTATTTGTTCAGAGAATAGGAAGTTAACAATAACCAGGCAAAACAACATGGACAACAAGGGTATCCCAGTTGTCAGAAATTACTTCTTGCCCTGTTTCCTAACGAAATAAAAGTGAACATTCCACAGTGTGTAGTTTGGCTTTGAAATCTATTGCCACAGATCTCGAGGTCGAGAACTTTCCAAACTCAAAGTATATAAATTGTACAGCGTGAGATCTTTCCTATGACACTTCTGTGGCAATAACAACACTTTAAGAATGCATATTAACTCCTCTGCTTCAGGGTTTGTACAAAACTCTAATAATTCAGAAAAGACTGAAGACAAATGCAGACTATGCTACCTCTGTCTACGGTGCATATACTTTTCTCAGAAGTCGTGGCATGTGCAACATTTAGACAAGATACCCAGCCAAACAAATGAGAGATCTGATACATCATGAGTACTCTTATAAACTGAGAGATACAATAGAATTCAAAACTCTCAATATCACTTTTGTCCTTGCTATCTTGCTGAGTGCAAATGCCTTCATGCATTCAGATGCAATCAGAATTACCTTCCTTTTTCTAGCTTCAGCTCTTTACAATATACATTGCCTGTCTTCTCATTTTTCCAGATCCTTTTGTACTTTAACCCCTCATGAGAATATTTTTCTCTTCTTGTCATGTTTCTGCTACTGTAATTATGTCTTTCTCTGCTTGTAAGCTCTTTATTATATTTCCAGTTAGTAGTATAGTCTGTCCATATTTTTATTGATTCCATGATTGTCTTAATTTCTAGTGACCTCACATTATCTTTCTCTTAAACTTTCTATCAATATTGATACACAAATAAAAAAAAAAAAAGTAATCCATGTAAAAACTGCAAGATCTCTTTACCTGTCTTTACTTGCAGCCTTAGACATTTACAATGCAGAAAGTGCATCAGGAAGAAATAAAAAAAAAAAGACATAGAGGTGTTCTGAGAGTAAAGAGATACACATTCAAAGAAAAATATAATCATCTAAGAGTATATGGACATTTAGAAAATTAGAAAAAGGCGGACAAGGAGAAAGAAAAATGAAAACCACATGTTCAGTAATTATTCCAAGGTTGTTATATGAACACCGTAGTGTCAGCAGTTAGCATTCTCTATTGGAAAACATTTTAATACACTATTCACTGCATAAGAGGAGAGCTTAAGGGCATCAGGAAACTACATTTCTCCATATTTATGATGTGACTGGAATACTCCCTGTTTATTTATAGTGAATTTTTGTTCATATATAAGGTTAGAGTTGACCTTTAGGTTTCCAGCTGTGTACACTTCTTATTTTTGTAATTTTCTACAAAATATACAACATTTATTTGGCTACAAAAACAGCAGTGGAAGCTGAGAGTTGAAAATCACTGTTTTAGTCTTCCATCATATGGTAGATACGCATAACTGCACAGTAACAGCATGGAACATCTATTGGAAATCCAATTTATTTTTTCCGTAATTTATCTGAATTCTCAAGTCAGTCGGCTACATGTGGTGTATCAAACTATTGACATGACATTTTTCCAGATTTCTTTATGTCAAAACAAGCAGTTGTATTTGCTGCAAAATTGCCTGCATGTTAGAGTTTCAAGACATTTTAGGAACTAAAAAGCTTTGTTTAAGCAGGTGTCCATTTCAAGTAAAAAGGGAACTGAGATTTTGGAGATGTAAGGACTTTCAGATTTATTGTCCCAATAACTCATTAGACTGGCAAAGAGAGACCTGGGCAGTCAGGGAAATTCATCATGTTTATTTAAGAAAAGAAAAAAAAAAAAAAAAAGGAGTGTAGTTTCATGTTTTGGCAATAAAAGGTTTGAGTGGCTCCTAGTACTCAAGACAAAATAACATATTTTCATTTTAGTGCCTGAAGACATTTAGTTATAGCTATAAAAATTACATCACAAAAGTGAAAATTCCAGTTTTCCTGCAGCCTGAGTTTCTCTCCTTGAGGTGATGATTTCTTACTCAAATTAGCTACTTCACAATACTGTCATAGTGGAAAAGTGCAAGAAGCAAACAAGTGCTGGCTCTGCTAACAATATGTGTTGTCTAGCCCTAATCCTTGCTTTTGTAGAGGATGCAATAGAAAACCCATTTGGGCAAGAGTAGAATGAGGATTTTTTTTATTATCCTTATTTTCATAATGCATAAGACTTAGGAAAGAAAGGTAACTGGTTTTAATTACAGCCAATATCTATTTACATGCTGAATAGGAAGTTAATGGAGAGATATTTGAGAACTCACATGTAGTTTTTCTTTCCAAACCAGGACACTATGTAGGCATTTTAATTTTTTTTTAAGAATTATCTCATGAAACCAGTGAACAAAATGTCCCACCACATAAAGAATAACCCCAGAGTCACAGAAACTTTCAAGTGATGAGCTATACTTATTGCAGAACTTAAAATACAATACGGAAATTACAGACCCAAGGTGATAAGAAAACCCACCATTACACTTATTCATTGATTTGCCCTGTTATATTAGAGTTGATTACTTTAATAATTTCTCAAATTAAGGTCTTCAAAACACAGCTACCATGGGTGTTACACTGACAGCAGAGGTCTGAGTTACCTTGTGCCAGATCGAGCACAGGAACAAGGTGAATTTCTTCTGTGTGGTTGTACAACAAACAGCCTTGCAGCAAACACTGTATTTCTTTCTGATGTGTGTCTGTGTTTTTGTGGACAACAACCTAAGTAATTGGTTCGTCCTCAGGTGCATTTAAAGTAATTTGTGAATGCTTCCCAAAAATTGATGTAGGCAAGATTCTAAACAGATATCACACTTTGAAGAAGTTCATAAAGGTGTCTGTTTTCAGAAATAGTATCAAATTAACTTTTACCTTTCACTGATATCACTGATCATGAATGAGGATATTCTTTAAAAATTATTTCTATGCTATATATCTTGCATGCTTGAGTTTTCAAACTAAAATTTATTTATCATTGCTCCAAGATATCATTGAGCCAAGTACACTCATACTTCGAACATTTACTTGCAGCATTCTCGAAGCCTGTGTGACATATCTCTTAGTAAATTTATCTCTAAGCCCATCTATGTACAACATTCATATTAACTTCATGGACATCAGATAGTTTTTAACTATGCAGACAATGTCATGGAACTAAAAAATAAATTGGATTCAGCTGAGTAATGCAATAAGTTATGAAGAATTTTCATGTACAACAATGTAAACTAATTCACAGCTTTGTCCAGGATAAAAAGCTGCACAAAGTAGATACTAATACGAGAGGTCTTAAAATTCTAGAGGAATGCTGAAAGGTAATTATAAACAGAAGGTTATTTGCCTACTAACATATAATGGCACATCTCTCATGTTCTTTAAAAAGAAAAAGAAAAAAATAGAAAAGAAACAAAACAAAATAAAACAAAACAAACACACAACAACTTTGCTTTTGGAATACCACCCAAGGCACAAAGGGATTTTTACAGATAATGATATTACAGGTGTATTTGCTCCTTGGAGATGCCTGGTGTCTCAGTCCTCATCAGTTAGGCAAGCAATGGCACCTCCATATCTCACATATATCCCAAAGGTTATTATGTGTTTTCTTCTCCCTGTTTCACAGTGAAGGGAAGTAAGTGAAAATAATTAATTTTGGTTGAATTGTCTAATAGTGTCCATTGGATAATGCTCTAACACATGATACAAAACAAAACTAAAAGAAAAATTAGCAATGCCAGATTCCGATTACGCTAACAACGGACTCTTAAGTATTGTCACCATATAATTGAATGTGAAAGTCTCTCTACTGGTTAATCACAACATTTATTTCAAATATGGTTACTTGATAGAAATGTCAGTATTCGTTCTTTTATCTTGCTCTTATCCTTGACTTTCTCCAGCATGAAACTGTTGCTTGTGTTGCACTGTCAGCAGCAAGATGACCAAAGATATGAATGAAGTATGATGCCACCAGACAAGCTTCTATGGATTTTTCTTTGCAAAATGAAGGATGATCAATACCTCACATCTTGATCAGCATCACAGTATAAGACTACATGGATGTTGCAGGTTGTGTATTCCTTCTCTAAGCCAAAATAAACTCTAAGTCACTGAATTTAAAATAACTCTATTAAATTCAGTTCAATTGAATTTCTCCATATAAATACCTGGTGTAACTACAAGCAAAAATGAACTATATTTGATATATCTATCCTATATAAATCTGGCTGCCTGGTCCTCCTGTTTATTGCTTAATAGTTAGCAGAAAGAAATACATTTTCAAGGAGTTTCAGTGTGTCAGACTTTTTAGGACCTCTCCACAAGACAAATGCATCTACTGAGAAAGGCGCTTTCAGTTTCAAAGGTACTATAGCTTCTCACTTTTTTTGTTATAATATATGTTATTGTTTCCAGCGGGAAACAATATTTTAATACATTTTAAATGAAAAGTGCCTCTGATATTTGAATATATTTATGAAACAGTGAATATAGAGCTGTGCTTACTGTTTCACAGTAATCCACTGAAAGATTATACTGAGGCACAAGATAAGTACAAGTGCCTGAAGTAATCTGTGCACATGAAATAAAAACAGCCAGAGGAAAATGAAAATAATCATAAGTAGCTCCTACTTTTTTTTTCTTCCTTCCTTTGATTAACTGTACAGTTTGACTAACAAATAGCCTTCTCTCAATTTTGTTGAGAATTTTTTGGATCAAAAATATAAGATGATACATTTTTTAAAAAGTTATTTTTGAGCACTTAAAGGTAGTAGCTGTATTTATTCTTTCTTGGTAGCTGTACTTATTCTCATTTTCATACAAAAACCACTGCATAATTTGAAACTAAACTGGCTGGCTAAAAGAACTGGATATCATAGACTAGACAGTGCTTCTTAAAATGACATTTTCACATGTGAAGTCAGCAGAGCAGTGGTTCATACAGTGACTGAAGGACAGCCACATTAATTGTTCACTTCTAACTAGATTTATGATACCTGCTTAATCATTTATTGCTGACTCCTGTTCTTGATGAGATATTTCCAGCACTGGAAAAGTTGAATGAAGGGATGAAAGCACCTTTTTATAAGTGTTTCTACTTTTTCTTCCTTCCATTATACATCTGCCCATGAAAGAAGAGATGGCAAATATTCCATAACTAGCATGAGAGGTGGTTCAGCGCAGGCTGGAGTGATGAAAGCTACCATCCAAGATGGAAAAAGCACATTTTGAAAGCTGTGATGGCTGTGTGAAAACCAAATGTCAGAGCAGTCAAACAGCCCTGGAGTCACAAAGAAAGAGAAAGAAGTCAAGAACAATCACAATGCTCATTGAAACTACAGAAGGTATCCCAGCAACTTGCAATCCAGAGGATGGAGTCTACACCACTACCTGATTCTCCCGGTGACTTGAATTCCAGTTGACTGCCTTAGCCCAGGAAAGAAGTAATATATGAATACAAGATTATGTGCTTTTGATCTGTAACTTATTTAGCATTCTCCCTTTGGACATGGTCTGGAATCTTTTCCCTGTGAAAACAATAAACAGTCTCTGAAAGAAGCTGTTACTTGAAATTCAGACCTAACTGGAAGAAACTCAAGACAATTCAGAGAAAGGAAATCTGAGTTTTGCTGACGTAATGAAAAAAAAATATTTTCAGGCATTAACAATGTGGATGCTTGTAAAATGATCAGTTTGGATCATTCTAGGAAATATTTTACTGACTTAAAATCTTATCTTACAGACTAGGAACATGTCCATGTGTTCCTTAGATGAGAAAGGTGAAAAAATAGAAGTCCTCACACTGGGTCTGCATCAGAAAAAAACAGCCCAAAACCACAGCTGAAGTAGTGATTTTCAGGGTCTGAGTTAAAAGGAAAAGACCTAACCTTCTCAGTAGCTAAGTGTACTATGTTGATTGCCCAGATGATTCAGGCAGCAGTCATCTGTGGCTCTGCTTATCTGTGCAGTTACCTGCACAGTATTGTGAGTGTACTGAGTCTCCAGGTTCAGCTCTGCAACAACAGACAAGGACAACTGCGCAGTGTAAATGTTACCAAATTCATCCTGCAGCCCTCAATGAAAATCCCATGGTCACAAAGCTTGGCTGCTAATGCTGAAATGGTCCCAGTCAAAAGAAAAATGGTGTTGCTGTTCTCCCTTCTTACCAAGGTAATAATACATTATACCTTCAACCTCACATACTGTGACTCGATGAAGGACTCATAGACAGCGCTCTCTCCTCAGTGCTGGCAAAGGAAGCGATTCACATGTCCATAACTGGAAGAGGGAGACCACGAGACAAATTAAAAAAAAAAAAGTATTATTCTATAGTTTTCTTATATGGGACATGGGAATCGATTCCATAATGAGAGTTGAGGATTTACAGCCCTTTATGATACCACTCCCATTTTTACTTATTGGCTTATCCTTCCCCCTGATTCATACTGCACATCACTGAGATCTCTGAAGAGTTACAAACTCACATTTGTGTATCCCAAGAGAAGGAAAGATGGACACTATGAGGAGGACCAAGCGGTTTGATTACTAGTAGACAAGTATAGAAACTGAATCCTGCCTTTTACAGTGGAGAGATGTTATGTTGCTTCTGATCATTCATCAACACCAAACATTGATCAATATCAACAACTATCAACACTAAAGCACTTGGGAAGTAGATGATGTAGGTTCACTCACAAGCAAAACAGCTAAAATAACGAGATAGTCTAGAATATATCTCCATGAATAAAGGTTTGTATTTTGCATAGTTCACTACCATTGTGCTATTATTAAACACTGTTTCAATTTTATTGATTTTTTTTCCTGATTTGTCTTATTAAACTGCTCATTGATGATCTTGTAGTCCCTAATTTTAAAACAGCTTGAAAGTTACTTGCCATGCAACAAACTATGTTTCCGAATTCTCAGGTTGTATTACTCATGCATATAGAAACTTCCTGGCTAGTATCAAATCAGCTCTCATATATATAAATAAATATGTATTCATGTGTATAAATATATGGCTGTGAGAGATTATTTGGATATATCTGTGCATATTTCTATATTTAATTTTTAGTTTAACGCAACTCAGTTTCTATTGAAAGTATCATTGCCAACTTAAAGGAACAGCTGAATGTACCAGTGAAGGCTGGACATTCAAGACCATACATAACTTATGTTTTTTCTCTGTGATCATGTAGAGAAAGTAGAAGAGAGGAAGCAGAGGAAAGAAAACACTTTTTTATCTTCATTCAATAGTGAGAATGTCAGAGACAATGACGGTTATATGAAAATATACTTTTTTCCCAGAGTAAGAGAGAAACAAACCTGTTTTACTGATAAAACAGCACCATTTTCTGTGTTTTGCAATGTAACATGACATGAAAAATATAAAATTTACTGGTCTAGTTCAACTGCTTTCTTTTATGACAGACAACCATGGAACAAGCCTACATGAACATTGCATTACCTATTGCAAGAAACCTTTAGGATTGCTAATTTAGTTGCTACTCCACTTGTTAATCAGAAAGCTGGGTTACAGCACACGTAAGCTGCAATGATGGGTGAGCTGTTCTGCCAAAGAGAGGAAGATAACAAAATGCCCGAAGTTATTGGTATAAATACCATAGAGGTACAAAACCTCCTTGATTGGGAGCTCATCCCAAAAGGTAATAGAAACTAGATCTGCGATCCAGGACATGAGGAATAAACAGTCCAGATATATACCCTAAAGAAAATCTCACTGAGTGAGAGTGGAGCCTTTCTCAGGAGGGCGGGTATGTTCAAAAATTAGTAATCCAAGTAACTTCTACAAAAGAAAAGGCAATATAGTACATGTTTTACCTTTTTAAAGTTTCTTTAGAGATCATGCAACTTCCCTTTATATCCTTTTTATATCTTCCCCTCTAGATAGGGAGATATGGTGAATGTCTGTAGGCTGAAAGAAAATAAATGCCTTTTGAAGTAGAATTTTATTTTAACAACATACACTATCTATCAAAGGTGCATTCACAAAAAGGAGAAAAATATAAGCAAGCAAATAATATTCCCAAATGCCTACTTTTTACAATGCAGATAGAATTTATGGCAACATAAATCTATGCAGCAGAAACATAAATTATACACATAGTGCCCAATATCAAAGATTTTAGAGAAGACACAGAGGAAATTTGGAATGAACTATTTAGTAATTGGTCATTCAAACTATATAAATTTTAGGAAAAAAAAATACATCTGATGTAATCAAAGCTAATACCCCTTGATTTTCCAGTCCAAGATCCTGGCTCAGAAAAAGTTATTCTCATACTTGGATTTATTTACTTAATGTAGTGGTGGAAAGATATGAAAGTGATCTGCTGCTGCCTAAGGATGTTCTGGGTTTGGGGATTTTCTTGGCCTGGAAGTGAACAGAAGTGATGGTACAGATTGTGGCTGGTACTAGTATGGACTTGCATTTGTTGTATGACCTACCTTTTATGTACAAAAAAATAATGTATGAATAACTCAGTGTTTGTTTGCTGTAATAATTACTTGCATTGAGTATTTCATTTTCATAATAATTTTCATTGTATTCATTACTCCTGAATAAATTTTTATTTTGTGAACATAACAATCTGTTTACTTTGTATATCAAGGCAGGCACACACCCTTCCAAATAAGTACGAGCCTTAAGAAACATTTGTTTAAAGTTGCCATCACTCCATTTATAAAAATCACAGTTTAACAAAGAGCAAATGCTTGTGTGATAATGGCAAACTCTCCAGATGTGCTTCTTTGAGCTGCACCAGAGCAGAGATTCTTTCATGATCTCATGTTGCTTCTATCCTCTTCACTAACATCTTTTGCTTTGTAACTATTGTAGAAAATAAAATCATCAGCAACAGCCATTAAAAATATGTATCACTGGGATCCATTCAAGTCATAAGATATCTTTAACAGTCATTTGCTCTACACAAGAAGTGTAGAGCAAATCCTGCTCTGCTTAATCAATAGGCAAATTCTTTCTTGCTAGTTTTGAGGGGAAGCAAGTACTTTCATGAACCAAGAGAAAAAGGAGACTAAATGGCAATACAAGGTGATCAGCATGACTGTATGCACAGATAAACTCCCCACATTACAATAACACTCAGGCAGGCTTCCCCATCCTTCCAAAGCACACACTTTGCAAAGACCTTCTTTTCATGAGTTCAGAGACAAATCTAATTAAATTCAAATACTAATTCAATAGAGTCATTGAAAAAAAGTATGCAGGTTTCTTTGTTGTTAAAACGCAATAAACATTTCAACAGCCGTAGTATTTAGTGAAGTTGCCACATAATATCAAAGAATAAAATATGAGTTTTAAATTGGGAAGAGGTATTACATTTGACTACATTTGACACTCATTGTTGAATTATGAAGCAGTTTAGAAAGAAGGTAAAATGTTGCTAAGAAAAATAGGTAGCCTAGGAGAATAAGTACAAAATTTAGGAAGTAAAAGCTAGACCTTTTTTTTTTTCTTAATAAGCATAATTAAGGGTCATTCAGGTGCTTTTGAAAGCCATTGACTAGAGGAATCATAATAAACAACTTTAATTATGACAAATGAAGCACAGAAAATATTTAAATGATTTATTCATGCTTTCCCTGAGTGTGGTGAAGTTAGTATTAATCCAGTCCTGTTCTTTTTACTTAGTAAACAAAACAATTAATTATTATATTATTTTAATAATGATATAAAATTGGGATTGGATGATTTAAGAAGAATCAGCAATTTCACAAATAAAAAACACTTTAAGCTGGAAGTACTGATAGAAAATATTTACTAAAATTGTTGGTAGGAATGAAAGAAACATAATAACATACATTTTTAACAAAAGAATTGTGTAGTTCCCAATACTCACGGTAACTATATAATAATTCAAACGGCCAATAAATTTAAAACTAAACCACAAGAAAAACATAAAACTGAACTCATCAAATGTTGATATCCAGGCTGTTGAAACCATTTGTTCAAGGTGAAGATCTCCTACAACACTCCGATGTCGTGGCTGTAGTGCCTGAGAGAAGCAGCCACCAAAAAACTCAGGTAGTGACACCTAAATAAGACTAAAACCTCCTGCACTAGATAGACATAGCAAGGTAAGTGTTTTAAAACCTTCCTCATTTACCATTCTAAATGGCCTGCCCAATTCTGCACACTGGTAAACCAAAGTGAAGATAAGCAGTTCATGGAATCATGGAATCATAGAATCACAGAATATCTGAAGTTGGAAGGGACACATAAGTATCATCGAGTCCAACACTCTGCTCCTTGCAGAACTACCTAAAACTAAACCGTATGACTAAGAACAATGTCCTGATGTTCCTTAAACTCTGATAGGCTTGGTTCCATGACCATTTCCCTGGGGAGCCTGTTCCAGTGACCAATAACCATCTCAGTGAAGAACCTTCTCCTAAAGTCCAATCTGAGCTTCCCTGATGTAGCTTCATTCCATTTCCTCATGTCCTATTATTGGTCACCAGAGAGAGCAGAACAGCTCCCCCATGAGGAAGTTGTAGACTGTGATGAGGTCACCCCTCGGTCTTCTCCAAGGTGGACAAATCAGTTGACCTCAGCTGCTCCTCATAAGTCTTGTGCTTTAGATCTTTTACCATCTTGGTAACCCTCCTCTGGATACACTGTAATAGTTTGATGTCCTTATATTGAGGCGCTCAAAACTGCACACAGTACTTGAGGTGGGGCCACACCAGTGCAGTGTAGAGTGAGACATTCACCTCCTTTGACCAGCCAGCTATGCTGTGCATGATGCACCCCAGAACGTGGTTGTCCATTTTGGCTGCCAGGGCACACTGCTGTCTCGTGTTCAACATGCCATCAACACAAACCTCTAGATCTCTTTTTGCAGGGCTGCTCTTCAGCCTCTCATTCCCCATTTTATATGCATAACCAGAATTATACTGCTCCAGATGGAGAAACCAGCACTTGTTCTAGTTAAATTTCTAATTTGATTCCCTCTTGCCATGCACCAATTATCTAATGTCTTCCTGAATTTTAGTACATGTACAAAATCAGAAATAAATAAATAAATAAATAATAAAATAAAGAGCTATGGAACCTAAGAAATGTCTACTGTTTCAGAAACAGTAGAAAGAAAAGTTGTACTAAATTTGGAATTTACTGTGAAATATTGAGCGCTGTGTGGAATGATCTGCTCTTGAGTGTGAAAGATAGAGCTTGATCACTGAAGTTTTAATTTTCTCTATGCACAAGATTTCTTTTAATGTCTTATGTAATTGTATATCCTTTGTATTTTAAAATGGAACCTCTAAAACTGATTTCTAAGTTGCAACAGCAAAAAAAAAAAAAAAAAAAAAAGTATATTATAGTAAATAGACTGTAGAAAAACAGTATTAGTTTCTAGAAAACATTGAATAGTTTCAGAAGAGATCTTCTTTTCATAAAAAATAGGAAAGAGGCACAGGAAAAAAAATGGCAGGCAGAAACATATAAACAGATAACTAATATGCAATAGATTCTGTATAAATCCAACCCTACAGCAAATTATTGTTGGTCAAATTTTGAGATCCACACTGAGAGCTTGCTTATATGAAAAAGATACATCAAAATTGGTTGCAAATCTACCACTTTTTTTTTTACTCCACAAAAAGTAGATTAAAGCCAGTGGAGATACACAAACAGCAGTTAAAACCATAAGCAAACCACTGTTAAATGCAGGCCATCTTTCACCCTTCAGTTTTTACCAATGAGAAAATTACACCACCTCCCATAAAAGGCTTTCTGAACTATCCTCTAGACATAACCCTGTGATGCTTAACCTTTCACTCTAACCTTTGATTTCACCTGCCTGGCTTGCAAGTGTTACTGCTGGAGAGAGTCCAGCGCAGAGACACAAAGATGATTAAAGGAGTGGAGCATCTCCCTTATGAGGAAAGGCTGAGGGAGCTGGGTCCCTTTAGCTTGGAGGAGACTGAGGGGTGACCTCATTCACTTTTACAAATATATAAAGGGTGAGTGTCACGAGGATGCAGCCAGGCTCTTCTTGGTGACAACCCATGGTACGAAAAGGGGTAGTGGGTTCAAACGGAACACAGGAGGTTCCACTTAAATTTGAGAAGAAACTTCTTTTCAGTAAGGGTAACAGAACACTGGAACAGGCTGCCCAGGGCAGTTGTGGAGTCTCCTACTCTGGAGATATTCAAATCCCGCCTGGACACCTTTCTGTGTAGCTTCATCTAAGTGTTCCTGCTCCAGCAGGGGGATTGGGCTAGATGATCTTTTGAGGTCCCTTCCAATCGGTAACATTGTGATTCTGTGTTTCTGTGATTATGAGTTTTGTTTTGTTCTCCTCCTATATTTTTGTTTCGTTGGTTGTTTTGTTTGGTTGTTTGTTTGTTTTTCTTTCTTTGTTACTATCCAGTTTCTTGGTGTTTTGGTATTTGAATTCCTTTAACAATTCTGTGGTTTAAAATGACCAATGCGTTTTCTCATCTTTAATCCCATGTGTCAACCAGCCTCCTGCTGGCTCTGGTTTTACCATTTAGGAATGAGATAATTGACAGGGAATCAATTATTTTTATAAACTAATGAAAAAGCTTTTTACTTTTTTTTTTCCTTTAAGAACATCCTTTTGATTTTTACAGCCCCAATGTGTGAAGACCAAATTTACTCATTCAGTTTATGCTGAGAATGAATCTATTTTACATCCAATTCCAAGTTTTGGAGTTTGTTAACTGAAATTAAACTTCAATTAATCAGAAATATTGAATATTTTAAAAACAAACAAACAAAACAAAACAACCCCCAAACATTTAGGTTACAGTTAGCAGTTTCTGAAAAATACAGATCATGGTTACAATTATTTTTTAATTAGAAATTGAACAGGGGGAGGAAGATGGGGACACTTCCTACCAGTAAAAGATCTGTGGTATCTTTTTTTTCCTGTGTCCCTTGTCTTCTAGTTGCCTTGTTTAAACTCATCCATCCACAGAAAAAAAGATCTTGAGCAGAGCTCAAGTATGAGGACCTCCAGACATTACTAGTAAAGGTCTCAGCAGTTAAACTTCCAATGAACTTACTTGCCTTCGCTGTAGTTCTGAATGATACAGCACTATTGGACACACACTGAGATTTCTTATCAGTGTAATTCATCCTGTAGTGCATTTGGCTTCAGGAAAGGTTGACTGAGGTGCTTTTGCACTGCAAAGTCAGACAGACCTGCCAAAATCATAGATTTCCTCAGAGACTATAAGGTTTTCTCATCACAGTTTGTTTCCAGAGAGATCCTCATCACCTTGCCTGATAAAGCTGGGCCATTAACAATACCTAGACTTTTGATGCTGCCTCATCTTCCCAAATGTTTGGATGATATTGAACAAAATAAGTCCTCAGCTTCTGTGCTTCCTGGAGACCTGCAGTCCTCATGCTCTCTCATGACTAGAATACAAGGCAGCAGAAGAGCAAAAGCCTTTGACTTTGGGGATGGAGTAGAGTGGTGCCTACACATGGGAACAGAATGAAAACAAGAAGGCAGGATGGGCCACCACAAGGGGATAGTTTGGTACAAACATGGGTGAGGTGGCATTCACAGTCTAGTGACAAAAGGCGCATCACCACCTAGCAATTGCACTCTGACTCAGTTTTCTATGTCTGAGAATTCTTTATCAGTTTAAGCAACACTGTAATATGCGAACAGTATCTAAATATTTGGATCTTTGTACCCAAATCTGGTAGGTAGCTTAGTACAAGCTAAAATTTCAGATCCTGTAAATGCTGAAGTACTGAGTATTTACGAAAAGAGAGGAGCGCAAACTGATATGTTTCTTGGATAAAAACTTTGATTTTTTTTTTTTTTTTGTTTGTGTTTTTTTTTTTTTTTTAATAGAACATCAGTAACAGGTTCCATAATGTACTAGATATTTATTACTATTTTTTTCTTTGTTTTTTCCTTCCCTACCCACCCCCCAACCCCCCGCATAAACCAAAGAAAAACAAAGCTCAGAATAAATCGTGTTGCATTGGGCCAAGTAGTTCTTTTAAAGTTTGTTTTACACATTACAAGTTTTATGAAATGGTTTTAAAAAGCCTTTCTGGGCCTTATTATTTGGACAAGAGAAGAGCTTCCCTGAGATTATCACCCAGCACTGTCAGATAGGAGGACCTTATCCTTGTACCTTTTACCAGATTCTAGTAAGTGCTGTCATTTAAACATCTCTAAAGAAACAAGGATATTCTTCTTCTGATAAGGTGAGTCAGAGTAGTTGTTCCCTATTTATTTGTTATATATAAAAAATTTGTTTACTTCATCCATCTAAAAAAACCCATTTCAATTAAGTGCCAGGTGCAATTTCTTTTTAAACTATCAAAATAGCCATGAACTATCTGAGCAATGGAATTAATACAATTTTATTTTTTTTTTTACTGTCATTTCAAACTATATTTTTAACTTATGGGGATGTTTATCCAGACTTCTATTGACCTGTATACCTATCACTACATTTTTTTTCTTCTATTTGTATTTCAACCAGTTATTTCAGGGTGAGGAGAACAAGGAGTTTATCAGGGACTTAAGGGAACTTTAGTGCCTCCCTGACCTTTGTTAGCTGGGTACAGTGTGGCGTACAGAGTTGTGGCCATGTAATGCAGCAGCATCCCTACCATTGTGCTGTTCCTTTTTTCCTCTCACATCCCCATCACAGCTGATTTGGTAAGACATGCCAGATCTCACTGTCAGAAGCAGCCTCCAGTGAGTAGACTTCCAGGAGCCAGTCATTTTGGCTGTCTGTGTCCAAATTCTGACAAAATGTCAAGGAAGGCTGAAGTCAGGAGCCAGCTCAGCCCCTAGTACTACTCACATAGTTAAATTAATGCATGGTTTAATTGACTATAAAAATGGCAAAGAGGTGATTATTATGATTTGTCTCTCAAAAGTTTCAAAAGCAAAAGTATCTAGAGCCAGATCTATACAATGAGTTAGACACAATGTAGAACTGAAAACTCAATGGGTTTCTGCACTCAATTATGTTCTACAAGAATTTCTAGGTACCTGTAGCATTGTTTCCTTGTCTGGTAGGCAGATATATTCCTGAAACCAGCCTAAACGCTGCATGAATCAGAAACCTGGAAGAGCAGTCTTTTTGGAAACTCATGCAAGATGTGTGCACAGAGCGCAGCTAAGATAAATTAGAGTATGAAGTTATAAGTACTGTATAAAACCCATGCAGTTATACACTGTTTACAAACCAGAATTATAGTATCATACTCACCCATGAAGTGAGAAACACAATCTGAGTTGTCTTCTGAACTTTAGAGACTCATACCTACACCTTTACAATTAGAATGCTCTAAAACAATTAAAAATAAACTATTTGTATGTAGTGGGCAAGGGAAGTAGACAATGCTGCTTGCTACCCATTCTTCTTCTGGTGAAGTCACACAAAGTTCATATGGTCAAAGATCAGAAAGCCATTCTTCTGACAGAAGAATCCTGCTACTGTCATCTAAAGTATTTTTAATTTAAAAATACTACATTCTGTTTCCAGGACCATTTCTGGGTTGGATAATACACACAGATGAAAACACAAGTGTGGGGCACTGATAGAGCATGGAGACAGATGCACTTGCTCTGCTTGACCCAGTTTTTTGGATAAGATCCTTTGGGAGCCACATGGTATCTTGAAAGAAAATCCTGTTCAACAAGACCAAAAAAAACATATTTGTCTCCTAAATGGACAGACATTCCATTGAGTCTAGGCACTAGAGGTCTGGAGATGACCTGAAGAGATGACCTAAAGAACACTATATTTAGCATTTCTTATCAGTTAGTGCTGAACTTTTTAAAAGTGCTAGACTAGAATTCAGACTGAAAGTCAAACCTCTACAATTTCAGCACTGTGATATCTAGCACTTTTACACTTCAGTCTTCTGTCAGTTTTCAACACATAAATAAAAAACAAAAACAAAACAAAACCAAAAAAAACATATGTACCAATAAATAAAATAATCAAACTGTAAATACCAATCTCACAAACTTGCCTAGTAGTCTAAGAGACAAACAGCTTTCTCTATACAATTATTAAGAAAAGTTTTGCACCGGTCAAACATAATTATTCGTAAATGATGTGCCTGAGGCCTATTCTAGTCTATTACTCATCAGCACATAGATGTAAGATTAAAGCATATAGATTTGTACCTAAAGTTTTGAGGCTTGAGGCTGGTTCTTGGAAGGGATGTGCACAGATATGTAAAATACTCAATAACCCAAAACTTAAGGGAATTTTAGTTTTAGGTTCTAGGTTAAATCTAATTTTTAGATTTTAATTTTGTCTATTGGATAATCTAAAGAAAAGTTTCCATCTATCTGTCCCACAAAATTGATGTGTTTTGAGATTAGGAGCAAAATTTTGGGTTTTGGTCTGTTATTAAATTCTACTACTGGAAAGCTGTTTAGGACAGAAAATGAGCTGTTTAAAGCTCAGCAACAGAGTAACTCATATCAAAACTTTTCAGATGAGATGACAAAATGTTATCTCTTTGTTATTGGAGCTCTTGGAAATAATGGGACAAACAGTTCATCACAGTTTATTACAGCTGACTTTCAAGAAAATTCCATATTATATCTTATTTTCTTTTCTTAAGTTAATAAAATGAATGCTGCAGGAGACTAACTCCAGTGGAATAAAATTTTTATAATGGAGCTAGTCAAGGTTAATTAATGTCTGTCATAATCATTCTCTGTTACCAAAATGACTGTGAAGTGATAGCGATGTTTACTTGAAAATTGTTGGTTTTAGTTATTCCTTGAATAGTTTCAATAAATAGTTTTCTAAGAAAGGCTGGCTATGAATAACTAGCTGTGTTTTGCATGTAGCAGTAATTCTGCTCTTTGATTGATGGTTGAAGCACTTTAAATAGGAGGAGACAGAAAATGATGCATTTCATCAGTATGAGTTTTCAAAAAAAACATTTCTTTCAGTTGTAATCTGGTGCATCTTCACAATTCATAAACATCTTTGCCTCTGTCACTTCTCTGCATACTTTTTGAAGAATTCAGTATTAGCAATAATATTGTCAACAATTTTTACTATTACATTACATCTTGTGAAGAAATATAATAAGGGTCTAATATTAGCAGTAAAGAAAAAACATCATAGAAAGACAAATCTTGTGAACTCAAGAGAGTCTCCATAAGTCTATTCAACTGACGACCAAACAGGAGATCAGAAGGTTGTAAAAAGGATCAACACTCCATGGTAGGATTTAAAACCTAACCTGTAATAAGCTTTATCCACTAAAAGTTGGAGATCATGCCTCTCATTTGGTCCTCTGTCTGGCAAACATTGATTGTGCTGAAGTGAGGATAAGGTGAAAACATTCAACTTTGCTTTTGCTCTCTAAAGATTTAAGCTTTGATCCAAATATAATGCAAATAAATGGGAGTCTTTTATTGTTTTTTCAAGGACTTTTGAGCATCCCTATATGTATCTGTAGTGGAAATCATCCTCACAGAAGGAAAATTTCAATCCAAACATCAGATTTTTTAGGAGTGGTTTTATAAAGTGGCAGTTTTGCAATTTTTTATGAAGAGGCAAAGAAAGTATATGGAAGAATTTCAAATAACATTTTTATAGTAGCTGACTTTTCTGGAAATAGACATAGGATTTTATGACTAGAAAGTATGAAGAAGAAAAGCATTATGGGGTTAACTGTTATGTTTATTTATCTCGTGAACTGTTTGTGTCTTTAAAAAGTTTGCAATGATAAATACAGGAAAGTATATTATTGATCTGAGGTGTTTGAGAATACATGAGATTCTAAATTAGTTTGAAAGAAAGGAAAATCATTCATTATTTAAACAAAGACATTTCTGCCCTAACTGAATACAGAATTACCCTGGTAACATCAGTACAATAAGTCTAGGTAAGGAACAAAAGAGAAATATGGTCTGATTTTTTTCTGTTGCAGTACACAATTTTTGTTACAGAATTTTTTCACAGTTTTGAAACAGTAGGTTAAGTCAAATAAAATGGAACACCTTTAGGAATCTTCTTGTTTTGAATTCTTTTTAATAGTGCATAGCTTAAATATAGTGATATTAAGCTAGAATGGTGATTTGTTCTTATTAAACAGACAGTTAAAAGACTTCTATTAATTTAATCAATGTGACCTTTTTAACATAACATAAGCTAAACAAAATAAATATGCAGAAACAAATTATGCCTTTTTTTTCTTCTTTAGAAATGTGATAGTCTAAACCAAATCAACTTAATTTTCTTATTTTTTCATTATGGACATGAGAAAAATAGACTATGCATTTTTAATGTTGTTGGTGCTTGGTGAACACTGAGTGAGCCTTGCTGGTTCATGCTACCTGATCCAAAAATCATTTTTTAATAAATAATTAAAATATTTTGTCCAAAGTTGATTTTTCAGCCCAAGATCATTTAACTTCAATGCATCCGTGATTTCTTGGAAGATCCTATCTTCAAATAAATCTCAAAGCTCCTGTCTACAACACCTCACTGTACTTAACAAAAGTCACAATGTGGTTCGTATTGCTTGTGAACAATAGCTGAGCATAGATCCTCTGATTAGGTTCTTTGGCATCAATTTTAATCTCATATTATCTAAAAATATTCATCAGCAGCTAATTCAGTGTATTTAATTTCCATGGGAATATTGCAGTATAAAAACATTAAATGAGAAATATAAGTTAAAAGCAGTATTTAAGCAAATTTTACAGTATTTTTTGCACCACTGATTATAATGGCACTGGCATTTCATTCATAATCATTCATTCATTCATAGTTGTATATTACTTGTACAAAACACTATATCTAAAATGAAAATCCACTCCAAAGAGTGGTGTGGTACATGGAATCAAGGCATCCGACAATTTCCACATTAAATGCTTCAATTACATAAATAAAACATATTTTTACCCTCCAGTCTGTAGTAACCTGTAATTAAACCCTATTCCAAGTGAAAAAATGTTTTAGTGTCATAAGTACACAGCTTCTCTGAGTGTTATCCTTCTTAGTTGTCCTGTAAATGTATTAGCTAAACTTAGTAAACATTTTATTTTGTAAACTTGGTTATCTGAAACCCTAAGAGAATTGGGAGCTAATTATTCATCCTTTTTAGCAAACATGGAGGAAAATTATCCAGATCTGCTGGGAGATTTACAACTGACAGAAATAATTTACAAGAGAGAATTCTCTTTTGACACTTTTCAATCGAGGAAAGAAATAGAGTGGATAGACAGACACAGTAGCATTTTGGTCATGTGCCAGTGTTCACATTTTTTATTAAAGCAGAATACAAGCACAGTAAAACATTATCATCCCTGAAACCTGAATGACTGACTGGTCTCGAATGCGGCCGAACTGAAGATACTTTAACTATTATTGCAGTCTAAGTATGTGAGCTAAGAGAATCCTGGATAAGGCAAAACAAACTCAGCGTAGGGTTAGAGCTGTCTTCTAGATTTCTGCCTCCCACTGGAAATGTGATTTGTCTCTGACACTCACACCTTCCTCTCTGAAGACTGAGATGATACAAAAAGAGGTTCTGTGGCAGCAGCAGATGTAACAGGAATGGCTCTAGAGGCTGAATGAAAGACTCTTCTTGACCAGCAACCTGCATCCAATGGTTGTAATAAAGCAATTTATTCTTACTTCCAGCAATTCTTGAATTCTTGTGTCAAGAATTCCTGAGACAAAGTGTAAATTGCTCGAGGAATACATCTTCAGTGTGTGCCTTGGAGCTGACACTTGTGGGAATTAAGCTTCAAAGTTCAGTAGCCTATCTGTGGGTCTCTCTTGCCAGCTCCAGAGCAGTAATTCCTTTACCTTGCATGGGTAGAATAGTGCATCAAAAAAAGCACACGTTCAAAATGTTGATTCCAGTAACCTACACAGAAATCTCGGAGCTGGCTGGAACTGGCTGTCCAACATGAAGGCAGCTTCTGGTGTCTTCTCACAGAAGCCACCCTTGCAGCCCCTTCCACTACCAAAACCTTTCCATATAAACCAAATACATGACATTCCTCACTTTTGTGAATCATATACTTATGAATTATCTTTAAAATATACATTCATCACACAATCTTATATCAACAAAAGAATACCCCATATCAAAACTGAAATAGCATCATCACAACACTGAAAAAGATGGAACATTTGTGCACAATTCCTTGTCCCTTCACCACAATTACAACAAAAATTTCCCATAATGCTCAGTCCATGTTTTGCCCATAATGTTGCCCCATTCTATCCTTATCTCAAATTCCTTGAAAGCTCCACATTGTGTGCCAAAAACAACTCCGGTGAGCTGACCTTATGTGATTACCAGGTGCTCACCAAGCTACTCTCTCACTCTCCCTCCTCCGGAAGACAGGGAGATAAGATAAGAAAATATCTCCTGGGCTGAGATAAAGGCAATTTAATAAATAAAAACAAAAGCCACTCAAGGAACAAAGGGAAATGAAAAGATTTATTGCCTACTTCCCATAAGTAGGTATGCCCAGACACTTTCTGGGAAGTAGGGCCTCAGTACATGTAGTGGTTGCTTCAGAAGACAAACACAGCAATAACTAATGCCCCCTCTCCTTGTTTGTCTCACCTTTCATTGCTGAGCACAATGTCATAAGGTACGGTTATCCATTTGTTCAGTTTGGGTCGTCTGTCCTGGCTATGGCCCCTTCCAACCTATTACACACCCCAGCGTCTTTTTTTTTGGAAGGGTATGGTTGGGTGAGACATCATTAATGCTTATGAGCACTGCTCAGCAGTAGCCAAAACACCGGTGTGTTGTCAACACAGTTCTAGTGACAGGTACAAAGTACAGCACTATGAAGTCTGCTATGGGGAATGTTAACTCCATCCCAGACAAAATCAATACAAAACCAAAAACTTGTGTGAAACAAAATACTTCCAAAGCCTGAATATGAATCTGTTGGCAGAGCTGCTGACTACCAGTGAGATTTGTGGGGTTTTTGATTAATCTACACAATATAGAGAATATATTATCCTCAGGCATTGAACACAACATTTAAAAATCACCTACACAGTCACGCCCCTCTTAGATTTATATTATCAACTTACTGCAAACAATGTTCAGGTTACCACTGGAGTTCTTAGCATTAGTAACATCTGGAAGTCACATCTTGGTATCAGACTATTATCTGTACATTGAATATAAGGTAAACAATATATCATTAAATGAACTTAAACAATAAGATCTGGTGGCTGCTTAAAATTCTTCTCTGCCTTTCTAGGTAACAGCTAAATTTGTGCAGGAATCAGGAATATGGATATTTTAGAGGTCATGTTCATAGGTGCATTATGAGTGCAATTCTGCTCTACAAAGGATTAATCAGCATTCTAAGAGCATTGACTTCTTAGCTCTGGGTCATTCTTTCATCCCTTTTGTAAGGGTCAAAATGCAAAGTAACGGACTGAGGTATCAAAAATAAAACTGCTACAGAGGCAGCTGTGCTCCAGGTGGCAAGTGGGGGGGGTCTAAGATACCACATGTAAGAACCATCAGCATCCATATATTTTTCACTTTGATCTCTTATACTCTCAATTAATATTCTATCAGGTTAATGCATCACATAAAAAGATCAGTCATACTTATGAACCTCCTCTTTTGCATGAGACCTGATGATAACTGTCTCAATTCTAACAGTGTCCTCCAACATTTATCTATGATAATCCTGCTCAAAGACATGGTCAGCTACAGAAGTGTTGTTGCTGACCAATACTTGACTGTACTTTGTTAGTAATGGTTCAGTGGTAAGGTTTGGGAAATTTATAACCATTTATCTCTTACTTGCCTCTTCTTATGCTTGCCTCTTCTTATGCTTGTCTCATGGTGGATACAACTTCTCTTGGGTGTTTTTCCATCATGACAGAAATTATTTATTCTGAGACAGGAGGTAACAAATATCAGGCTGATGTTTTCTGATACATGTGTGCATCAGACCAACTTGTCTCCATCTCTTCTCTTCCTGTTAGGAAATACAATAAGCAGTCGCACTACACTATGGTCCAAAGCCTCCCACTGCATTGGTGCAATGTATTTCACTTCTCTGTACTCCATGATCTGGGACTCCTTGTCACTTTTCAGAACACACTGCCTTTAATACAGAGGAGGAGAGACTTGCCAAGCAATCTGCTCTTCAGCTTCACAGTTCTCTTCCTCTTTGCAGAGGAAGGCTGTAATCATGTTGTCTCTTGATTTTTGTTTCTCTCTGCACAACTACTCTCGATTTAATCTTCCCTTAAAGTTCATGTTTCTTTGACCTTGGATCATGCTTTCTGATCTCTGCCAGACGTTCTTCAATCACTCCATGGATTTTTTGATTCAGAGACTCAAATTCAGATTGAGGTCTTTCAGTTGCCTTTCCCTTTTGTTTATCTGTTTGCCAAGTTGGTAAATTTTAGGTCAAGATTTTTTTTTTTTTTTATAGCTTATACTTAAAACATTAGCATGAGAATTTGTTCTTTGACTGGCATTTATGTATATGTGTATATGTATATAATTACACTTTGTCCAGTGGAAAGAAACTCTTGCTTTTGTCTTCAATTTTACTCTAGCACAAACATTCAGCCCATCTGTTCAGTGCATTCTTCCTAACATCGCTATTAAATGGCCTTAAACAATCCATTTACAGGAGAAAGCTGCTGGTCAGCCACTTTTTTACCCTAAGGAACAGTAGTTTGACAAGTGACCCTGAATTTCTTCCAGTATCGTATACAGCAAAAAAAGAACTGGCCCTAACGCAGCTGTCAGGCTTTGATTCAGGAATGAAGACTTTCCAAGGCAGGAGCTATCTATCAAAAAGGCAGTCCCATACTCAGGGAAATTTATCTGATCTAAAGCTGATAGAGTGTGAAATCAAAGGTTGTGAATGGCTACTCAAGGGAAACCAAATATATTTCTATGGGGCTGCAGTACAAATGGTGTTGGTAACAGGTTGTGGCAGAACAAAGGGCAGCTGAATTAAATACCAAGATCTAGCATGTTAGCATTACCTGATCAAAGAAGCGTAAGAGGGCACACTGACATAATGAAAATAAACCCTATAACTTTTCTATATTAAGCCACTGATTATCACTTTGCTTTGTCTTCATCTCATCAATTTATCTGATAGAAAGAGTTCATCCCCAAAATACCAGGAGGATGATCTGGCTATATAATTGTTCTGGCTGAAGACTCATGTGACACATTCTTACTGTGAAGGCCTAATTCCTTTATAGCAAATGCTGTCATCCAGGAAGCAGGTTAATACTGACAACTGTTCACTGTACCTATGGCTTTTGAAGACATGGAATTTCAAATATAATATAAGTCTGTTCAGTTATATCTTAAAAACGTTGAATGTAATGGAAGACAAAAACATATAGTAGCTCCATGATTGTTAGTCAGTATTTTTCATACAAATGTTTAAAATGTGGATTTAAAAGTACATTGATTTATCTTTCTAGGTTATCGCTGATGAAGATTCAAAGTTATTATATATTCTTTTTCTTTGTATGGGTTTTTTAAGCATACCCATTATTTTTCAAATTTTCAGGAAAGAATTTCTTAAATGTTTGCATTCCTATTTGAGATTATTAATTGATATGTTCTAATTTAATGTATTGTGAATTAATTATGTTGGAAAATCTAGAGAAGGGCATATGTGTATTTTTTGGTGTAATATATCATTCTAATTAAATAGTGTCACATGACAATCAGAACTTTATGGTTCAAAATAGTAACAAGGACATTGTTCTCATAAACATATTGGGATAGGAGAACAAAAGTGAAATGTTTTATCAAAATAGTTTCAGTATTAATATATTGGCTGTGAAGAACCTAAGAAGGTAGAAGTATGGAACTAATACATAATGTTCTTGTTATATAGTATCTTAGAGAAAGATTAACATATTAGTGGATGGTTGGACTTAACATCAAATATTTCATCCAGAGTAGCATTGCTCATATGCAAACACATTGCCAGAAAATGACCTCTGTAAAGGTGTAATAGAAGCTCTTACAACAATGTCAATATAAGACCCATTGTTGTTAATTTTTTTTTCACACTATCATTTAAAATCAATATTACAAAATTAAAACATCATTAGGAGATCATATGAACTGATAGTATGAAAATTCTTGAATGAGATTTGATTGTGCTTCCACTAAAGAAAATGATAACATTTTAATTATCCTTCCTGTAGTCATCTTTGCAATTTTCAGGAAGTACAACAGCATATATTTTGCTGTTGAGGTGTTAAACCCTAATCTCTTCAAGATTTTATGTTATTATTCATAAAGTTATGTTCCAGTATTATGAGACAAATATACCATAAATTAAAAGGTAACAAGGGAGAGATGAGAGAGTGGCCATGATACTTTTCTCAATTAAGAAACATTTGGGCCAAATCAATAAATTAATAATGATGTACCAAATTAATTAAATTCCTTTTTCCATTGCCTCCACTAAAATACCACCTGTGAAATCATGTCATTTAAATGTCTTCCAAATTAAAATCTTTAAATAGCCAACTTAAAGGGAAAAATAAATTTAGAATTAATTTACTCAATTTTTCATCTCTCTCAGCTCTTTAATAGTGAAATAAACTATTTTGGGTCTGACCAAGCAAAACATTCTAATCACCATCCAAATATCTTAGTTGTTAAATTTATCATCCACTGCTCGTTGTTCTCCCCTTTTGCCTTAAAATGAAGAGGAAAAAAAAAAGTTTCAGGAAGTCTCCAAATTATTTTCTTAGTCCAGGAGGCTGAAGAAACATTTAGTCACGAAAAACATCTGATGATACCTCTAAACATGAGTATTACAGTGTCCACTAGACAAATTTTTAAGCAGAACTTTATGAAGATCATCTTCTATCCCTGAATAGCCTGTTTGCCTAAAGTCATGTAGGAAATCAGTTATTTCACGTCTTCACTTCTTATTTCACCTTTTGATTGACTTTTTACTCCTCCGGGATGTATTTTGAACAGATCTTTTGAACATTCTGTAGAACATCTTGGCCCTAATATCTGGTTCTCTGGGTATTTCCCTTTTAAAAATAGGAGCAATAGTCTAATTACTTAATATCTACTATGAGTAGTAGCAGCAATTGTGAACATGAGGTATTTCTGCTGTAACATTCTTTCTTCTTCTAGTCTTCTTTGTGGTAACTTTTTAAAGGATGGTTTCTGTAACATCTATATTGGTTTTCGTAAGAGTGACATGAAATAAATCTTCTGAGAAGAACAATTTCCTCCAAACTACTGCATGAAGAGTAGTTTCTTTCCTGAATGCTCCAATACTTCTTTTGCTGATCTTCCAATTTTTGGCTATGCCCAGAAGTTTAATGGAAAGGATTATTTCTTTCTACCTATCAGTCAAGATAGTAATGGCATGTTTCCTAGAGAACGCCTGAATAGTTCACCTGCTTTTGGGAGCTGGTCCCAAATTTTCCTCACTCCACTTCAGAAGTTTTAGTGCTATTGGCATATTCTGATATAATAGTAAATGATAATCATTCCTTGTATACTCTTTAGCGCCTGAAATGCAACAGTTTCTGCTTATTCTTTGGTGGATACTTCTCATTGCCACATTCCTTCAGTCATCCAAGACAAAAACAGGCAAAAGCTAGTTCTTCACCCCTCAAACACACACCTCACACAGACATTTCACAAATATTTGCCCGGGCATGTCAAGGTAACCTTACTGTGTTAAAGTATGTGTCTTCTGAAGATACTCTCTACTGAACTAAACTGGTGAGGTTTCTAGACACATTGGACTATCACTGTGCAGTGGTGTTGCTAGCAGCATATTTTGAAGATCAGCCTGAGACAAAACAGACAAGTGTAGAAAATTCAGCCTCTAGAAATGTCATAAACTGCATAACACTGAAAAATACCCCTAGAAAAATAGTTAAAGAGGGTTACAGAGTTCCTTGGGAACACAGATTCTAGGACTGGTTCCCCATTGATACAGCTGAATTACATTTCAAAAACTGCAGATTTGATATAATATAATAGAAAAGTTAATTTTTAATCACATCATTATGGTACCTTCTCTCATAAAGATGCAGAAAGTGTTTGCAAAATAAAACCTATTGTGTGATGTTAATGAAGACAAGAGATCAATAGTTATTGTGAAACGGAGAGTGTGATAAACCTGAACAGGCATAATTGTGGTGTGACACATAAAATGTGTCAGGGTTATTGAATTGAATGCTTCTAAAAAGTTCTAGCTATGCCTTTTAAGATGTGCACTTTTCCCAGGAAAATTCTGAATCACTACAATTGCTTTTCAATAAGTACTTCCTTTGTTCAAAATCAGTACTGTGCAAGTGTATTCACAGATCAATTTGAAAATAAAATGTGAGGTTTATTCAATTCATTTGTTATAATGATTTGGGATACTGAATTTTATTATACCAAAATTGCATGTTTGGAGTTTCCATTTTCATGCCAGAATGAGAGTATTTTGGCATAAAGAGAGTTTTGTTTTATTTTTGGGGAGGAAGAAATGTCTTTATAATTGTTAGTCATAGATATGTTTTCTGATTAAACATACATAATTTCTACAGTGTTAAAAATGTCTTGTGAGACAACTATGCTGTTAACATAAACCAGCTATTTTGAGAATACATGATGGCACAGAATTATTGCAAATGTGATTTTTTTTTAAGGTAATTTCAGAAAAGAGTTTTCTGATACACTTAGATTATGTCTATCTAAGTTTTAATATTGAAATTCGTTAGTATAATAGTGGAAAAAAACATTTTAGAAATCTTCTGTTAGAATAAGTGGGATTTCAGGTGTCCAAAATGTAGATATTAGATTAAGGAAGTTTTTAATCTGGAAAATTGAATTAATGTTTAATTTTGCTATTTATGCTACCATGTTCTGTCTGGAGAAAGATTCTGATTTTGTTTCTTTGGTTGGTTGGTTGGTTGGTTGGTTGGTTGGTTGTTTTTTGAAGGCATTACCATTCTCAGACATATGGCTCTGGTCCTATACTACACTCAACTACTAGAAATTACATTTCAGCCATCAAGTCATTGATTTGCCTTGCCTTGAAATATGTTTCTGGGAATCACCACTGTCCAGACACAGTAGTTCTGGGAATTAAATTGCAAAGCAGCAGGTCAAATAGGTACATATGAATAGGCGTAGAGTAGATATCCAAAGATACGAATGTTTCTCTCTTCATCTGTAGAGAACATCTATTCTGAAGGTCCTTGCAGAAGATCAGCTTTCAAATAAGTGTAAGTGGCAAAATCTTAATAAATAAACCAATCTATAAACTAATTTAACGAGGATTGTTCAGCAGCAGCAGAAAAAACAGCACTTAGGACAAATGTTTTTTAAATAAGGATGCCAGAGTCTCTGAGCCCATGACAGGAAGGATGCACACATTGCCTGTTTCTAATCACTAACATGTCTGACTCTTTGCATAGGGATATTTTTCTTTGGTTATTACAGTGTGAATCATATGTGCTTTCCAGACACACAAAATGAGAAATGCTCTGGACTTTAACTGGCAACACTAAGGACATATCCACTTAGTATTTTAGATGGGTAAGAAAGACATTAAGATTAATTTTCTTGTGACCAGGATTACTTCTGCTCTTTTCTGTGTTCATTTTATGTCATCTGGGTTCAGTGTTTTTTCCTTCCAAAATTTTCAAAGATGTATCTTGTTTTATTCTCACATTATTATCTCTAACATTAGTATTTTACATAATAGGCTTTACGTATTCTTTTTTTGCATTATGTTCAGCTTTATGAAATCGTAATTCTGGATTGGTTGCTATGTGATCATGCCATGTTATGCCTATGTTTCATCTCCTGCATTATTTCTACAGCCTTTTAACTGTAACACCCAGACACAGTGCTTCTAAATCACTTTATCCTGAAATCAAATTACAAGAAAAAGCTAGAGAAAAAACCCTCTCATTCTCCTGGAAGAACCTGTTTGGTGTTTGGCCTTATAATGTGCACCAGTTTATTAATAGAGCACATAGATTTGATAGCTTAGCTGTGTTTCTTATAAATAAAAGGGATTAAAAAATCCTGCATCAATGTAGTAGTCTGATTATGAATTTAGAGAAATGTAAGAATCCAAGAGATACAGTTCTCATACAAAAAGTAATTAGTTTACTGTGCATTTCTATAATATTTGCAATTAAACACATAAATAAAGCTAAACACTTTCATAGTATTTAGGATATCAAGTAATTTTATGGCACACGCGCTGAGAAGTTCATTGTAAATTCGGTTTCCATGAAAGACTGGAAGTTTTAACATTGACACTGAAATGATTATGAAAGTCTCCCAATACATTTATCAGGTAGCAAATATTATCTTTATCTTGCAGGTTAGACTGTGGTACAAGAGATGTTACATGAGATAAAATTTGCACATGGAAACAAAGAAATATTAAAAGAATATTAAAAAGAAAATAGAATACATATAATGTATTACATATATTTATAAAAACATGTAAGTATATAATGAAACACAACATAGAATCCATGTGTGATTATGTGCATATGGATAGATATATGTATTTTTTCAATGTTTTTTTTAAAAAAAATAATTGATTGTTCAGGATATGTTAAAATGAGGCAAAATGGGGTCTTCAGTTATTTTGAGTATGTTCTTTTTCTCCTATACCTTTTATTTAGTAGGCTTTCTGCAGGATTTGCTTTTCTGCATTTCAAATGCAAATTCTGATGCAAATTATCTCAACAACATGCCGAGATTAGCAGCACCCCCACATAGACTGTGCAAAGAGAATGTAAAATTTTCCCAAATTCTTTAGGAAAGCCACAAGAAAAGTAAGCTTTCACTTGGCTGAATTTGAACCCCAGCTGAGAATGTTCATGTAATTTGCAGTAGCTGATTTATCTGATTTCTATGCTCCCTCTTCACTCCACCACCCTCTAAACTCTGAACCTCTTGATCAGTGATGCAGAGGACAATATGAAGTTATTCAAACTTCCATGACAAGTTGCACAATCTTTGTTCTTGGCTCCCATGCATGATACTTATCATTCAGCTACCCAGTTTTGAGGTCCCTTATGCTATATAGAACTGCAATGGATCTTCAAAATACGCAGTAGCAAAGGAACATACATGTAAAACTGCTCTCATCCTATTACTTCCGTATTACTGTCTGGCATGACCTCTAAGACACAGTTTCAGATGTGCTTATAGAGGCTCCATTATTGCACTGCAGTGTGGATAATTACTGAAGGGGCAAATTATTGAAACTAATTATTGAAGGTACATGTCTTGAGAATAAAGTTATATCCACATCCTTGGCAGATAAGGCAGCTGCTCAACATGTAAGGAATCTACTCTGCATGGTTCCCCCTTACCAACCTGGCCAGCATTCTTGGATGTTGTTATGTGGGGGAAGCCCAGTGTGCTGGCACCAGAGTATGGAGGGTGAAGCAGCATGGAGATATAACAGCCAGTGTGTACAAGGCAGGTATAGGAACATAGCTACTGTCAAGTAAGAGATAGATATTCCATTCCATCCAAAATGCTAGCTGCTGAGACAGCAGATGTGTTGAAATTTTTCCTGTGGATGAAGTCTGCTTGTTATAATCTCATTATAATACCAAAACACATATCCATCTCAAAAGACACCCACCTACATCACGTCCTTATTCTGTCTTGAGCATGCTCCTTGAATTCTTGTAACTTTGTACCGTTAAAATCAAAGCAAGAGAATTTTATACCACCCAATAAAACGGTATGTCCCTGAGAACTGAGGCCTAGTGACAGACTGAATCTTGTTATGGTTTGCTACAGAATCCATAATCGTGTGAATTCAACATAACACTGGACTGGCTGTTGAGCACAATTGGGCTTATAGTGCTGACTTAAGGTCATTTGGTGTAACTGGGCATCACTCAGCTGTTAAGCTCAGCTGCCCTCAGTTTGCAGTGAAATACTGAGGACAAGCTGGAATGCAAGGGAGTACAACTTCTGCCAAATTAACCCTCTTAATGCAACACTGCAGAGACTCAGATCATAGAGAAGAGCCACATACAAGTCATTGCTTCTTTCTGACTACCAGTACAGAGTTGTTAAGTCAGGGACATTTCATATTAAGGTCTTGACCATAACTTCATTTTTGTTGTTTTTAATGTACCCACATCAATCCAATCAGTGGCTTTTAAGTATCTGGAGGAAGGCTTATGAATGATTACATGAAGGCAGAATATTACAACACCAAAACGGTTCTGCTTTTGTTTGGCCAAATCCCTGATTACTTTTTTTTTTTCTCCAGGCTGATTGTGATGCAGAAAACAAGCGGAACAAGAACTCTCAGGCAGATTGAGACTTATGGAACATCAGTTCCATTTTATGTAGCTTTTATATAGTAATAGTAATAGTAATAGTAATAGTAATAGTAATAGTAATAGTAATAGTAATAGTAATAGTAATAGTAGTAGTAATAATAATAATAGTAATAATAATAATAATAATGTCATCAATCCTTTAATTTAAGATGTTATTTTGTTTGATTATTCTTCATTTTCCCACAATGCAAAACCAGTTGTTGAACATTTCTGAAAGTCGTGGGAGGGAAGATATTTTGAAAACATAATTTCTTAAACAAAACTTTAGAATACAATATAGCAGCATTCAAGGTTATAGAGTAATTTTAAACAAAACAGAAACTGTTACCCACAAGAATTGAAACATCAAGAATCACTAGCATAATTTCCTATATAAAACTAAAAGATGTGGTAACATTTGGGGGCCAACAACTGAGTAAAAGTTTCTTCTGTATTTTATTGAATAATTTGAACTACAGTGATTAATTCCCCAATGTTTGTACATGCATGACTGTCACAGTAGGTGACTTGTGTTAATATAGATTTAGTCCTGTACATATAATAAGTGCATAATTACTGTAAGCCAAACATTTGTTCATTGCTATGGCAATGCAATAATTTAAATGTATTTGTATTCTGCAGACCATATTTTCCCTCCACTTAAGTCAATACAGACAGTAGTAGTAAAGTATGACAACTGCATCTAGTTCAGTGATGCGAAACTAACAAGGATGAAAGTAACTCCTGCAGTTCAGAGAGCTTGAGAACCTCAGCTCCCAGTGCTTTTGGTCACTGTTTTGGAGACTCTACAGTCCTGAACACCAGGCCCCTGATAATTCACTTAGTTAGTGGCAATGTCTAATATGAACTACATAGTGATGTAAGCTTAGCTCTTGGATCAAAATTTGCCTTCCAGGTACAAAACAAATATTGTCCAAGTGAGCTAGAGTGCTGCTCTTTACATAGTAGTATTTACCTGTGCAATGAACAAGATCATTCTTTTTTACAGGACAAAAGTATTTTCTTCTGTTTTGTTTTGGTGTTTTGGGGAGTTTTTGGGTTTTGTTTGTTTGTTTTGTTTTAATAAGATGATAATTCTATTCAATTTTTTCTTTCCCAATCTCTCTGCTTCTTCCCTTTCTTTGTTTCAGCTTTGTACCACTTGAGTTCTCTCACCCCTATAATTATGTCCCCACTTAGAAAGTTGAGTATATGCATGGGAAACATGATTACTAATGCCAAGTCAGAAGTGATTACCATGATGAAGAAGCCCAATGGTTTGGATTCAAATATTGACTTTTTCACCCTTTTAGGTTCTGAATACATCATAACCTTACACAAAAAAAATTTACCCTTCTCTTAAAATTTCAAATGAAGATGAGTTAAACTCTGTCCTTGATAATCTATTCCAGTTTTGATTAGTCACTTATTTACATCCTGCTATGGTGGTGAATTTGTGTCAGTTCAATTTCATGTCACTGCATCTTTTTATGCCTATGTTAGCAATAGTGAAAAAGCCTCACTGTCCATCAGATATCCTTTTCATCTGTAAGTACTAAAATATAATGATCGAGTCATCTCTCAGCCTTAAGATGAGTTGGAAAAAAACTGGGCTTCTTAAACTTCAAGGTGAATGATTCGATTTGTAATTACTTAATCATTTTATGGCTATTCTTATAACTAGGTTTACTAATTCATCTCTCTTCTGAAATGAGGACACAAAATCCAAAATCTTGCTCTAAAAAGTAGCAAGATCATTCCCTGGCTTCTACTGGATATTCCTCTTACATATCTCCAAAGACCTCACTACTCTTTTTTTTTGCCACAGCACTGCACTATAAGATTTTATTTGGGACAATAATAAACTGCTGGCTAGTTCCTCTTCAGAGTCAATGCCCTCCTAGAATCTACCACTCTGTTTTTCTAAAAAAGTAGTCTTTTCTTCTGGTTGTATTTTTTCTGTATTTGACAATATTTTATAAAACACTTTTCCAGATTAAGTTGTGTACTTCTAATATTATATAGAATGGAGGCTAGATCTTACACCTTTATTTCAAATACAGAACAGAAATATTTACTGGCATATCTGAGGGGTCAATCATGTCCATCTGTACTGTTTTCTATATATGATTAAGAGGCCATCCTGATATGTTCAGGAGCATGAGTTTCAGTGTCTTTGTATATTAAATGAGATAAAATGCATATTTGGAATGAATGGCTCTGTTTTAATCATAATAATGTACAGTGCTTTCTGGGCTTTAAAAGCAGAAGCAAAAATGCTCTAGTCAGTTTACTAAATGTCCCTGCACAATCATTATCCCCACAGCAGGTACAGTAAACTCTAAGCTTTACCCCAAAGTCATAAAGCTGTTCACTAGAAGAGTCTGAAAGACACTTCAGGTCTCCTAACTTGTGTTTGCTATGGAATGTATAAACTACATGGTGTAAGTAATTAATAGTGTTAAAAAAACCTACCCAAACTTGTATTACACTCAGATTTTTCTGTTGTCTTAATAAAATGTATTCATCGTGACACAATTTTTTCTATTTTCTTTAGCATATTATCTGCTGTCTTAAATGCAATGGAAACAGAGAAAAGCAGGTGGAAATATGGGGAAGGAGAGAAATCCTTTCTCTGTTCCATTTGTCATTATTAGTTAACTTGAAGAGAGAGCTGCAAACCTGAGCTAAACAGAGGGGTGGATCTCCTAGCTGTGTAGTTGTGGCACTGATAACATTCTCTGCCATGCTAAACAGTGTCATTAGGGGCATGATCCACCTTCCCCATCAAAGCGACCCCTATATCATGTATATAGAATTTGCAAAATAAATAGAGCTGTGTAGCCCTGGCCAGATTTGGGAAAGTTAGAGAATGGAGGCAACAAAGTTATTTGAGGGAGACAACGAAGGTGACTCAGTCCAAAGTCCTCCAAGACTTTTAGGAAGAACTTTCATGCAGTTTGAATCTGTTGGTCAGCAGGCAAGCAGGATAATTTTGTTCAGTGCTAGAGCTGTCAATGCCAGTGAACCTACTGACTGCAGTGGGTATGTTCCTCATCCCACTATTAGAAATATCACAGAATCAGAGTCACAGAATCACAGAATGTTAGGGGTTGGAAGGGACCACAAAAGACCATCTAGTCCAATCCCCCTGCCAGAGCACTTATATGAGGTTACACAAGAACGTGTCCAGGCGGGTTTTGACTGTCTCCAGAGAAGGAGACTCCACAACCTCCCTGGGCAGCCTGTTCCAGTGCTCTGTTACCCTCACTGAGAAGAAGTTTCTTCTCAAATTTAAGTGGAACTTCTTGTGTTCCAGTTTGCACCCAAATATCCCTTCCTTTTCCTGACATATAAGAACACAATTGCAAGGGGATGTGAGTAGAAGGGAGAAAGAGAAACAGCATCCTTCTTCTGACCCTCTAGTGAGGAGATGTTGCACTGAGTATTTTGCTGATTTTAACACGATTGCAGCTAAAGCAAAAAAATAACTAGTCATCTGGCTATTTAACAATTTCATTAATCAGGTAAACTATTAAGATAGTGAGGGAAGTCAATGGAATGTGTCATGATAAATTAGAAAAGAATCTATTTCTTAATAACAATAAGCTAAGTTTTATGTTTGAACTGCTTGATTATCCTACAAAAGTCAAAGAAAGTATAAATGCATTAAATGTCATGCTGGTTATGAACTGTCAAAATATTGCTGCAGAGTGTTATAGCTTCTGCAGAATCCATGGAAAATCTTGTCATGAAGAAAAATCTTTCTGAGATTTGTTTTTCTTCAGGCAAAAATATAATTGATTTTTAAATAGTTTAGAGAAAAAAAAATACTAAATAATTGTTGTTTTCAAATGGTCACAGCATGTTTGATAGAAATATAGTCCTGAATAATGAAATAACACTTATTTAAGCAGCTTGCAAAGGACATATTAGTCATGCCTCAATAAAAAACTATGTTTGATGCTTATTAAATTCCCAGTTCACTTTGAGAACTTAATGAATTTCTTTGGTATTTAATTTAATTTTGGATCTGAATTTTCAGAATTATGCAGAATTTTATGATGTGCAAAAGTTGTTTTTTGAAGCCTTCACTCTGGTTTTAAGTTTCAAGCAAGTTCCACTTTTCTCATCATTTTAGTTAGTGTTTATTGACATGCTAGAATGAATTTCTTTTCCTCTCATGCTCTTTTTTATGTTTTCTTCCAATAGAGGTTTATATGCCTTGGATGGATTTTTGCAGAAAATATATTTTAAGGTAGGTTGTTGCAAATTTTTATGTGAATACATTTTATGTACTGGAATGGTAAACCAGTTCAGAAAACAGAGGACAGATGTCCATACAATACAGAAATCACCTTTAACTAGATGGAGGAGGGAAGGTGCTAGGAACAGATGCCAGATGCAGACTAGAAATTAGGGTGGTGATAAACAAGAAAACACAAGTGATCACCTTTAAGAGAAAGCAATATATAACATAGGCTAACTAGAATATATTTGAACTAACAAATACATATTTTTAAGGTAAACAGGATAATAGAGGGAGATTGGAAATTAACAGGTAACAATAAGACTTTAGTTTCATAAGAGAATATTTTAAACAGCATATCAAAAGACCAGTGTGATCAAGTGACATCTGTTCAGGGATGATGTGATGTAGAAGAAAGAGTGTAAATTGCTGTCTACTATCTGTCCAGGAAATCTGGTAATAAGTTTTGTCTTATTTATAAACAAAATGTTAGTCTTATTTGAAGAGCAGTGAGCCTTCCTCTAAGATATATTCTCCTAGAAATCTTTCTCTCAAATCCATTTTTGTCTTTTTAAATACAACCATTTTTTTCTTACTCTTTTTTGTACCTCTTTTTTATCCAGGTCTCTGCTGTCTGGGTCTGATATTCCTCAATGAAGCTTTACCTGGCACAGTACAGATCTACACATTCTCCAGTATTTGGAGAATAAATCATCTGAACTAAAATATCAGCTCTATTCACATTTATCAGGCAAACAAGAAATACCCATGAGGTGAAGGCGTGGGGTTTACTTTTTGCCAAAACATTTGCACAGTCCATTAGTGATGTCTTCTTTAATATAGTTCAAATCTCTCATTTGTTTAAGCCTACCAAAATAAATGATTGCTTATACTTCTACTTATTCCTCAGAGGTCTATCATAAAAGCCATAGTGTTCTTTTTTTACAGTCTACATAACACAATGTACTGATTGATTTGGAGCTGGCTGGCTTTCTGATTCTATCCAAAAGAAAGTGATAAACCTGTTACATTATTGATGAAGTACTACAGCAAGAAAGTAGTTAAACACATTTCCTTTATGTATTGTCTATTTTACCAAATAATTTTTCCAGCGCTCAGAATTTCCATCTTATTCTTGTTTGCTTTGATTCTCTAATATTCACATACTCATTTGCTAACTTTTAAAATACTCTTAAATATATCTCAGAATTTTGAAATCAGCTCCCTGGTTATAAGCTGCAAACCTATGCGTTTCTTCTTCACCTTTGTTTTTTTTATCTCTGCACTCAGGACAACCACACCATGGAGTACATCAAATAAACAGGAAAGGAAGAAATCTTTCAAGAATGCAGAGGTCATCTTTCTGGAAGACTACTGCATAATTTTTTTGTAGACCAGAACACAGTTAACATTAACATATCATCACATTTTATTTGATAGACCTTGCTGTATTTTTGCAACACAAATATTCGAAGATAGTTGCCAGACATTGTTTAATTTCCCAATCTGTGAAGCCAGGCTTTTGAGCCACACAAATGTTGAAAATGTATTTTTACTACACTGTAATGTAAAAATAATTTGGCTTTTATTCTGTCATTAGAAGTTGCCTGCACTAGCCTTATGTCCATCCTATTTTCATAAGTCTGGACACTTCAAGAAAACAGGCAAAATATTTACAGTTCTTTCCCAAGAAAACTGCAAGCACAGTGACCAGAGAAGTGGAGGGGAAGGGAAATGTCAGAACAAGAGAGTGCACCCTCTCTTGCTTTCCTCTCTCATCTAAACTAACCTCCTAACAACTACACCTGTAACATTTCAGTATCTGGCACACTTAATTCATGTAGTCCTCAATCTTTAACAGAGGTCTAGAGCAGTATGTGTCTTGTGGTTTAACCCCAGCCAGCAACTAAACTGCACACAGCTGCTCATTCACCATCTCCCTGCAGCCCCTGGTGAGAAGGGAGAGAGAATTGAAAAAGTGAGAAAACTCGTGGGTTGAGATAAAGACAGTTTAATAAGAAAGCAAAAGCCACACACAAAACTAAAGCAAAAGAAGGAATTTATTCACTACTTCCCATGGGCAGGCACGTGTTCAGCCATCTCCAGGACAGCAGGCCTCTATCATGTGTAACGGTTACTTGAAAAGACAAACAACATCACTATGAATGTCCCCCCACTTCCCTCTTCTTCCAGCTTATATACTGAGTGTGACTTCATATGGTATGGAATATCACTTTGGTCAGTTAGAATGAGCTTTCCCAGCTGTGTCCCCTCTCAGCTTCTTGTGCACCTGGTATGGCTTGAAAAGCTGAAAAGTCCTTGACTACATGGCAACAACTATAATATCCTTGTATTATCAACATTATTCTCATTCTAAATCCAAAACACAGCAGTACACCAGGTACTAGGCATAAAAATACCCCTATCCCAGCAGAAACCAGGATGGGTCTACTGTGAGGGATGACCTTTAGTAGCCTAAAAAAGGCACAACACTGACTTACTTTAATTGTTAATTTTTATTGCATGGAGTTCCAATATCCAACGATTTCTCTCAATTATTTGGAGCCAAGTATCTCTTCTTTCTAAAAAATGTAAAAGATTAGTTACTTTTTTATTTTTTTCCACACAACGCTAGAACCAAAGATTTGGAGTGAAGAAGATATGAGAATGGAAGATTAAGAGTAAAGCTCTGTGTTGGCTACACTGTTAAAGGACTCTGACCTCCTCGGCTAAGAAAGTTAGGGAAACCTGAACAAGCTTCAGATCTGCTGTCCATCACTGCTTATTACTATAGTGACTTTAAAAGTGCAAAGCTGCATGTTTGTGGTTTGTTTGTCTTCCTCAAATATGTGTTCCAGCTAGGATTACAGTTTGGATGATAAGGCTTTATACAACAGATTAGACAGAAGAGCAGTACTGAATAGCTGTGGCTCTGGAGACCAAACTTGTTTGTGGAATTTCTGGCAACACAGATCAAGGTGAGAACACAGACTGTTGCTTGAGTACAGAGGAATGTGTGCTTTGGAGCTACAAAGTTGAAAAATGTGGATTTGACTTCTTTGGCATGCTATTGTAATGGAAGGTCATACTGTGATTCTTACACCACTTGTGGTTCTCCTATCTGAAGCAGTTAGGAGAGGAGAAGCTAAGGACTTATAAGATGAATGAACAAGTTAGGGGCAAAAGGAATAGTTCTTTCATATTCATTGGGCTTTGACTGCATCATGGTCTGTGATGAACCACGAAACCCAGCCTGTGCTTATAGCCAGTTAATAGTACTTTTATTTAATTGCCTGCCTGCTCAAATAAATATTGGTTTAATGTTTTTGTATGCTGATTTTATTTGAAGAACAGGGGGCAATAGTGACCAGGTTAACTTAACCTTGGGATCATATTTGCACGTGCTTGTTTAGCTGGCAGCCTTTCTTTATATACACACACCCTTGCTTTCCAATCTTTTCCTACACTAAGAACATTAAACAACTTTGCTTCATGAATATTCATATTAGATAGTGATAAAATAGTTACCAGGCTGCATGAAAAGCTGGAATAATTGCATTTTCAGACAGTTAGCCTTCTTCAGGAAAGTGAATTGATTTATTTACCTCCAGTGTAAAATAGCCTGCTATGTTAGATTCATGGTTTTGAAATGCTCGGAGCTCTTGATGTTGCAGGCTACTGTGTATTAACAGCTCCCAGTGAAGGCAATAAGAACTGAAATACATTAGAGAGCTTAGAAATGCAACATTTAGGATCGTTTTGAGTTCTGAATATTGAAATATACAACTTGACTACAAGTGAATTTTTAATATTCTACAGCTGCCTCCATCCTGTATCAGTGGGGATATATATTCCTGTGAATCCGCTTCTCTCCTATTATGCATCGCATATGAAAACATATGATCGCATACATCAGCTGGGAGAGCAGACTCATTCCTTGCCTATTTTACATGTAATTTAATTCTCCTGCCAATAACCTAGAAAATATCCCTTGCAGAGCTCCTGATTTACTGTGGTTTCGAAATTTGCAGCTTTATTAGACCAAAGTATACAACAACTCAACATTTTGTGCTTTCCTAGGTTAAATTTCTGAGAAATGTGAAAACACTGTGTTTTTCAAATACAATAAAATCTCCAGGAACTATATAACCTTATGTTTATTAACAAATGAAGAAGAGAGCACATAGATGAAATATTACTTTTCCCAAGTTCTTTTACTGGTTTTCTTTTCCTAATGCTTTTCCTGTGTCCTGTAAAAGTTGCTTGTACTATTAGACAAGGATAATTTATTATTGATACTTATTTCTGAAGTTCTTCTAGAAGAAAGCAACAGTTTATCTACAAGAAAATAACTCTGATCTTGGACACAAGGTCAGTCCCGCATTCTGTGTTGTCAGGAGTTGATAAATTCTATGGAATCCTTGGCTGAAGAAAGGAAGTAGTCTTCAATCTTAGTACATGCCAGGTCTTCTTGAATGAAAAGTTTCTTACAGAGCTTTGAGAATGGAGAAATAATAAAGATGACTGCCTTATGCTGAACCTTGCAAAAATGTTTCTCTTTTTCAATTGAACTTTTTCCCAGTGTTCTGCATGCTCTGAATTGGGTTTGGCTAATGCAAAAGGAAAATGCTGTTGAGTGGATATGCTAGTTTGTGCTTATGAGTAGTTATTTCAACAGAATTTCACCAGACTTCCATTTAGCCACCTTTCAAATTTAAAAAAAAAAAAAAGTAACTTGTTCAAGTTTCAACTGTAAAAAAAAATACAGTCAACACAGAACATAGGCAGAAAATAACAATAAAATGGTGAACTGCTTCCAGCCCTGTTGTGTAGTCCATACCATGGACACTGCAGCAGAAGTTTAGGTAGGGGCTAAGCACCTTTTTAGTGTTAATTAGTTCTGAGTATTTCTGCCTCCCTTCATTCCTTCATGCTTATCTCTTCGTATACCTGACCCCTCCTGTGAAAGATCTCACACATTCCACATAAAACTTATCTTTTACTACTATGTAAACATCTCTTCCCAAAACATCAATTAGCTGGACTATGTTATAATGTGTAAATTCATATATACATATCTATATGTACACATATATATTCTAGACTAACATCCATTTATTGATGCTGTCATGCATACATGTCCTCAGGCAGTCCTGTGAGTGGTTGGCATGACTGACCCCAGTAGTGTGCCCAGAAGCACATAACAAAAGGAAGACCTCAATCACTGCATACAAGAAGGTGACTACTTTAAACTTTATATGTTTATATATAAAAAAATATATATTTATTTATAATCTACTCAAGAAATGGACGTCAGCCGATCACAGAGTGGTATGAAAACGTGGAAGTGCCTTGTTATAAAATGTTGGCGAAACTAAATGGTGCCCCACTGTGTAGGTGGGGGAAGGGCCTTACTGATCTGATGTTCTCCTGGGTAAAGCAGTAGGGATGGCTGCTCCTGCCAGGCAGTCACAACAGATGAGGTGACTGGGGGATGGAGAGTAACATCTGGGGCAAATGGCCCATGAGGCTGGGAGTGTGGGACTTCTGCCAGAATCTGGAGATCAGGCATTGTCAGTTCTTGCCTGATTTATCCATGGTACCTGTACTACTGGTCATCCTTCAGAGAAAAATAGCAAAATATTCAGAACAGTGAAGAAATTTTGAAGGATTTCCGCATTTCTAAAGCCGTATATATTTTGGTTGAGGCTCACAAGGTTGCCTTTGTCATGACACAAATAACGCTCTTCTCTCCATCACCACTGAACTTGCTTTCTCCATCTCCTAATAACTCCATAGGCTGTTCAGTATCATATATTGTTTTACTATGTAGGCTTAAATCAGAGTAACTCTCTTAAAGCAGTTATTTATTATGGTTTGCTCCAGAGAGGACATGCATTGATCACATGATGGCACAATTTTTGAAGTTTGCAATAATAGATATTTCTAACATTTCTTTTGGAAGGAGAATTTTTTTTTCTTTTAATCATTCCTATTCTTTTACACCATTTATGATCAGTGATGCATTAAAATAATGTAAGTATCAAAAAATAAAATGTACTTACAAATTTTTATCTCCTAAGGCTGTCACACATTCACTTTAATGTTCAGTAAAGAGGTAAGTTGTGTATAATTATATGTTTAGATTGCATGCTCTATTATGTTAACTATCTCTCCCTCTAGAAACAAATGTCCTAGAATTCTAAGACAAATCCCATTTCCGACTTCCTTATTCGATACCATCAAAATTAAGCCACCTGCAGAATTAATACAATGCTGTTGATACATCATCTTTCACAGGCAGTATTTTGCTATTAGAGTATTTCTGTTCTGAAGACAAATACAAACCTCAGTCATGCCAGTAGTGTGCCAACAACCATCATGAACTCTCAAGAGCGTGCTAAAATCCTGTTTTATGGAAAAGACATACAGGAACATCAGGTAATACAGGCTGACACCCAGGTCTATTTCCATGTCTGATGAGACCTAAATCACAGAGATTGTGGCATTCAATCTCATGAAAATACTGGGAAGAGAACTGCCACAGGCACACATCCTTTGCAGGTTCTCATCATGGGGATGCAGGAGAAGGTCTTAGGGCAGTACCAGCTTGCCGAAGCCTGGATGGAGAGGTGGAATCTTTCTGGGCCTCCAGAAATGTTGCTCTCTCTCTTGCTGTGAATAGCACAGCAGACAGTCATACAGCTTCATGCAGAACTTGGTCGGCCCATAGGAGTTAAAAGTTTCTGCCTTTAGAGAAATCTCTGACTACAGTGGTACCAATGAAAAAGATCTCCTGGTTCTTAGGGAAAAAAAAAAAAAACAGAAAAACCCACAAAAACTGAAAACTTAGCGAGGAGGGATAAAAAAGGAAAAAAAAAAAACAGACTTCTGATTACAGAACTTCCCAAAGCTGGGATTATATTGCTTTTTGTTCTATAACATTATGACAAACATCACTGTATCTATCAATCTGGTATAATAAGTAATTTACCTGTTACTTCAGTTCCAGGAAAGATATCTCAAGAGAAAAAAACAAGTCTGCCACTGATTTATCTCACTCCAGGGTTTTTTTAGCTTCTCTAGCTCACATTAAATAGATTTTTTTTTAAAGAAGTCCCTTATCATAATATAAATAATTTTAAATATTTTCTTCATATGCAGCACATAAAGACATTCAACAGAAAATAATTTGGAAAACATAATGTTAAATTGTTTACAAACTTAATCAATAACCTCTTTAAAATCTCATCAGCAACAATTCATGTTTTCCAAATCTGGAAACAACATACTTTCTAATGTCAAAATTCTCATGTGAGAACATGCAGTTGGTCACTGATTTGCACAAGCCACTTTTGATTTATGATAAGGTAGTAAATAAACAAGAAGTATAAATTTCCAACTAGCATATACATGGCATTTTAAACAGACATTGAATAGCACCTACTGAGAATAATCAAATTCCTTAAACAATTAGGCATAAAAAGCAGTGCATTTTAGGCCAGTTTTAACCCACCTTGGGTAGTGATTCTAGCCTACTATGAAGTATAATAATGGACCTGAAATGCACAATGTCTACAGCAGTTTATTGTCTTTATAATTTAGATTTCATACAGAAAAAACAATGGAATCTCACTAGATTTCTTTGATAAGGGTATGACATTACAATCAGAAATCCCTAGTTAAATCTGAAAAGCTACATTATTTTGTAATAAAGTGTAAGGCTTCATTCATTGTCAGATCTCCCTTTGTCTTTCTCTTGATAGCAGCATAGTTGTGATTTTTGTTAAACAGAAAAGGGCAATCACACAGAAGTTTGTTGACAACTGGAGTAAAATCTGAAGTTTTACACAGCCCTTTATGGAAGAATAGCTTAAATATGTTTGTCTTGTCACTGGTTATTGGTTAAAAAATAATGTTTTAATCAGTGCAAGTATAGTTAGTGAGCTCTTCCAGGACAGAATGTTTTGTAGGTCTTACTGTTTATTGCTTTTGTCTAAAGTTTTGGGTGAAAGCCCTGAAGTATGGTCTTCAATATAATGTAAAAAGAAAGAACCGTCAGCTAATATTGTTCAGCTTTTCTCTGCAGGTCTACCGGTAACATCTGTGACTATACTGTGCTCCCACAAGTGGATCCCAAGACAGAAAAGACAGCCTAAATCCTGAAATACTGAGAATAAAATATTTGCATAGTTGTCATCTATGTTTCATAGCAAACATAACAATTCACATATACATAGTTTTACATAGGAGGAAAGCATGTAGACTATACTTGCTGAAAGAAAAACTTTTATAGAAATGGATAAATAGGATCTTATGAATGAGTCATAGAGATATTACCATTGTAGAAGTATTAAGCTGGGTGACTGCAGATACATAATAATTAAAAATAACTTTGTCTTCCGTCATGCAGTCTTGCAGCAATGCTTTGGGACTTTGGGATTTGGTATGTCTTACTGACGAAAATGGAAGGTGTCTTTAGAAACAGCTATTATGTTGATACAAGATCTTTTTTTTATGTTGTGAAAGAATAACATGAGGGACATGTTCACAACAAATTATACATGCATATTTTTCATTAAGTCATGCTTATTTTTTTTTTTTCTGCTATACAAAGTCTTATCTTTCAGTGGAAGAATCCTTTTGCATTTTTGTATCTTTAAAATGGTCTTTGGACACCATTTGTTTCCAAAAGACAGAAATGCAATTTGCAAGGAAGACTTGTGTATGAGCAGGCAGTGAAAATGATTAGAAAAGGGATTAACATGTTGCTGACTGAGCTGATAAGAATTCTCAACTATCAGAAGAATTAGAGATATATTGTGAAGGGAAAATTAATATGAATGTATGTTCCTCATATTTGTATAAAAACAGTCTACTGCATATCTCCAAAGACTGCAGCAAGAAATTAATGCCATGTTTTCTGACTGTATCATCTGAATCATATAGATTTGCCTAGCTAAACTTCATAAAAACATACCTCCATTCATCCATGTCAAATGAACATCTGTCAGCATTGCTGATGCTTTTGTTAGAGAATGATGTTGCCACTCCATTAAATCATCTTTTATTTATTAATGAGAGTATTTCCAGGAAGGTAGGCTGTGTATGTGTGTTTATAGTCATCATTTCAGCTAGGTCATATCTATAGAGCTTGAAGAACACAGTTTTCATTCAAACGACAAATAAATTTAGGTAGTCTGTCTGAGCTTTAGTACAGATACATAAATTGGGAAATTGTCTGAATAGTAGCAATGTTGTCCTGCATTTTCTGTTTGGGGGGAAGTGTGTCTTGCAGAGTGAAGTATTGCAATCTAAAACAATGGTCTTCCACTTTGTATTAGAAAAATTAATCTTACAAGAAACACATCAAGGAGAAAATACCTGATTCTGTTAATTGAAGTATTTATAAAATGAAGTCCATAGTCAAGTACTAGAAATGTACTTTGGAAATTTGCATTTTATAATTATTTCTGAAGAAATTACCATCAACCAGAGTTTTATTTCACTACCACTGCTGTCTTATACATATACTCAAAATGTTAAATAAAAAGGGAGGAGCAGTGTTCAAACTTCGTAGCAAAGTTTCATAATTCCTAATATTACATACGGCTTGTACTCTATCACATTAATACTGGAAATTTGTACAGTCCATTTCAAACTACATTGCCTCAAATGCTGAACAGACACTGCTGTCTTGCAGACCAGAAACTAAAATGCAACCACCTTCAGCACAGTGGATCAAGAAAAGTAATCAAGGATTCCTGGAACTTACTCAAAAGGTTCAGTTTTTGAGAGTTGTGCAGACCATTTCTAAAAAGAGAAAAGGGTATATTGCCCCTGAAGTTATAAATTAAACCTTAGCTTTCCACAGTCCTCCAGCTCCAGAACAGGAGCTTAGTGTACTTCTAAAGCTAGAAAATTCAAAACCTATCAGTCCTTCAGGATTTCAAGGCGATTGTCAGAATTTAGTCTGCTAGCACTCAAGTCATGACTACCTACTACCTACTACAACACCTACTGAGAGGAACATATATATGTATATAAAATAAGCATTATTCAGAAAAAGAATAATTTCCAGGCCAAAATATATTGGAATATACCGGAAGCTGGAGACTCTTCATGGTAATATGTGAGTCCTGGTCAGCAAATTTTTAAGCAGAATGAACCTGGGGACAGGAAAAATGCCTCTTCAGAAGTCTCTGAACTGAGAAGCATTCATTCTCTCTGGTCAGCTCCACCAATTCTCTATAATCAAGGGCCTCCTGTTGAACTTCAGTCTTTTCCTGCAGGTCTAGATTCGTTTCAAAGTAAACCAAAGCTTGGCAGAAATATTACCTATCTCAGCCTGACATGCAGTTTGGATTCAACAAGAATCTGAAATTGAGCCCTGGAGCTAAGAGACAGTCCTGTGAAGCAGCCTGTGAAAAACAGTACCCTCTCCATGTTAATATAGTTCTGTGTTAGCTGATTTAAAAAAGTTTGAGTACACATTACCATACTGATAGATATTTCTGCCACGATTTCCAAATTCACTTTTATTTCAGCAGACTAAAAGAATAGATTCTGCTGCAATGCTTAGAACTGGATCAAATGTATTGGAGAAGATAGAAAGTGGTTCGATGTGGACTCTGCTGATTTCTGATACAAGTAAATCACTGCCAGTGTTGCAAAGCTGTTACCTCATAGCTTATGAAAGAAAGCAGTGGTTAATTTAGCTTTCTTTATGCAGTAAGATTGCAAATGGAGGATCTGAAGCAAAATCCGTAATAACAAATGAGTTGATATATGAACCGAGAGGCAAAGCTTGATTTTTCCTGGTATCAGCAGAACAGAAGGGGCTGGAAATACTTTGTTTTGACATGTAAACTTAATAACTGATGAAGGATAAAAGTACACAGCAAGTAGTTCTACAATGACCTTTACTATTATATTTTCATGCTAATAATGGTAAATACAAACATAGACTTGCACAAGGAAGAATTTCCAGCAGTGTTGTAGTTTTTGTTTTCATTGGCAAAAACTCAGAGCTAGTCAAACCTTCACCAAGATAAATTTCTAGTATTTCACTTGCATGCAAGGACTTAAACAGAATATATACCTGATTATTAAGAACTCAGTTAAACTAAACTACTGAGTTTATCTGAAAGAAAGGGATCCCAGCTGATACTCTAATACTGCTTTTCTTCTTTACTAAAGAAATGCAGCTTCTTGAATTTCTGAAATTGTAATTTATTTGTTTGTTGGTTTCACATTCCCATTGAGTGAGAAAGGTAGATTTATGCAAGAAAGATGAGGAGTTGAGCTAACATGTATTTCATTGCTAGCATAGTATTTACTTTCTTTCAATGATCTGTCCTTCTTTCCTTCTTACTTAGTACTACAGTAATGATTGCTATTAATATGGACATGTGATTTTCTAAGATCATTCACCTGACAACAAAAAAGGCATCTTAATAAGTACAGTAGAAGACTTTGTTACAGTTTTTTTCCATCACAGAAATATTCCATAGGGTCTTCTGTTTGAAGATTCATTGTCTAGCTGTGCCTTCTGCTGCTGTGGTAGAGGCAGCTGCATTTGTGGCTGAGTTATAAGATAAGAGTTCTTAAAGATTGTACATTCATATATATCACTGCCAGCACCCAGCTTAGTACATCTCAGATTTAACTAGGTCTGCATAAATCTCTCCACACCTATGTTCCCCACTTCTGACAGTTCCAGCCAGTACGGCCCAGGAAAGCTGACCTCAGATCAGATCCCCAACTCTGTGTTTCTCCTTCAGTATATTTATTTTTTCTGCTGCCTTCCAATTTGTCATCCAGTCATGGACAGATTATATCTGTTAAGTTAATGTCTTTGATAATTAACACCATGAAATTATTTTGAAATTCTTCAGCTGATATAAAAATATCTGAAGGATAAAGAATAGAGCACAAAATGGAGAACATCAGCATGATGGTCATACTCATCATACTCATCAGTTCTCTATCACAGCTCAATCCTGTGCAGAAACTCTTCCTCTGTCACCCTTCCTCCAAAAGACATGAAGAGAACTAGAAGGTTAACAGAGGATTGTGATGGATGACCAAATAATTTGGAACTGCAAGGAACGACAAGGAATTACAAGGAAAAACATCATGACCACCATCCTTAGAAATGTGAAAAGTGAATACGTGAAGTAACATTGTATGTGACTACATTGCTTCTTAGTTCTGATTTAGTGTGTGCTTTTATAGTTAAACTCCTGATTATCACCATTTCCCACATTTTACTACATTTACAAAAGCTGCTGCTGCTTCTGTTTGCAGGTCCAGTCAGTAGCAGGACTGAACAAGTATTTCAGAGGGACAGATATGCATGTATTCACACACATACACGAGTTCACTTGGTAAGTGTACACACAACCCAGTCTCTAATTGCCACCACTTAGACTTTCCAACACACACATAGAAGAGTGACATGACAAAGCAAAAGTAGTGAGGCTCAATCAGTGTACTGACCAGCCACTTGCTTACATACAACTGCCCTCCTCCCTCTTCTTTGTTTTCCCATAGTTGTACCTGTCCCACATCCACCTTGATCCACCCTTTCTCCACCCTTGTCTCTTCTCGAATAAGCCACATGTAATTATTTTTTCTCCAAGGGTCTCAGTTTTGCTACACCCTTACCCAAATACTCCCCACAATTACCTGTGAATCTTGGCTGTTTCTCACATAACTCCCCCTTAGCCATCTGTGCAATCCAGCCATTCCTCACAGCACTAGCTGTAACTTTTGCCAGCTTCTCACTGTGTTATTTGTTATGTTCAGCAATTTCTCATGTCACATTCTGTAGTTTCTCAGGGTCTGCTCAGATAGTTAAATCTCATGCCGGGACTGCATATTTTAACACTCAGCACCAAACATTTTACTTTATGGTTCTGCTCTTGTTGAATGACATAGCTTAGTAACATTGATGAAGCTGTTACAATCATTAAATGTCATGGTAAAGGTAAAAAGGGAATGATTATTCTTATAGTGCACCCATGCATGTATATCCATTAAGGGTGATCAGTATCGTGTTTAGCAATTCACCAAACAGAAAAGCAACATTTTCCACAAAAAACAATTTAATTGTTGAATGGAAGGGTGTGTGCAGGGAGTTAAGAAATGCACACAAGGACTGTATAAATGCATTTGAGGTGAAAAATAGTTTAAATTGTGACTGCTAAAAAGTAGCAGACAGTTGGGTATAAGTTTATGTACATGTGGGTGAATTGGGACAGTCCAAAACTGAAAGTATGAACTCAAAAGCGGTGTCCTGCTACTTGCTGTCTGCAACTGGTACTGATACACTGGCTGTAAATTTTGGTAACACCTTGACAAAGCATGAGTAACTTGTCCTGAATCCTCCAATTAATAAAGAGACATGAGACAGAACTGTTAGAAGGCTGATCACGTGTTGTGCTTCTGCACCTACATATTTTAAATGGGGGAAACAATGGGGCTTACATCCAGAAATGAGAGCTAATGCATTTAAGAAGGGTTCCCAAAAAGAAGAAGTGGTCCCAGAAGGAAGAAGGGGGGCTGGAAAGAAGAAAGCGAAAGTCCTGAGAGGAGGCAAGATCTTGTAAGCAGAAGAAGATACAAGAAGTCAGACAGCTGAGTGGAGACGAATGCTGGAGGATGCTGAGAAACCTTGACCATTAATGCCCAAGACTAGTAAGTTTACGCAGATGCACAGCATGAACTGACATGACTTTCTGCCAGCCTGCCTTCACCAAGTGCAATCCCCCTTTGGGCAGGGGAAGTTGAGAGTAATCACTGGGGTTGGGAGGACATGAAAAAATGTGGGTGTGAGATAATCAAGTAAGTTAAAAGCTCTAATCTAGAACAGAATCATAGAATCATAGAATAGTTTTGGTTGGAAGGAACCTTAAAAGCTCATCTAGTCCAATCCCCCTGAAATGAGCAGGGACATCTTCAACGACATCAGGTTGCTCAGAGCCTTGTCCAGCCTGACCTTGAATGTCTCCAGGGACAGGACATCTACCACCCCTCTGGGCAACCTGTGCCAGTATTTTACTGCCCTCATTGTAAAAAAATTCTTCCTCATGTCTAACCTGAATCTCTTCTCCTTTAATGTAAAAGCATTCCCCCTTGCCATGTCATAATACACCCTTCTAAAAGTCACTGCATATTAAGGTACTTAGGTATAGCTACACATGGATCTACATGTGAGCTAGAAGCTCTACTGAGTTGTCTAGATGGTAGTATGTAGTTATGTTCAGATCCTCCAGAACACCTTGCATGTTCTCTAGCTGCCACCTCAGAGAGAACTGGGTCTTCATTAGAAACTATGTGATATCTGACGTATCTGGTAGCTGTGTCAGATGTCCTAAAGGAAATGAAATGGCATCCAAGCTTTAGGTGTAGGAAAATTAATGCTGCCTTGTTTGTAATGACAGCTTGTTCAATGGATATCTAGTCAGTACAGGCAATGGAATCCAGAGAGTGACCTTCATTACTAGTGAGCTGAAAAACAATCTGTACTCTGAATCAGCAGATCTCCATTGTCTACAGCAGAAACTCTGACACAGCTTTCGTGTAGATGTCCTAAATTAGATGTCTGAATCTGAGTAAGTTTAATAATGAACACTAAATAAAGGCTATGTGTCCTGGATATAATCCTGCTGACAGAATTAGTTTCATACAGCATTCAGGTTAGAACTTTATCCTTTTCAATAAAATAATACTGATAAAAAACCTGTAACGATTACAATAATCTTGCTATATGTCATGAAAAATATATTATTTTTGTTAGTTATGCCATTCAGCCCAACTACATAACCAATATCTGACAACAGTGTGCCTTGCTAAGCACAGACTGTTGTATTTTACTGCTTAAATCTATAAGGAATATAGATCCTCTGTGTCACTTGTTTTGTGCCAGTTAGCATTCTTCTTTCATTTGGAAAAATTCCTGTCATGTTATATATAATAGGAAATAAGAACACGGATGGATATATTACTATGTAAAATTAAGGACATTAATTCAGATCTTCATATAGCACAGAGCATTTTTATTATTAATTAATATCACGGTTTCTGAGCTAAAGATTTTGTGACAAGTTATTTTCTTGTATTACTGAAGTCAATAGAGTTACAACAAGAAGGGGTTTGATTTATTTATATTTGAATGCCACATTTCCAGCAGATGCATTTGGTCTATTCTGAAAAGAGAAAATAGTGCAGGAAAAATTCCCAGATGCAGAAAAAAAAAAAAAAAAAAAAAGACATTTATTGTGATATTGTGAAACTAACATCTCGATTTTTTTCTCGAAGTACACTCCTCATAGAGTTGCTTAGTAACTGTCTTTAAAGTTTCCAGTTATTGATGAACAAGTCCATCATTACTTGGGAGTATGTTCTGTAGCAGCTTTTCTCTACCAGCTACTAATCTATGGAGGCTTACAAGACACTGATGCTATCTCTTCTCTTATTAAGCCTGAACAGTCTTTAACATTTAAGGAGAAGCTTAGTCCCTGTGTTTATGTTGTCATATACCATTTCTAAATTTTGAGGAGATGAAGACATCAGTATTTTACTGATTTTCTAATACTCAGTGCTAAAACTCATATTGCAAGAATATGAAATAAGATGGCAACATGGGAAGTATTGAAATATGTTAGTAGTTCCATCAAAATTTCCAACTCAAACCAAAATAAAATCTTAAAACTAGAAAAAGAAGGGCAGATTTAATTGAAGTACTATAATATTTTAAAGCTTTTCATTGTTTCTCTGAACAACAATGAAAAATTCAAAGACGCCTAAGGATGGAACATAAGAAAATGATGATGAATAGCTGATGAATTATTGACAGGGCTACAACACAAGTATGGTTCTGCATAGAATATTGTAGTCCCACAGAAAACAAACACCGAAAATCGTAACAGCATTACAACATTTGTTCTTTTCTGGAGATCTAAAGGTTCATTTAGGCCTTCATTTTCTTTTCAATTACAAAAATTCTTACTGTTTTAAGAAGAAAAGAACCCAAATAAAAATTAGACAAGAGAATAAGGGCTCTACATTTGAATAAGAATCTTGCAATTCACCTTTCTGAAATTGGACTGAAAGTTTTCTATTCAGTAGTGTGAATTAGGAATGGGGCTTGGGGAAGAAGATGAAAATCCAGACAAAGTATGGAACTGGGAATGTATGCCTGATCTACAGACCATATCATGGAAATTCTAAGATGATGGCAATCAACATGATAATAAAGATAAATTCAGTTTATAGAGAACACTAGACTGAACCCAGATTTTTTCCCAATCAGTAGAGATCCCTTTGTAAATTAACATTGACAGTGGTGTGTTACCTAGACAGTCCATGGCTGTTGATTCTGCCAGGTGAGTTTGTGTACAGCAGAGAAACCACCAGGTAAGGTTCAGGCCTCATGAAGCCAATGCTTGAATGAAAGGCGAAGGCATGTGGAGATATCAGGGATGTGAGGATCTAGGGAACTAGCCTATCACTTATCTTCTTTTTTCATTTCACAGACAGCTGACTCTCTTCATAGGTTAATAATCATGACTGAGATTATTATATCTAGAACAGTATGAAGAAACTCAGAAGTGGACAAATGTGTAAGTGCATAACACTTATTAACAGCTGAAAAAAAAATCTAGCCATTTTCCTTTGATGAGCTAGGTGTAATAGCCTATTATTGCTCAGAAGTCAACATGTTACTGTATTTAAGAACATTTACTTTTGCCTTGTTATACACACTGTTCTGCTTTTTTATCAGTTTGTTTACAGAGTTGCAAGATTTTGGTACTTTACAGTGCCATCTTCACCTTTACAGTGCTGTAAATGGCATATGGATGTTTCCTTCATCTCATTAGGTATTGAACTTTTCAGCTAAAGTAAACAAGGGAATTGTTCAATGAGTGCCTTTCTTCTAGCAGAAAGTGCATTACATCAGTATTTAAATTCATTAAGGCTTGGCATGTTTTGCTCAATTCTAATAAAATGAGGAAATTCTACATAACTCCTTATACCAGCTCCAACAATAACAATTCACTTGGGCTTAATTTCAAAATGTTGAAGACTCATTAATTCATTTTGGTTTCCTTAGAAAAATGACTTACACTGGTTTTCTTCCCATTGTTCCTGTTTAATTCCCAGATTAATTGTCTACGAAGTAATTTATAACTTAGCTTCATAGCCTCCATACTCAAACCAGCACTTAAAAACTTCTTGAAGAAAAAAGCTACATACCTATTGCTAAGATCTGTTTCTTATAGTTAGTTTGGTTAGTTCCGTTCATTAGTTCCATTCAGGAGTACCATTCAGTTCCACTCCATTTGGAGTTTGGTTTTAGTTCAGCCTTTTGTTGTTTTGCAGTTATCCTTTGGTCTTTCTGCATTTTGCCTTTTTGTTCTGCTGAGATTGGCTGTTTGAGACTGGAGTCCTCTCTCTCCTTTCTGAGACTGTTTTGATGCTACCAGAGTTCCTGAGCAACTGAGATGAGTATAATGTATTACTATTACTATTACTATTACTATTACTATTACTATTACTATTACTATTACTATTACTATTACTATTACTCTTATTAAACTGTTCTTGTCTCAACCCATGAGTTCCTCCTTTCCCTTTTGGTTTTCTCCCCCATCCTACTTGGGGGCTGAGGGAATGAGTGAGTGGTTACCATCATCATAGTTGTGGGCTGGGATTAAACCGTGACACTAGTCAACAAGCATGAGGTGTTCTACATAGTTCTTTATGAATAATCTCGGTTAAGAAACCTGAAGACTTTTATTAATTATATTGTCTGTGAGCAATAAAACTATAGTATGTAATTTAGTTTTGTCTCTGAGGGAACAGGGGGTTCCTAATGGAATGAACACGGTGTCAAAAATTTTCATATTCCATCTTGATATCCAAAGAACACGTCTGGCCAGCCAACTCAAGTGTTTCTAAAACTGAAGTAGTGTGGTTGGAGTCAGAAAAAAGCCCTTTGAGACTGGAAGGGTCGTTGGACTGACATTACATGTAGGGTCTGAATGGTTTATGACACTGTGGAAGCAGGAGTTGCCAACCAGTTTGATAAGGCTGACTTTTGTTCATGTCATTATCTGAATAATATTAATCTTTAGAGCTCCTTCAGAAATCCTTTAGGAACTTGAAGCTGCTGCATTTTTATCTTTCCTTCACTTATTAACTGTCTTTGTCTCAGCCCACAAGTCTTGCTTTTCCTGTTCCTATTGCCTACCATGTACTTCTGGGGTAGGGCAAGGTAACTGAGTGGCTTCGTGGGGGTTTAGCTGCTGCCACAGGTCAACCCACCACACCAATCGATAGTAACATCATGCAGTTCCCCACTCGTGCATCTGCAAATCCACACATGTACACACAATTGTATCTCTAGAGCTCCATTCTTGAGCAGGAAATCTGTACTAGAATGAATGGATCTGACTTTAGACCAACCTCTGCAGGAAAAAAATGGCAGTTTACATTCCAGCTTAGTCTACAGCTAAAGACTGATTAAAATATATTTATGAGGAGCAGAAAGAGAAAAATGACATAGTGTGCGTCATTTCCTGTGTCTCCACTTATAGCCTAATAGTGTATCACAAAGTCATTAATAAGGAAAATTAATTAGCACTAAGAATAAATCTTTCATTTTCCTATAAATTTAGCAAAAGAAGTGCTGCAGGCTGATGTTAGCTTCAGGTCAGTATGTCTGATTTGAGCTTATGGAGAAATAGATATCTAAATGTCCCTCTATACCTGCCAGAATGGGAAATAAGAGAAAAAAAAATTAAAAACCTGAAGTAAAACATTTTGTGTTTATAAAGAAAAAAAAAGTCTGGTTTTGCCTGCCTGCTTGTTCCTGTTCAGCTTTGTGCTGTACCTTTTCTTTACCCCATGAAAATCAAAGTCAAGGTCAAGCCTCATCTAGTTATTAGAAAGATGTGGTCAAGTGTGACTGAGCTGCAGTATATGATATTGCCCTTCTTTTCCCCCTAAGTAGTCTGGGGTACTGGGACTGAAGCCTAACAAAATGCAGCAAAGTAGATAATTTACAGCTTAGAAGTTCATTGCTGGATTTGGGTTGCTATGAAGGTCTATGTTTAGATGTCCCTGAGGAGGCTGGTTGCTGAGACTGTCAGTCATTCACTGTCTAGCAGTGCTGCTTCGGTAAGTTGTTTTGTCTGGGAATCATCCTGCAACTAATACAATTTTTAGGGACAAAAGGTGGCTTTTAATCTCATTTCTTCTTCAAAATTAAATTGTTGAGAGACACTATAAGCCAGCTACATTCTCAATGAAATTTTCCACTCGTTCACCTATTTCAGCAATGCAACTCCTCCACGTTGCTTTGAATATACACTGTTTCTCGATTATCTAGGCATGTCATTGCTTGGTAGCACTTGTCAACAGGAAGTAAACATGTTTCCTCTTCATCTTCTGAGAATCTGAAGCAGGACTGCTAGTAAATCCCTTATAAAAGTGCAGGTAGTGCACACAAAAACTAACAAATAGGAAAAGCTGCTTCAAAAAAATGATTAGTTCTGTTTCTGTGAGGGTAAAAAGCACTGAGGAACAGTCACCTTGAATTATATGGACCCTGTCCCAGGAACTGATGATGTAAAATGAAGATCACTTAGCCCCTACCAGAAGTCAGGGAATTGATCTTAGCTGTCTGACATAGCAGATTGTCAGTAAACCATTAGTTTCCACAGATGAATTACAGTTTTCTATACTGTGACTGTCTTCTGCTTATTAGGTAATTGGTGGAAACTAGGAATTAGCAAATTGTTTCAGATAAGAAAGGATAGGAAAAATATGTTCTTGCTAACACATGTATTCCTGAAGTTTCTCTAACTCTATTATGGGAAAAGGCAATTCAACTGCATTCCTTTGTCTGTCTCAAACTGGTCAAAAATTTCCCTTTGCAAAGGCCATCAGAACTTTCAACAAAATATGTGCAAGCAGATCACTTTACTCCTTGTCATCTATGTAGGTGATGTAAAATGATGAACATTTCTTCCAGATGAACACAATCTGGAAGAAAACATACTTTTGATTCTATCAAAATCAAATTACTTTTGTGAAAGATTTTTTTTTTTTTTTTCACAGAAAGAAATGCCTTTTCAGAGAACAGATTAATATAGCACATTTCTTTATATATGCAAACAATGAGCACACGTGGATACCTGCACAAATGTTTATTCAGTTTGATTTGTTGAATCACATTCTAAATGACATGGAGTAAACCAACTGAGACATGGATAAAGAAGCTGCGAATGACATGAAAGTGAGAATGAAGAGCATAATCAAAATTACAAGGAACTGAAGACTTTTGGGGGACTTCGGGAATAGAAGCAATTAGCACTCCTGTGTTTCAGAGAACCACTTATGTATACGGTGTTTTTACTCAGCTGAATAGAGAACCTTTTATGATTTATTAATCTCTAGTGAGCGCTCATTTTTTAATTAATTTAGCACTGGTTTCTAGAAAAGGTAAGACACTTGTATCTTTTTGTTCTCAATGAACAAAAAGAGAAAGTCAATGTAACTGAAGGGATGTACATTTAAATTAATAGGGAGGAAGCAGGAATTGAGAGGAATCAAGTGTACAAATTCATCATAGAATGTCTTGGCATGGGTATAACAGGGAATCCCAGGGGTCACATTTTTAACAGAATTCAGAAAGAGCTAATGATGATAGTGCTAAGGAAATAAAAGTTACGTTAGGAATGATAGTTCTGTTTACAACAGCAAAATAAATTTATATCCTTGTATTGCAGGAAATAAGCCAACCATTTGCTAACTAGGATTTAGAAAGAAAGAAAATGCTCCCTTATACTGATTTTTCAAATCTTTTTCACTGCAGGAGCCTTTTTGCTTCTTCTGAGGCATCTGGTACTGGCCACTATTATAGATGGGTTGGCTGGACAGGGCAAATTAACTAAATTGGGCTGGCAGTTCTTACATTCTTGTGACATCTGGTGTTTCTGCCATGTTACTGATATGTCATTTTGACAAATTATGTTACATCATGTGATAATAACTAGCAACATCATAAAATGTAAGCGATGTAATCTGAAGTGACTCCACCAATTTAAGACAATCTGTTACTTTGTATCATCTGCCTATTACCAATTTAGAAAGATAGGAGGAATAAAAAAAAGGTCTGGATCTAACCTTTAAATTGTATTATTGTTTCTACTCCAATGGGTTTACTTCTATAAATACAGATGTGAACTACAAGCTATGAACGATGATTTAAGAACAGCTAAACAGAATGCAAAATCCTTCATGGAGCCAAAAACTGGGAGAAATTAATTTCCTGGCAGCATGAGATTATCATGACTGTATTTACTAATTTCAGCTCTGTTCATGATATGATTCAAATTCTCTGAATGCTGAACATATGATGTGAACTGATTCAAAACTGATTATGCTGCAGGGTTTTGAGAACCAGTAGCTTAATTCCTGAGATGAAAATATAATAAGAATGAAGATATAAGTTAAAGAACTGGTATTTTAATTACAAAGGTGTAATATGGTATTTAAAGAAAAGGTAATTGATCTTTATTTGCCAGAGTGCTTTTTTGCCATGAGCTATCTGGAGTACATTCAAAGATTCAGATTCCTTTAATTTACTTATCCAGCTGCGGCTTTCTAAGAAGCTGATTGATTTAGAACTGATTTTAGTAGTAAAATACATCCAGAGATATCAAAGAATACATTTATGGATGAAGATGACTCCGGATATGTCTAGAACCTCTGATTCAGATGCCTTTCTAATAACAGATTTTAGGGTTGATTTTTTTTTGGAAGGATGTAGGTGGAATGGAAAGGAACAGCTCTGGCTTTTATAGTGAGTGGGCAACAACTGAGCTGTAAAATAAAACTGCTCTCATCACAGTTGTATCTAATCCTGAGCTTAATGTGAATAGTTAGAGAACAGTGACTAAACAAACACCTTTATTAAATACATGTATATGAAATAAATTAAAACAGGGGCACAAAACAATTATTTCTCTTCTTTTCAGGTTTTAAAACAACAGCTAAACTGATCACTTATTAGAGAGCATGATCATTGATTGTCTTTTGCTCCAAATCACTTTCTAAATAGGAGGCACAGGAAAACCCACCCCTGTTTTTATATTAGAAATCAGTGATACTATCTGATATTTGAAACAGGCTGACTGGAGAACCAGAATTCAATTTTCTGAGAAATGTGGACATTCTTAATATTGCACATTAGTTAACTGATCAGAACAAAATCTAGATAATACTTGCATCTTCATGGAATTATACACATTCTTGATAATTTGGTATTCACCTAGAAAGTGTGACTTTGGAGACAAGTCATGTATTTGTTAAAATGCTATTTGGTAGTAGCACTGTAGATCTTGAGTGAATACTGTAACCAGTGAAACATTGGGTATATGAAAGATATCTTCAATAAACACTTTGAATTTTATTGTCCATTTTCTTGTCTCCTACACCAATTCATTATATACACTAAAAATATTAATTTATTGGACACTTTTTTTCTTTTTGCAAGGTTAGGGTGGGTAGGTCTGTGGAAAGAAATGTCAAGAAAAAGGTGAAAAATTACTATGGTCCAAAGAAAGGGCAAAAATGAAACAGTTAATGAATTATTTGAATGGAATTTGTATGTGTTTGAGACATGAATATGAGAGAGGAAATGGTAGCAGAAGAGCACAGTGTTATCTCTCACCCCTTTCTGAAGGCAGTGAGTTAAAACTTGGTATCCTAAATTAAAAATCTGTGCACTACTTTAGATGGTTAAAAGGTAATTCTTGCAATAGTCTCACTAAGCATTGCTGAATTTCAAGAAAGCAAGGCTTATTCCACAGAGTACACACCAAAGGGATGTGTGAAAGAGGGAGCTGCCATTTGGTTTTCCAATTTTTAATAAGCAGTGTGCTACACATATGCCATTACCCTTTTTCTTCGAGGTTAATTTTTGGTAAAATTACATGCCATTAAGAAAGGGAATGAGTCATCAGAAATTCCTAACCAGACAGACACACTGGGAGCAATTGCTAAACAACTGGCTGCTCACGCACTCCACAACTTAGATAACCAGTTTATTTAGGTGTATTCTTTTGGTTGCCTTCTTCAACTTTAATTGACCGGATGAACAAAGAACCTTACTCTTTATCAGGAGATTTCAGAATTCAATAAAATAGATTTTCCACCAGAAAACTTAAAGTGATATTAAATGGGCTGCCTAGAAAACAATCTGTCCATATGCTTTTTTGGTTTTATTTTTATTTTACTGCCTTTTAGAAATATGGATAACATCACTCAGGTCTACCATAGGTCACCAATGTCTTACATGTACAAGTAGCGTGGGATTTGTCCTACCCAAATAAGATACTTCAGGCTCCTTTTATGGTAAATTAAGAAAAACAGACCTTGAAGGAGAGTTATTTTTCATAGGCACCTGTCTTAGCAGGAACTGGATCACCACTCCTCCATGTGTGTATTTTTCTCTACTAACTTGAAAGTGCATGTAGGGCAACAAGGTGGACATCAGACAGCTAAATTAGACCTGATGAGTCTGAACCAAGGTATGAAAACATCATATTCCTGAGATTAGGACCCAGCGACCAATACAGGAAAATCATGTCACTCATTAATTTAGCAGTCGTGCTAACTTTCCTGGATTTTTAGGAACATGTAACTGTTATTCTTCATGTTATGTAAAGATGTATACATAATTCTGTATTTACTCTAGAAAAAAATAATGCCAATCTAAGCCAGTATTTTAGTAAAATGAATGCTCTGGAACAAGTTTCAGGGACATGTATTTCTCTATATAACAGGAAAGCTAAATTCTATGTCTAGAGACCTAAAAAAAAAAAAAAATAAATAAATTAGATAATCCAATTCTAGAGTTGTCAGTTAAGTAATATTTCTATTTGCTAGGAGTTTTACTAAAGTCACAACTGATCTGGACCTGTAGGATTAAGCTGTAATTTAAAATAAAATTCTAAAATTCTATGTATATGTTATATTGTAATAAAATACAGAAAGAAGTAAAATGGATTCCGTTCCTGCCCTGTATGTCTCTGAAGAAAATGTCAGTCGAGTATTTCAAGTCAAAACTCCATAAAAATGTAAAATATCAAACATTCATCCTCACTGAGTGATATTACTCTGCATTGTGCAATAATTTTCCAGAGAGACAAAAGCATGTGCAATCTGTTGGTTGTTGGTTTTTTTTTTTACTACAGGAAGTCTGCAGGCATGCTAAGTACTGGGATTTTCAGCTAGTATAGTGCAATTATATTGAGAGGCATGTTTCATGCATTTCTTCATGAACACAGAAGAAAAATTCTTGCCTCATTGAAAAAATAGGTCCAAGATTTCAGCTGAAATATTTCAGATAATGCCCATCCAAAGTAGATGTGAAGGAGGGAAATAGTACTAACATCCAAAAATTAGAGGTTGGAAAACAACTGGCAGAAAACAAACAAATATGTTCTTTATGTAGAAAGAATATAATACTCACAGTTTCTCCAAACTGGCCATTCTTCTGGTATAACAGTAAGAATGAAAGCTGAAGAAGCTGTCTGAGGACTTTCACAAGAGCTCTAGAACTTTTTAAGGTTCAAGGTTCATGATTTATAAGTTCTGATATAATTACTTTCTTAACTGTTTGGATTCACATGACTGATTTTTATTACAAAGGTCTGGAAAAGGCAGCTTGATTATTTCAGCCTACAGCTGATTCATAGTGGAACAGAGTATTTCCAGTAAATTTTGGTTTTCTTTCCTATTTCTGAAATTATGTTTACATAGTTATAAACAGTGCATTAAAGGGATTATAAATATATATTATAATGTCAAAATAATTAATATTGCAAAAAGAGGTAATTTTTCCACATAAGTAATTTTAGAATAAAATGGTAATTATTTTTATTTTCTTATAATGAATAGCTTTCATCCATGATGTTATTATAGACATCAAAAGAATAATTTTTCTTTGTCTCTCAATTTTTCACATAATTTGGAAGCTCCTGTAAACTGAAGGACCTTCCAGGATGTATTTATATTTCAATCTCCTTTTTTTTCATAAGTGTCTATAAGCAATGCAATAATGACCTCCAATTCTCTATTACATCTTTGATATGGATGAGCTCCTTTGTTTCAATCTTTGCCAAAAATTTTCATTGCTTCTGAAAGCAGGAAAGATAGACAAAATGTTATGAGGTCTATTTAATATTACAAATTACATCCCTGTTATTGAACACTCTTATTCTAACTACTCATTATGTGAAGGATTTTCTTCTGTCCTGTTGTACTTTAAAATAACTACACAAAATGGAATTTTTGCTTGAGTGATTTTAAAACTCTATGTGCTTTTGGTTTGATATTTCAGAAAGGAAACTCTTGGTTTAATAGGGGGAAATTTTTTCACCCATTTTCCCTTTCCCTGAAGCAACTCTAATTGCATTTAGGGCATCTCAAATACTAGAAGATCAAGAGTTTAAACTAGTTTTGTTTTCTTCACCTCTTCAAGATGTGCATGTGATACCTATGTAAAAATATTACTTGATATTTATAGATATGGCTTGTGATCTAACGTGTAGAAAATAAAATTAAAAATTTTTATAACGATTATTATCATCACATATCAAGGGCAATTAAGCTCAAAACTTTTCAGTAAGAGTTTCAGGAATACAAAATAAATGCCCTTCATTTACCACTCAAATGCCACCTGCATATGAAGAGGCCTATCTCACTGAGCAAGGAATTAAGCAGAGGATTAGCTTGGGTCATTGAAATGCCTGTTATTACTAGTTATCTGTCTATAGCTTTGACCTAAACTATCCCTCTGAAACACTTATGCATATGAATTCCACCTACCAATATACTCTCCAAGAGTTACTGTGCTTACACGCATGACTCCGCTCTGAGGTTTGGTTGGCTGTGTAATGCCTGATCACAAGGAGCTTTATGAGATCAGATATATACACTTTGGAAGATTCATCAAAGACTGAGATTCTATAAATGCCTTATCATCCTGGGAAATCAACATGGTATCTGCATAAATAAATCAATAATAATAACAAATGCAAAGTTTCCAGCGTGCTCTGCAGCCCTCTTGAGTGAACATCTTTCAAGGACAGCCGCCCGGGGAAAAATCATGACAGTATTGATGAGCACAGGCAGACCTACATTAGTCTGGATAATTTTGGGGTGTTGGAGTACATGTTCCTACCTACAATGTAAGATATTTAAAATCAATTGTTCATTAATTAACAGCAGCCCAAGTACAGTACAGTCACCATGATGGCTCTATAATTTCAAATAATGAAAAAATGAGAAAAAATGTGATATGTTCATGAACCAGGGCCAAACAGAACAAAAAGTGAAATCCATTAAATGAATTATTTGTTCCAAACCGTCAGATTACTATGACAATTTTTTCCAGCTGTATATGTCTTTAGGTTTTTGTATTTATTTTAAGACAAGTCCCTCTACTAGTATGTTTCTTTTTTATTAAAAAATAAATCCAGAAACCAAAGTGAGGAGACTGAGAAAGATTCTGAGTAGAAGCACAGTGAATCAGGCTGAGAGTAAAAGTATCTTTCAGATACTCCTGCTTTACTTGCTCATTGCTGTAAGTATGGAACTTTTTTTTTTTTTCTTCTATTCGTTATCACTGAGCTCTTTAATCATTTCTGTTGCTCTCTGAACACTTGGAACACAAAAAATCTATGTCTTGTACAAGCCAAATTTCTCTCTAAAATCACAAACTTTAAAAGAATTGCTGGAGGGTTTGTGCTTCTCAGCACACCTACAGAAGTACGAAAGAAGAAGTTTGCTAAGAAACTCAAAGCAACTCAGACAGGATTTTATCTATGTGGACACTGAGCATAATGAAATAATGGGATTACAGGGGATGTATTCTATCATTCTCAATCATGGGAAAAAAAATTCATGTTAAATATTGTTTGAATTGTCACAGTGAATCTGTTCATTTAGCAAAATGTCCACATGGTTCAATTTATGTTCAGGATACTTCCAATATATTAAAAATAAAAATATTGAAACATAAAAATGCTGTGAGAAATAATGACATAAAACCCACAGTATCACATTTTAATAGCTCAAAACATTTGGTGTCCCTAATGTAGCTCCAATTGCAATAGATCATGCACGGTAATTAAAGAGATGAAGTAATAGATAGAGAAGACCAGGATAGAAATAGGCTTTTTGGATTTATAATTTTGAAATCAGTTCCTCAGTTTGAAATGAATGAGGAAACAGAATTATACAAGCATTTGGAGAACAGATGAAAGGGGAGATGTTGAATCTTGCTGAAGAAAGACAGGACTCTGCTGGAGCTTGAAGAGAACATTTATTTCTTGTCATACCAAACAATCACCATCTCCAGTATGTCACCTCCAGAAAGAGGCAATAGAGGATGCTTGTGGAAGAGGGATGGGTCAGAGTCAGCAAGACATTGTGGTACTTTGCAGAGCCCACTCCCAGCGCCCTGCCATTGCTATCTCAAGGACTTCCCAGTTCAGAGCTTCTATTTATTAGTCTCAGTGACCTTTATTTTCCCTGCTTGCTCGGTGAATTTTTGCATCCATGTAAATGATTTGCTCTCTATAGCAAGGAGTCCTAAAACATAAATAAATGAGTGAAGAAGCATCTCCTTTTTCTTGTTTTAAATATCACCTGCAATTTTGATGAGATTGCTTCTAGACATTTTATTAGATGGACAGCAAGGACAATAGGTTTCTAATCACTTGGTTTCTGTCACATTTGGTTTTTTGTCATACTGTTGATCAGTCGACTTTTTATCAGCCTGGAGAGTCCTGGTTTACTTGATCATTCCTCTTAAGGAGTGTGACCCTCTTCTACCAACCTCAGGTTTTGTGAATACATCCAAGAATGATAAGGTAGCTCACCTTCCTCCTGACTATCAGATTTTATCCTTCATTAGTTATGTCTTACATATGGCTGAAATATGTGATTTTATAGATTTTAGAATACACAACCATTTTCCAGGAAATTTGTCTCAGAGATAAAATATCTCCTATTTTCTATTCACCAAGTAACTTCACTATTTTGTTTTCTTTTAAACATCTCAGTCGTACAATCAGGGAACAGAAGATATGGCTGTTGAGCTGGGGTCACCTGTCACTCACTCATCAATGGCAAATGACATGTAGCAGAGTGAAAATAAGCATTCAAAAACTCTCATTTCTTTCTAGTACGCTATTTCATCAAGGCTAGCAACACATTAAGGCTGAGGAATTTGTCTTACTTTTTGAACAATAGTGAGTGAGAAAGAACAGAGATATTTTTCTTCAGTTATATATACGGAATAACTTACTGGGTTCTCGGCAAGCATGCAGTAATCCTGGGTGAACACTTCATTCTCCCTGTTGAATACCTTAACAATCCATATCCCCTTATATGTTGCAGGCTTTCCTACACATCTTGCAGAGAAACCCACTCTAAAACAGCAATGTCAAAAGGACCACTGTGATTTCCCTTCATTCTGTTTTTTTGTGCTTTTTGTGTGAATATAGTCGATCTATATTAGTACATGTATTGCATACAAATTGTATCTATATTGCATGTAAATTGTATGTAATTGCACATATATACAAATTTTATTTACCAGGTTACCTACTTGAGTAACACAACAATGATTTGAAGACAGATAGTACAAAAATAAAATAGACCTGTATTTTTAAATTTGTTTGCCCTCCTCATGGCTATGGACCTTATTTCTTATAGGACTGTCATTTCTTTCAGGTCTTCTCAAATCTTCTTAGGCTTGTATACTAACATTATTACAAGGAACTGGCTAGTGAATTCATTGAAAATTGAACTTCAGGTCATGTTTCACTTTTTCACCATAACACCCTAAATAAACACCCTCCTTTCTAAGGCTGTCTGTCATTTGTGCTGTCTGTGCTTAGAGTTAACTTTAACTGGAAAAGTCACCTTGCAGATCATTCAACTCACTCTTAAAGAAGCATGGCATGCTTAATTCCATAATTCATTCTTAACATGAATTGTGCTTTATATCCAATATGACTCATGCACAGATCAGCTGTCACCAGCTGCTAGAGACTGTTATGTTCAGTGGAAAGTAAAGGAATTTTTACCATAGTTAGAAAAAAATTAAATTATTTTACAGCACTACTTTTTAAAGTCCTTATTTTGGAAATAAAAAACTTGTCTAACCTTGATTAAGCTGATTTAAGTACAGTCTGAAAAGAAATGCCAGTTTCATTTTCTTCACAGTATGGCCATTTATAGCCCTGTTTACGTTCTGTTGTATGAGATGTTACTGGCAATGGTGGCAAAATTCTACATTCCAAGGATACTCTGTGTTGGAAATGTATCAGAGGTTAATAAATGAGGCTGTTTAATGTAAAGGTATACATTGTTGGATAATGGCATTAAGAGAAACAGGAAGCCAAAACAGGCAAATGCTGTCAAGGGTCTGAAGGTATCATAAAGTATCCACAAGGTTATAAAGTAACAGTTGGTCCTGTATATTAATTAAAAGAATAAAAAAAAAAACCCTGTAAGACAGGAAAATTGAAAGAAGGAATTTTTTTACAGTCTTTGACTGCGAGTATCTCTCCTGATTTCTTACATAAATTCTGCCATCTCCCCAGTTTGGCAACAAAAAATGGAGGCTATAAAAAAACTGAAGGTTCACTGATACAATAAAGACTAAGCATGCCTAACTTAACTACCATGTATGTTGCCTATGTTTAGAAAGCCCCAAATCTTACTACCTTCTTTTATTACCGTATCACTTTTATCACCTGTTTCACCATTACTTCTGCCCAGCTAATTTTATGCAAAGTAGTAATTGCATTGTACATTAAAATTTCATATATATTCCTGCATAGTTTTACTTTGAGTCACTATGCATGACAATCTTTTCAGCATTTGCAAGTTTTGCTCTGTTTAGTGTCTCCAATAGCTTGTAAAGTATTTGCAGCCCAATCCTAGCATTGGTATCTTATTTGGATGAAGTTGGTGTCATGATCCTATAATTTAGTAACACACTGTAATTTGGGTGAGTTCATCACTGACATAGCTTCTCAGAAAAGATGTGGGACTGAAATTTGTATATTTGTATTATGTATTAATCAACCCTTGCATAACTATTCACTTTCTCTATTAAAAGCTATTCCATATTCATTATTTTTAGAGTGTAATCAAAAGAGTTCAATTTTCCCTCATTTGTCACATAGGATTTCTCACCTACTCTAAAAGAGTTAGACCAAACTTAAATATTTGGGATTGGGATTTGCCAGTGTTATTCTTCTCCAAAGGATCTATTTAACATTCCAAAGAGCATCAGTCTCTTTCCACAGTATGTTTGGGATTGGAAGGGACCTCAAAAGATCATCTAGTCCAATCCCCCTGCTGGAGCAGGAACGCCTAGGTGAGGTCGCACAGGAACATGTCCAGACGGGTTTTGAATGTCTCCAGAGAAGGAGACTCCACAACCCCCCTGGGCAGCCTGTTGCAGTGCTATGTCACCCTCACTGAGAATAAGTTTTTTCTCAAATTTAAGTGGAACCTCTTGTGTTCCAACTAGATCCCATTACCCCTTGTCCTATCATTGTTTGCCACTGAGAAGAGCCTGGCTCCATCCTTGTGGCACTCACCCTTAATATATTTATAAACATCAATAAGGTCACCCCTCAGTCTCCTCTTCTCCAAACTAAAGAGACCCAGCTCCCTCAGCCTTTCCTCATAAGGGAGGTGCTCCGCTCCCTTAATCATCTTTGTTGCCCTACACTGGACCCTCTCCAGCAGTTCCCTGTCCTTCTTGAACTTGAGGGGCCCAGAACTGGACACAATATTCTAGATGGGGTCTCACCAGGGCAGAGTGGAGGGGAAGGAGGACCTCTCTTGATCTACTAACCACCCACCTTGTAATACACCCCAGGATGCCATTGGCCTTCCTGGCCACAAGGGCCCAGTGCTGGCTCATGGTCATCCTGTTGTCCACCAGGACCCCCAGGTCCCTTTCCCCTACACTGCTCTCTAATATGGAATTTCCCAACCTATACTGGAACCTGGGTTTGTTCCTGCCCAGATGCAGGACTCTACACTTTCCCTTGTTAAATTTCATCAGGTTATTCCCTGCCCAACTCTCCAGCCTGTCCAGGTCCCGCTGGATGGCAGCACAGCCTTCTGGCGTGTCAGCCACTCCTCCCAGCTTAGTGTCATCAGCAAACTTCTGATAGTACACTCTATTCCCTCGTCCAAATCGTTAATGAATATATTGAATAATATTGGCCCCAGCACTGACCCCTGAGGCACTCCACTAGATACTGGCCTCCAACTAGACTCCGCACCATTGACTACCACTCTCTGGCTTCTCTCCTTAAGCCAGTTTGCAACCCACCTCACTACTCTATTGTCTAGACCACACCTCCTCAACTTAGCTGTGAGGATGTTGTGGGAGACTGCGTCAAAGGCTTTACTAAAGTCAAGGTAGACCACATCCACTGCTCTGCCATCATCCATCCACCTTGTTACATTCTCATAAAAGGCTGTAAGGTTGGTCACGCATGACTTACTCTTGGTAAAGCCATGCTGACTGCCCCTAATAACCCTCTTATCCTTGATATGCCTTGAGATGGCACCAAGGATAAGCTGTTCCATTACTTTCCCAGGGACAGAGGTGAGGCTGACCGGTCTATAATTACCTGGGTCCTCCTTCTTGCCCTTTTTGAAGACTGGAGTGACCAGTTCAGCATTTTATTTTAAAAGATGTACCTGGGAATGATCACCAATGTTTGACTCTTTCCAAAAAAAAAAAAATGTTTTATCAATATAATAGAGAGGCTTTCAGTATTACTTGCAAATTAGTTCCAGTTTAAGATTTCTTTCACTTGCTGCAACCTTTTTCATGCCATTACACTGAAGAAAATAATAAGAATCTTCACTGTTGATCTTCTGCAGGGAACAAGCAGATCAGAAACTACTAATTTCTTACATTTAATAATTCCCAAAATGATCTGTCATGAAACAAAGTTGGATCAAATATAGGTTATATGTGTAGCATACTGATAGAAATATTTGTTTTCAGTCTTGGCTACCCAATATAATAATATAATGCCTTAAAATTCCTTCCATGAAAATCCTTTATTTTTTTTTTTAATGTTGTGAGAAATATCAAATTATTCTGACATGCTCTTTTTCATTTTTATGCAATAAGAATAACTTAATATGTATTTTTAATAATCCCTTAGTTTTCAATAGTGTGAAAAAACATACATTGTTCATTTTTCCATTTAAGTAATGACTTAGAACAAAATCCCAAACCAAAGGAAAAGTGGAATTTTATTTAAATTTAAGGCAAATTCTTACTGGTGAAAATGTGCTACTGTTAACATTGGTAAATGATGTCCTTCCTCTATTAACCACATTCAGTAGATTGGTAGCAGATGTATTTTATCCATACTGTACTGGTTTCCAGTCCTAAACAAGGCAAATGACTAATTCCAGTCAGTCAGACTGGAATTTGTTTTGTATGTTCTCAAACACTAACAATGAAATACATTTGTAAACTACATTTCCAGAGGAAAGTGTAGTAACACTTTTGAAGCATTTTCTATAGGATAGAAGTTGACAGGAACCTCATGAATGCACTAGGGGAAGTGCAAAATCTGGCACCCAGGGAAGAACAAACCCATGCACCAGTATATGCTAGGACCCAACTGTCTGGGAAAGCAGCTTTGCAGAAAAGGACCAAGGGGTCCTGGTGGACCAAGTTGAACACAAGTCAGCCATGTTCCTTTGGTGCAAAGAAGGTAAATGGTATCCTGGGCTTGTATTAAGAGGAATACTGCCAGCGGGTCAAGGGAGGTGATGCTTCCCCTCTACTCAGCACTTGTGAGGCCACACCTGGAATACTGTGTCCAATTCTGGGTTCCCTGGCACAAGAGACACATTGCACTACTGGAGACAAAGTTCAACTAAAGGCCACTAAATTGACTAAGGGATTGGAACAGCTCTAATACGAGGAAAATCTGAGTGAGCTAGAACTGTCCAGTCTGGAAAAGAGGAGGTTCAGGGATGATCTCATCAATGTGTACAAATGTCTGAAGAGAGGGTGGAAAAAAGGAGCCAGGCTCTTTTCAGTGAAACACAGTGACAGAATAAGAGGCAATGGGCACACATGGAAACATGGAAGGATCAGGAAATATTTTGTTTGCTGTGAGGGTGATCAAGCACTTAACAGGTTGCCCAGAAAGGTTATGGAGTCTCTGCTTCAGATGTATACAAAAGCTGTCTGGACATGGTCTTGGGCACCATGTTGTAGGTGGCCCTGACTGAGTAGGGATGTTGGACCAAATAACCTCCAGAGGTCCCTTCCAACATCAGCCATACTATGATTCTCTGAAGACTGTTTTTGTGTAATAAATGAAATAGCTTTCCCATAAAAGATGAAGTAGAAAAGTCCTTATCTGGTGTGTTTTCTGACATTGGTATTGTTGCTTTTCCACATTTTTATTGAAAAACTAAGAGAAACAACAGGACGTCATAAAATGTTATCTAGCACTGCAATGGGATCCCTCATGCTGTTCACCTCAATGAAGAACAAATGTAATACATTTATAATAGCAAGAAAAGAAATGACAAATTGTGAAACACAAAGCTTAAAAAAAGACAACACCTTTTATACTCTGGATAAAGCTAGTATTATTTTTTTGTCCAAAGGTGAGCTACTCAAAGTCACTGGCAGCAAGAGGTAAGTACAGAGTAACTAACAAGATGTTGCCACATTTAGGTTCTAAAAAAAAAAATTTCAGTCCCTTTCCAGTGTTTAACTTGCTCATCAACACCAGGCACAGAGAAGCCAGGTTTCCCTTTTTACTGGAGAAGTGTGCTAAACCTGTTATTTTACTTTGTCATTGTCGTTATTTAAAGAGTAATTATAGCTATGCCTGCTAGCACAGTTCTATTATAATCCTTGTTTTTCAAGAGTTTATGACTCAGTGAATTTAATTCCCACTGGAATGGAACTCAGCTTACAAGGTGTCAGCCTCATTGCAATTGTTACTAAAAGCTTATTTAAATTAATTAAACTGTACTATTTGACATTACGATCCAAAACCAGAAAGTTCTTATCACAGATTTTAGATGCTTGTTCAACCTGCTCCAGGGACACAATTTTAAGAAATTTTAAGCAATTAGCCATAAACCTTCAAATAAGAACTTCTTGTCTTCTTCTATATTGAAATAGTTTAAGCAGCAGATTTATTTGTCTTTAAAAAGAAGCTACCACAGATCATATTTTTAATAAGGTTACACATACACTACTCTTGTATGAGACAGCTGGTACATACACACCAGAGAAGCAGATTATTTCTCTAATTAGAAATGTTTCGATTTTCAATGATGGAAACCTGAAACAAGTTCACCTGGCCATGAAGCTACAGTACAGATTAGGCCAGGTGCAGCTTGTCCTTCAATAACCTTGCTCTTATGTTTCTACAATGTTTACACTGTGTCTTGGAATAACTTTTTCCACATTTCAGCTGATTCAGCTGCATTTGATTTTAAATGTAGTTGGATATCAGAAACCTTTTGGGGTTTCTTTGATCTGGAAAGGCAAATGCGAGTAAACCAAGAAATATTGAGAGAGAAAATAAAGAGACAGAAAATGTCTACTGAAATTGCCCTATTTTGCACATCTGTAAATGTAATGAAGTAACCAAGTCCTCCTAGAACCTTCTAGAAATATTTTCTGCTCTCAGTAAGACCAGCATAGCCGCTTTTAAAATAATGCCCTGCATGAGTGTTCTGAAATACAATTGCTCATTCCACAAATTTCTTATTCCCTTTCTTTAAAATCATCTGTCATTACCTGCACTCCTTACTCTGAAAAAGAGAAAACATATACAGTCATCTAATTAAGTAAAATAATTATGTAGCATGCTTGAGAAATATGTTTCCTGTAGTAAGGACAAGATGTAGGTCCTGAGGAGGAATTTTAAGAGCTTGTAGGTTTTTTCAGGCAGCCTCAAGGCTGTGAGCATCATGATGTTCTCTTTGTATGAACATGTGTGGTAGAAACAGGAAGAAGTTTGTGGCTTAAAGTGGAAGACTACCACTGTTACAAAGAAGGTAACTGTAAGAGATTACAAAGATTTGAAAAAAAAACAAGTAATGATGTAACAGGGAAGGAACCAGAAGAGAGTTTAGAGGAGAGATCTGGACAAGGAGCTAACCTCTCCATGACGTCTGGGCACTCCAGGGCCTTATAGAGATTATCTCAACTGTTGTGTGTCAAGGTAGTCTGGGATTCTACAACAGCATAGCCACATCGATACAGTGCTTTACAGGCTTACACACTTTGCTTCTCATGTGGACTCCTGGGCTTGGTCCCATGTCCATGTCACATATGATCCCCGGATCCTGAAGCTGATCTCTGCACTTACTGAGGTGTCTCCTTGCTTTACTGAATTGTACACTTTCCTTACTCGTAATCCTTCTTCCTTCTCCAAATATTTTGTGAATGTTAAAATCAGGAATGAAAATGAAAGCAATCTGATTTAATGAAGAAATGTTGAGTGTCTAGGTACAAGACTGAGGTACAGAAAAGAGATTCACTTGTAAGGGAAGCAGCAGTTTTAAACACAGAGTACAAGAAAAGAAAATAATCAAATATAGGCCACAGGTGAAAGGGTAGATTAACAAGGAGTTCTGTGTTAAGCTAATGATGGCACACCCCACCCCCTGGTTTATCATTGCCATGAACATAAAATTTACCTTGAACCTGACATCCAACATTGTCTCAGTTCAACACAGCAAATTAGAGAGAGTCACAAACTGGGGAGGGAATGGCAGTCTCTACAACTGAGTGACATCTCCCTTCACACTTCTGAATAGACTTTTCTAGTGAGTTTAGTATGCTGAAATTTAAAGGAAGCACACTCTATTATTTTACCTGATATCTTATCTACTTTAAGAGTTTTGAAGTCAGTTGTACAAAATTAGTTGGGGAATTCCAGGCATTATCATTGTTACAAACAAGCCATAGAAATTCAATGTTAAATCTACATGAACCTTGAAGAACTGTAGTCTTAATAACATCATATTAAAATAATGTATTGCTTATACTGCACTAGTTTGGCTGGAATCCTTTTGAATTAATATTTTTAAAGGGATTGAGCAGTTACTGTGAGAACAAAATGCATCATAAGAAGGGGCATCATAGGACTGAGGAGACAAGGGTGCTGGGAACTGTTAGTATCTTGTATCGTATTTTCTTAAAAAGACTTAAATCAGTACCTGATGACCACCTACACTGGAAAATTTTAAATATTTATGCATCCACACCTATTACATTCGGTTGAGAAACAGAGAGCTGAACATTACACAAACAAGTCTCAAACTACAGAAATGGGAAAAGTGAAAAAAATATTCCAGCTCAGAGATATTGTGGGTCACCCAAAAATTGTTATAATCTGAAGCAAGGAGACCCAGTCAAAGTTAGTAACTGAAATCTGCAATATTACTAAAAGAAAAAAAAATAAAACCAGCTGATGCTTGTTGAGGAAAAATCAGGGCTCAGTCACAAAAAAGAATAGGAGAATAGGAACACAATGATTTTATAGTGTCTTTACCAATATGTGAAATAGATTGAATTTTGTTAAGTTGGGTATAACTTTCTGGTTTTAAGGAATATTTCATAGAATTTATTTAAAGACTAAATTGTTTTCGCCAAATACTGAATGCAGCCACTACTGTAAGCTACATTACTCAAAAAAAAAAAAAAAAAAAGGCAACTGAAAAATCAGTGTTTTGTGTGCTGTGATATTAAATGATTAAATGTGGAAAAAAAAATTCATTTCATAATCAGGAAAACAAAAAGATATCCAAGGAGATGGGAGGGAAGGAGAGTCTTTTTGATCCCATAATGCTCTGAAGACTTTGGTGATAACTTCTAGGTGCAGATGTTGGGAGTGTTGCAATACTGCACTACAAGTACTGACTTTATAGATGTATATACACAGAGCACTACTCACAGACACAGTGGTGGTATTATCAGTGTTTAGAAGTTTAATGGAGCTATTTTGTGATTTTTGAAAAGCTGGAATGAATTCAGAAAAGAGTATTTACAAATAATGATTTGGGTCCTGGAAAATGCATCATATTGTAAATTAATAGGTATAACACTATGCTCAGCCTGCATAATTTACCCAATAAAAGAGTATGGGGCAGTGAGTATTGCTACCATGCACACTGGAAAGAGTTTTCTGATACTGCCATCAAATGGGCGGTGAATGGCATAAGGAAACAAAGTCAAGGGAAGTTTCAGTCAGGTTACCTAAGAATAAAAATCATGCACAGTGGATTTTATTTATTTATTTATTTATTTATTTATTTATTTATTTATTTATTTATTTATTTATTTAAATCATAGTGGCTCCCTGGAACTAATGAGACAGTGACTCATGGGACTTTGTGTCACTTGAAGTGTTTATATCAGGATTGGATAGATTTCTGAAAAAAAAGTTTCCAATAGAAATTATGGTCTTAATAGGCTGAAATCTTTTAATCATTTTATGCAAGAGATCAGATTAGATGGTCACAGTAACCTTTTTATTAAGTGCACACATAGCACAGTTTCAGTTTCATTGACAAATTCTTTTGTTTTCTTGAGGATCTTGGTAATGTTCCAAGATTGAAAGCTGAAAATATGAATTCTTATTTTCTCTCATTTCCCAAATGTTATTTTTTGTTGTTAGTGCACTTTGAGAATATTTTCACAGGTGTAATTGCAAAGTATGTAAAATTAAAGCACTGCTATACTAACAGGAAATCACTATGTTAAATTCAATTTTGGATAAATTGAGTGGGGTTTTTTTTAGGAAAATATTTGTTCATAATCACAAAATTTTGTTATTTAAACAAAAAACATAAACACAAATAAAATTATGATATCCACCAAAATACAAGATATTTCAATTTTTGAAATTGTTCAAGGTGATGTTTTGAGGGATATCTAAATGAAACAACAACAAAAAATAAAGTAGAGCAAATATTATCCAAATTCATGTTTTGCATACCAAAAATTATATTCATTCTGAATCTTGGCAACTTTTTACTATTATTATTGTTTTAATATAAAACTATTACATAAGTTAATTACTGTAATTAACATATGACATAAAAATCTTGAACTCAATCACAATTTTAGCCCTTTTTGGTTTAGAGTCACATATTTTTTACAGGTTTCTGGAAAATGAACTAATTTTTCAGTAAAAAGAGATTGTGAAATTTGTATTATGAATGCATTATTTTCGAAATAGTTCATAAATACCTCATACAATTAAAATGAAAGTGTAAAAAACTATATACTTAGATTGCATGCTTGCACAGAAGAACAAAGGCTTAATGTTATTGAAGATGTTTTTGCTGTTTGATAAATGTCATCTCTTTCCAATTACAGCATAAAGTTCAATATTGTATTTTTGTCGCCAACTACCAACTTCGTAATAGCATTCTATAGAATGCTTATTAAGTATGCAACTTTCCTTTTTTTTTTTTTTTTTTTTTTGTAATATACAACTATAAGCCTGGCAATTAATACAATCAAGACCTATTGCTTCTCTTATATTTAGTACAACCCCAACATGTGACTCCAGGCTAAGTGGAATTAATATGCATTGGATCACTGGCTCAGGACTCATGATAAGGGAGACGCTGTTACCATAGGTGCCCTGTGGATGTGACCCTCACAATAAATCTATGGCATACAGATATTTTCCTGGCTGAAACTGAGAGGCCGAGCCTTTGTAACTCAAAGGCAGACATGTCTGAATGGTTAGATTTTGTGGTGTTTGTACTTTATGTAATTTACATGTATTTATCTACTTCTCAGTCATGGACTTTCAAAAATTTCAGATGATTTCACGTCAAGAAAACTCTTCAGGTGGTGTTTCTTATGTTTAGTGGTCATGCCTGATTTAGCTTTGAGAATGTACAACTCCAACATCTTAAACTGTTCAAGGAAACTTTTTTTTCTTCTGTAGAGTTGAAATAACTACCCTTGTTTTCACTTGGTGAGTTCTTTTTTTTTTAATGAACTATCATAATTTGTTAAACAAATGGTTCACGGTCACTGCTTAGGTGTAGAAATCCAAACTGCTTTTTGTGGTAAGGTTGTTCTAAGGTATTTTTCATATACAAGCTCCATTTCTGAATGAAGAACTTCTATGATTCTCAGATATTTGATGTCTAGATATTATACGACACAGATTAGAAGGTTCTGTATCTCTTATTGAGGTAGCTCTCTCATTGCTGCTCCTCTGAAGTTTACAAGTTTAGTGTTGTTCAATATTTTGAACTAAAACCATTATTGATTAATTATCATTGCAGTATTCAGATCTAATAACAATTAAATGAGACTCATGAATATAAAAAGATGCCTTTTTCAAATCTAATAGTGTAATGCAATCTAACAAAAGGCATTTTTTCAAAATTCAGTTATATCCTCTGGATTCTAATTATACTCTTCAAAGCTATAAAAACAGAACAAATGAAACGAATACCAGAAAACATGTATATCTGAAACATGTAATATTTAAAATCACTGAATAGATGAAAGACTCTTTGTGAGCTACCTGAAATTATCTGGTCAATGCTACATATTTCATAGAAAAAGAAGAAATATTTTTTTCAAATCTATTTCTACAGTGATCTCTTGATTAGGAAATCAGATATGAAAGTGTTAAGCAATCATCATTCTTTAAAGACATATCTACTTGTCTTACGTACGTTGGTTCAAAATCATGCTATCATATTGATTTAAATCATAGTGCTCAACCAGTTGCCAGTGAGTAAAAAGGTGAAGAAACTATATTAATCTGAAACCCATATCAAATAAACGGTACAAAGAAATAGAGTTCAGTCTTAGCTTTATCCTCTGTCATAACTAGGGAATAAGGTTATATCAGTGTTATCCTGAAATGATTCAGTTCTTAAAGGCTGATTACAAACTGACAAACAAACAAACAACACACATCAAAGAACTTTCTCCACCATTACTAACATAAACCAGCCATGTGGTGTATTTTTGCACATTCAGTAACTTCATGGGACAAGATGCAGAATGCCTAAATTAAAATTCTAATTCTATTTCTAATTCTACATTTCAGCACAAACTAAATTTTGGTATGTGTCTACTGAGCATGTGATAGATGATGTCCTCATTGAGGGATACTTAGCACACTGATCATAAGTGTGGACCACATTGTATGCCTGAGCAAACACATCTTGAGAAAATCAATGAAACTGATGGTGAGTTTGACCTATTATTCTATGTTTATTTCTATTAATTTATTTCATGTGAGTATCTAGTGTACACAGATTCTCCCAGGGCTCAAATTTATTTTGTCTATCTCGGAACTTGGCAACCATTAACTCTCTTATCATGCATGGTTTCACTTCGTCAGTTACTTTCCTGTAGTACCATGATTCTTCTGTAGTTCAATTTCTTTTTTTTTTTTTTTTTTTAATTTCAACAATGTCTCTGTTGTAGCTGGTGTGGATAGGCATCAGTTTTGTTGACTTCAGGGGACAGTTATGTGAATTTCATTAATTTTATTGATTTGCCAAAAGGGGAAGTTTATTCAAAATTCCTTTTTTTTAGTAGTTGTTATGTCCCCTGAAGTGTGAAAATTTATCCATGTGTTTTTAAACCCAATACAAATGCATATATTCTCTTTATTCATTTTAGTTCCAAACTCTTCTTGTAATGTGTTCCTCACATTAATTATTATTTTTAAAAACTACTAACTTTCAGTTTCATTGACTATCCTTCATTTTTGTGCTGTCTACATCAAGTTTCTGTATTTGCATCTGAAAAAACTGTTAAAAGAGTATTGTATTTTCAAGCTCATTGAAGAAAAAGGACTTAATCCTTTAATTTATCTAACTTTTTTCTTGTTAATGCTATTATATTTGGTGTCCTCTTTAATCTTTGTTTTTATTGTTATTACTACTTACTATATCTATTAGAATGATTTTTTAAGAGCTGTGTTGAGTAGCAAAATATCAATCAAATGCTAAACTATTGCAGCTGACCCTGTAAGACAATTATACCTAAAGAGAGATTAAATCAGAACTATGAGTCAGATCTTGCATAAATTTGAAAGATAATATATAAAATCTTTACCTCAGAAAATGTTTATAACCTTCTGCAGGCTGGTTGGTGCATTTCTGAAGTAGTTTGTCCATGAAACATGTGGCATGACTCTTTGGTGTTATCTAGTGCTTTCTTTGTCTTTTCTGTAGGACAACCTGCCTGTGTCACAAGAGGTTTTGTCATGTGTCATCAGCGCTAACAAACTGATAAAATCTTTGATGCTATACTGCTCTGCTTTGAATTCTTCTATTCCCTGTAAAGCAAATAATTAGATATCATTCATGGCATCAATAGAAGTTGAGGAATGACTGATAATTGTAAAAGAATTACTATTCACTTCAACACAGAACAATTAATTTTGATTTGAAACAAAAAATACCATACTGGGTACTTGTACAAGAAAAACATGAAATAAATCATTAGTATCACTGAAGAGCCACATGAGTAAATTTCCTTTTATTCAGAAGCACCATGTTTAGGGATATTTATCAAGGACGAAAAGAACCATACTTCAATTCTTTTCTCTACCTGAGGGGCTTTTGAGCCCATCTCTCTTACAGACATGTTTGAACCACCTGACTTAGAATTCAGGTAAGCAGATAGCTAATTATTGTCATTCTCTATTCCTTTCTTTTAAAAATAATGTTGGTATAAATAATTGTTCTCTGTTGTTCTACTCCACAGAAAGATGCTGACACCATCAGAGACTTTTTTTCTGTGTTTTACCAGAACCTCAGAATATGCTTCATATACTCAATGCTACTAGGACTACTGGAAATCAATCTGATTCAATTTCTTATCTTCAGGAAAATATTTGTTTATTTAATTTGAGCCTCATTCCACTTGACAGTACACACAAACATTGAAAAGGTACTTAAAGTTCCACCTTTGTATCTGAAAATTGCAGGAAGTTAAAAATTCAATGGAATGTTTATGATATCCCAGAATAAGTTTTTTAAAGCCTGATCAGTTTACTTGTTTCATGGTTCTGGGAAGATATACAACAACCTGATACGTAGACAACCTGATACACAGTTTGCTCCACACCTTATGGAATTCCTGCTTGTATGCACCATTCAAAATTCCAGAACTCCCTTTTAGACTCTTGTATATCTTATGCTGCAATTCCCCCAGGAATTTCAGTGATGTCTAATGTCGTTTAATGAACTCCAGTGAGACGTTAACTGAACAAATAAAGAGACACAGAAGCAGTTAATGAGGTGTGGAATCAAGAATCAACACAGTGGGGAGTAAGACCCAGCAGCAGAGAATGCAGAAAAAGCTATTATTTTATGTATTATGACCACTAGTGAAAAAAAAAGAAATAATGCAACAAATCACACACACAAAAATCTGTACTGTTGTCTGCTACTCATATTCTTGAACACTGACAATAAAACCTTAAAAAAACCTGCAAATCTTTTAAACTGTAACAATTTCTATGCTTGTGTAACATGAACTGTTTCTTGGTGATAACATTTTTATTTAATTATGTCTGTGAGCATCATAACTTATATTCATGAACATGGATTGGCATAGTTGTTTAAGCCTATAATGAACTAAATGTTACACAGAATACAATTTTCCTCTTCATTTACTTTAATTTATTCTAGTTGTAAATGCCATTGCCTTCCATGATTATGGAATAAATCTTACTGTAGGATCAATTACTACAGTTAAAGAATTAGACTTAAGAGTTGTTTTGTAATTATGTACAGTTTTTGTGCCATTAGATCTCAGCATTATTCTTTTTAAAATATTTTGAGACCTAATGACACAAAAAATTAGAGCCATCCCAGGACACTTAACTATTGAACTTTTGTCAGCATTTGACTACTCACTTGAACTACATTTTGTTAATGTTTCCACTTTAATATTTTAAATGAAAATGCTGGTAAACAAAATCAGTTTCTACTTATTTGTGCCAAAGAGTTAAATCATTGGTGAACTCAGGTAGTGGACACAGATCCATAAACACTGCATAGTTTCACCTTACAAAAGGAAAGAATGAGTTAAATCTTTTTCTAAAATGATTTTCAGAAGTTTTTTAATTGCTCCTTTAGAAATGGGCGTGTATAACATTCCAGCATAAAGAAGCAGTTCATTAAAGAAACCTGCTAGCTGGATTCAGCAATTTGTTGACAAGTGAGGGCTATTATTCCAACTAAAGAATTCACTAACATGCCACACATTCATAGTGCAATCAGAGTGACCCCATTACTGTAGAATCTCTTATCAGAAGATAAAGGGTTAGGAGCTCATGTTTTCTAACCAGCCCTATAATCCCCACTAAATGAAAGACTGATTCAGAAACATTGTGACAAATTACCATACTGATATACATGCTAATCTGCACTGCTATCCCTTTATGGCTATTCTGAGATTAAAACTTGCATTGCTTTCCCCAGAACTGATCCCTCATTTTACTCTAGAAAAAGAACAAGAAAAATGACTGTTCTTCTGTTAGCATCAATTGTTATAAAAAAGGCAAAATTTCAAGTATGAAATGAGAAGTAATGCATTGGTGATGGTGATCAAATTTATAGACGGAGTTATAAATGAACCCAAACAATTCTAACCAAAGCTACTAAGAAATACAAACTGTGATCTTTCCATGTTTTTTACATGTCACTTACTATACAGGTTATAACTGTTTAGTCTGTCTCCAGCTTGATTTAATCTTTCCCATCTCATTCTGTTTTCATTAAACTCAACAATAAAGATCTAGTTCAGAGGTGATGGGCAAGCTGACTTCCTGTGTTATTGTTTACACCTAATTTTCTTGTCTCCAGAATTACATTTGACTTTACTAACTGAGAAACAGTGTGGGGAAATTTATATCTCAGTAATTTAGAGAGTGCTCCTACATTTGTGTCTTTTACATCTTCTAGATAGAAGATGTGAGTTATGAAAGATTAGATTCTTTACATACAAGGAGTATAACTGTCTGTTGCCACATAGGTAAAAGTTACCAAAAGCTATCTAAAGTTTGCTAAGGGCTCAAACAAGCAGTGAACATTTCATAAAGTGTGATGGAATTAAAATAAATAAATAAATAAAATACATTAAGTAAAAAGGTCTGAGAGAAAATCCTTTTTCTTTCTTAACAGCTGATTATCATCACCCTTTATGTGCTAGTGAGCCTATAGGTTAATTCATACTTTGTGCAGCATACATGATAGGCTTGTAGGTGATTTTAGCAATCTCACAACTTTACCAGGCAAGACCATATACACCTGCAAATGTGATCAAGGTTTCTGATGAGTTCAGATGAGCCTTCTGGCAGAACACCAATCTACAAAGATTTTTTTTTTTTTTTCATAACTGCATTTTCCTTGGAAAGACCCATCTGAATATGTAGGTTTAAACTTCTACAAAGAAAACTTTGTTCATAAGAGGAGAGGGGAAAACAAACAAAAACAAAACCAGAAAGAGGTATACTACTTCTCCTTAATTTTCAGTTTAATCCCAATCTTCTTTAGAAAAAGAAGGGCATTTTTCTAATCTATTCAAACTGCCTTGGCAGAGGACTGACAATGTGTCCATGCCTGGATCCAGGGTGGGGTGGGAAGTGACAAAGATGGACAACGGTAAAGTACATAACATTAGTGTACTTGAAATGGTGGGCATAACCTCTGCAATAGAGAAAATTCTGTACCCAGCACTTAAAAAATAGAACCACCTACCACCATGAGGCAAATAAAATGCAAAAATCTGTCTTTGGAGTTGTATACAGTGGTTTAACAAAATGTTTAAATGTCTTAAGCAGGTGCCTGGATCACCTTCTGCATCACTAGTGCAAAACTTAATATGTTCATGACAGTATTTCAGTTTGCAATATATCCTTAAATTCATTTAAACAGCCATCTAGAAATGTCCTTCTTCAGAGTGATTCCATGGAACACGAAGATGGATGGAGAAACTAAATCAGAAAGTCAAAGACAACCTTTTCTAATGCATCAATGAAATCTGTAGATGCTACTGTAATAAAAAAAAAACACCTACCTGAATTTCCATTTGGGGCTGAAGGAAAAGAAAAATGGTAGTTTGATAGGTTGACAGCTTGATGGATTTGTGGAGGCAAAGAAAGTCAACCTGTTTTTCTATTTTATTCTTGTAAAGTCCAATGCCTGGCTGAGATAGAATATTTCTAAAGGATCCTTTGTTCTTATTTCATCAGTTCTTCACTAACTCTGAAACACCATCCAATCTAGTATGCAACAGAAACCAAAAACTTCCTCTGTTTCTTGCGACAACAGAGAAGATTCCCATTTTGAGCACAGGATAGTATAACATATATCAGGTAATCATGAAAACATTTACTTCAGTCAGTTAATTAATAGCATTCAAGATTATTTCTATAAGTAGTTGGAGAACAACAAATAGGATCTAATATATTTTCTTCTATATTTTTGAAAGCATGTTCAGTACATGCAATCTTAATCTCCTCTTTGCTTTGATCTTTGCCAATTTACTCGTGTCAAGTTATTGCAATAAAATTACTTTCTGACCTAGAACAATATTAGACAACCAAACTAATGTTGATGTTTTTAAAAGATGTTCTTCGGAGAGTTCAAATATTGACTCTGAATTAATTCTCATGAATTAGATGCATTTAAACCCGAACACTTTGGAGTTTACTTGTCCCTGATTCCATCTTTAGCAAGCGCGGAAAGAAAGACTTACCACCACATCAAGTTAAATTTCTCCAATCCAAATTCCTCCCGGGAGAAACTTGTCTTTTCCATTTACTGTAGAGAATGATTAAGACCTCTGCAGAAAGATCTAGTTTGCTTCAGTCCTGATGAAATTGGGTCATGCATGCATTCTGTATTGATGCATGATACTACTGGTATCTGGATAAATTGACCTGACCTTTTTATACATATCATATACGTACACATATAAGATTTTCTTTAAACTTATAGGACTTCTGTGGGGGACTACGGTGGGTCCGTGGATTCCCTGACAGGGGGCATGGGAACAGAAATTAGTCTTGAAGATATGAAGGTCTACCTGTGAGAAAGACGGGAGTAAAGGAGTATCCGGAGATGTTAAGGATGTACCCATGAGAGAGAAGGGAGTAGAAGAGTAACATTGATGACAGCAAAATTAGCCAATGAGGTGTTACTGCTGTAACTTGTAACCAATAGTGAAGAGACACATGAATTGGTAAAACTGTATAAAAATGCTCTTGTGGCAATAAATGGCATCTACTACTTTCATCCTGGAAGAACTTGGTCTATGTCGTTTGTCTGTCCCAACCACAACAGACTTCTCATCTTTTTCTCCATTTCTTTGTCTTCTTCTTACATGAATTCATGACACTTCTAGTCCATCAAATTACTTGAATTTGTCCATGTTTTTGGAGACTCAGAAACAGTACCTAAACAGATTCACAAACATACAAGTAATGCCCACAAACATGCACACAAGCATAACGGAAACCCCCAAAATGTTGTTTCTGCAAGAAATCAAAGAAAAACATCCCAAAGATGGGTTAACTTTTCCCATCTGCTGAGGACACTATTTTTCCCCTTAGATTTAAACTACACTGAAAATATAAGACCCATCACAATTTTAGCAATGATTTAAATATTTTAGAATCCAGATGACTCACAAAAAGGAAAAAAATATATCGTGTTAGTTTGAAATCTCTTTTGAAATCAATCTTACCTGACTTTCAGTGTAAATTGCTGGTTAGCTGTATGAAGAATTAGAGGTGACAATCCTGTTGCTAGAGCTAACTGATATCAGAACACTGAGAGAGCTTAACAGGCTGACTACCTTAGAAATAACAAGCAACGGCCACATCATCCTCTTAGTTTTGTAGCAAAAGGCCTTCTCCCACCGCATTGATGAGGTGTACTTCGACAGAGTAATATTGTTCAAAAATAATTTTAAGTACTTTCATTAGTGGACCACTAGTCCCCAAATCAGTGAAATACCTTCGAGCAGTTTAAACTTGTGATGGATAGCATTTAACTGCACAAAAGTCATTTGCTTTCTTACACTAGGGCTTATATGTTTTGCCCCACAACAATAATGAAAAATGGTCGTGAATAACCTAAGCTGGGCCATTCAGAATGTATTGCAAAACATGATGTGTGTCATTATTGCTACACTGCCCAGTAATTAGGCCATAACAAAAAAATGCAAAACATTTCCTATGAATGTTAATTTAGTTTCAATATCCGAGGGCAATAACAGGAGCTACATATAAGTTCCAGTGAATGATTATTAAAAAGCATCTTGTATCATTTAATCATTTTTCCCTCAAGGAAAAAAAATAGTTACACTTTCTAAATCCTAATGTTTCTTGCCTGTTTGAATAACAATTATGTAATCCAGAGGCATAGTGATTTTTTTAATCTATTTTGTTTTCCAAATTAGTAGAACTGTAGACTTTCTGTTCCAGACATAGCCCCAGAATTCAGAATTCTAGAACGCTATGCTAAGACATTCCTATATGTCCTTATATAAATAATATCTCATTTTTATATCTCATGATTATGTTTTAGAAAATTCTCCCAAAGGCAAGTCATTGCTGCTGTCTTTTAATGAAATAGTGAATGAGAATAATTTATGACACATAAATGGAAAATATTCTTGCCACACAGTTTGGCATACATGCAAAATTTAAGAACAATTGTTCTTTCATAATGATCTTCCTGGCAGAACTTTGTAATAGAGTCAAACTATTTTCACATATGGTGAGAAGCTTTATTTAGCAACTGCAAACACCATTGTTAATAGTTCATTTACAGTTCTGCTTTCAAGGATACCAACTGGCAGCCAAGTATTGTCAGAACCTAAATGTCCAGAGTCATTTGCTCTGTCTGCCATAAACTTTTCATTTTTACATTGCCAGTCTCCTAAAGATCTCATCCACTGGGCTTACCCACTTTAATGACAGAGGGAAATAATTTTGTGTAGCTTGGGGAAACCTATCAGAGCCTGACATCAGCCGAGATTTTAAGGGAATATTTGCCTGTAGGGAATAGCTTTGTCTGCCTGATGTCTCTGTGTATCTTCCTTACAGAGCACATTCTGATAAAACTTATCTGCCAAAAATTAAGAGTATTTGTCTTTAACTTAAGGTATTGACTTCTGTTTTTTGAAATATCCATCCAGAAACTGGACCCTACCTGGGTAACATGTATTGTTTTATTATTCCCTTCACATTATTCCCTTTAACTGCCTCAAATTATGTATTTGCCAGTTGTGTTTATTAAGAGGTGATGTGAATGATTGTGGTGTCAAATTAAAGTAGCTTTAGACTCTCTTAACTAGTCCACAAACCCAAAAGCATATCAGCTACATTGCCACTTTGATATTCATGTACTGATGAGAATATCTAATGCTTGCAGATACACACCTTCATTTAGTGAATCACCTTATGCAGTCATACAGCACAAAATATTAATTCACTTTTAAAAAGCTTTTGTTCGAGCTAATGTTTCTCCCTCATCTAGCTCAAGAGGAATGGTCCAGGAAACTACTATCCAATGAGAAGAATGAAATAAATGCCAGTTTACAGATTGATGCATAAAACTCCATGGCAAACATTCGCAACTACACACATAATACCAGCCTATAACTGCCTCCACCTTTAATGATCAAGTCTGATGAGCTGGTGGGTCTTTGCTAGGCAGGTAATTCAGATTTAAATACTTCTGACTGCAGTAAGAAAGAAAACAGAAGTAATATATATACATGACAACTGCATTTATGGTCTTCCTTCCTTTTTAGCAGAACACAAGGAAGAGGTATGCCAGTTCATTTAATATACTTTAAAACCTGCAACCAGTTAGCTACTGATCCAGTAAAAAGACAAAAGAAGGCAGACTGCATGAAAGAGGGAGCAATATGCTTCTACAAAATAAAGGTAAAAGTTAAGCATATAAAGAGGTAAGACAAGAGGACTTCCTCTTGCACATATATAAAATTGATGAACCTCTTTCCAAAGAAAGGTTGAGACCCCTAAGCTGGTACTAGTTAACACAGGGAAAATATCATCCAAAATTAATTTATTTTCTCCCTTGTTCATTTTTTTGCAATGTGTCCAGGAGTAATGGCAACCATTTCTCTAGTGAGTAACTGCATGCAGGTGAATAAATTACTATCTAGAAAGGAGACAAGGAGGTGAAGCTTATGAGGAACACCATATCCTCCTGTGAAGAAGACTATAAAAGTTAATTCAGTGCAAGGATACTGAGGGAGTATGAAAATAAAATATGTATCCTGCTCTACTCATGTATGAACAAGAATATATCTGTGTTACTGTAAATGAACATCCCTTCTGGGTATCATGTTTATTCTGCATTTCCAAATCCTATTGCCAAATAGGTATTAGATTAGAGTATTAGTACTGTTCAGTCCACTGAGAAGGTTCTGACTTGGATCATCCTCATAACCCATATCTGTATACGTGGATTTTGGGTACTATATATGTCCCTGTATCTCAGCATTGTGTACTATTTATATTTTATATTCTGTTAATAAACAGCCTATTGTGAAAGATACAACATTAATCTTCCTGGAAATTTTTCTGTCTCAGGGCATTATCACTCTACCTACTGGCATTTGAAACAATGTGGGAAAAAAAAAAAAAAAGAAAAGTGAAACAGAAATTTATATTAAAAAATACCTTCTTATCTGGCAGAAAATGTTAGTAAAATATTTTTGCATTTCTAGTGAGAGCAAAAAAAGCTTGGAATAGATTATTTGTTCACCACCAATGGCAAACACTTCCTGCATTAGCATGCAGCACATGTGAGCAATCTTCACCAAGCAAAATAGCAATAGATGCATAGTAATTATGTTAGAGCAATGTAGATATCATTTAGAAATGTAGAACTTGGAAGGCATCTGTGGGAGCTGGAGTAGACACAACACTGCAATCCAAGTGACTGTATACGTATATGAGCACATATGTGTGCACAGCCACACACAGAATCATGCATGCTTTAACATTTGCAAGATATATCCTGCATTTTGCATGTATGTCACACAAAGAGAGAATAGACTTACTTTCAGGTAAGTTGTCTGCAAAGAATACAATAACAATTTGAAAATCATAAGTGTTGCCTACTAAGTAAATAAAAGAACATTCTATAGGAATAAAATATTTGTAATTGCATTGTAAAATATTTGCAAATGATTAAGTATTGTATACCTCATTTTGTCATCTGTCTGTTTTACTGTAATTCATTTGGGCCATATTGTTTCTTCATTACTTTTAAGCTCTTCAGCTCATTAATTTGCTATCCAATTATATCTAATTACTCATTCACAGCGGTATACCTAATTTTCAAGAACTAGCAAATTTGTGCTGTCAAATGTTCTGAGAGTGTATTCAATACAGAAAATTGTTTCACATTGTTTAAACCCCATCATATTAATTTAGCAAATCCTGAATCAGCATTTTTAAATCTAGAAATATTATTACCTTAAGATCCTCTTCTTGTTGTCTTAAGGCCCCATTTTACTTTATGGAAAGTAAGGAAAATATAGGACATTTGTACTTGATTAGAATGAAAAAAATGTTTTGCCAGAGTCTATTCAAAGTTAAGACCATAAGAAGCTGACCTATTTGAGAAGTAAACTCAAACCAATATCTGTTCTCTGATATCTCTTTTATATCTAAGAAGAGATACTTACTGTACCTGGCACTTTTAAAATTTGCATTCTCTTTGTTTCTGGGCCGTTACACATTGTTTCCAATTTATTTTTTTTTCTTTTTTTTCAGTCTAAAGGAGGGCTAGTGTGGCCTTCCTCTTAGATCAGTGTTGCTGGTTTCTCTCCAGAGGTATAAATTTAGGTTATTTATTGAGTTGAAACTTGTTTAGTTAAATCTTGTTTGGAGGATGGAGGGAACCCTTTTAAATAGAAATTTGGTAGCATTTGTATCTTTGGTAAAGTTGCAGAAAATTCTTCCATTGTAAGAAAATCTACACCAAGTTTGTGTTGGACTGCGCTGTCAGACCTAGGGACAATTCTTCATAACCCACACATTGATAATGAACTTGAAAATCCTAAAATCTTTCTTTACTTCACAGAGAGTAGGGTGAACATGCAAGCCTTTCTTTTCCATTGAAAGACAGACCGTATTTCTTGCAAGAGTTTGTCTGATAAGGACAGCAAAATTTTGTCATCCATACTTCCTTAAAGGAGGTTTGCATCTTGTAAGACCACAGAGATACAGATTTGTGTCTGCAGCTGGTTGAAATCTGGAGGGAAGGTGAATTCAAAGGTGGACATTCACTGAGTTTTGGAGGTTGTGCTAACCCGCATCAAATCTAGGAAGCCAGAGAATGGGAAGGTTGTGCCATCTTGATGTAGATTCTAAATTGGATTTTTATAGTTAGGCTTTATTTCTATTAGGTGGGGAAAAATCAAAAAAATATAAATACATTTTTTAAAAAAAGTAACGGTTTGCATCTGGATGTTCAGGAATAAAGGACATAACCCCCTGTCAGCTGCGGTGATGCAGCCCTGTTAGAACTGCAGAATAACAGAACTTCAGCATAGTGGGAAACAAGAGAACATTCTGATCCTGATACTTTGACATTTCATCTGCAGGCTTAAAGAAGGATGTCCAGAAAGACCTCACAGTTAAATCAGGCTCTGTTTGACACACCACCTAGCAGGATCTTGGGGAAAAAGATAAACTATCCTGTATGGATATTGTCTTTCATAAAATGTGGATAGATGATGAAATCAGTGCTTAAGAGTGGAATTTTCCCAGCTGTATCTGAAAGACTACTAAACTTCCTTTCACTCAGCTAGGCTGTTGGTTTGTTTTTAAGCAGAATATGCACACATAACCTAGTAAAAGCCAAGAACTTGAGATAATTTGTTGGAAAGTCCTTCGGAAAGCTATTCAAACATCTTTAAGACCCAACTGGTTATAGTGACAGAATATTTTCCAAATCAGGGTTAGCCAGAGCAAGAGGCTTCCAATCTGTTTGAGGAACTGTTATCTCTAAAAATAGCAGAGGGAAAGAGGGAAACAGATTATAATGGAAGTGTGTTGCTAGTGGCATTGCAGATTGGGAGTATATGAAGGACTGACATTTATGAATATCCATGGATTCAGAAGTGGGGATCAGACATTAGAGGAGGGATACATTTGTTCAAAGAGAGGCATTGCTACAATTTGAACTGCTTTGCAGCTTCTCATCTGACCACCAGCTTTTGCTCCAGAAAGTCAGGAATTTACTGAGGGTCCTTGTGTTGTATTCTCCAGCCCCATGCAGATAGTTGAGTCACCTAATGTGATTTAAGAAATCCATGTTTTGGGAATTGAAAGTGTTTATTAGCTAAAATTCTACCATACTTTTGCCAATTGAAAAACAAGGTTGCTCCTAAAAGCAAGAGTGTTGTATCCTGTTTCAAACATTAGACAACTTCCAAACAAGAAATCTGAAGGCATGAGGCCACTTGTGATAGACTCCACTTAGAAAGATGTTATAACCATCACTCTAATAATATGTTGCAGGGATTATGGATGTCCAGAGAACAGAAAGTCAGCAAGAGGCCTTGCTAATTTATTTGTTACAGAGATCCCGCAGTCCAGGCTGTAATTAAGGCTTGGCAGGCTCCCAAGCCCATCACTGTACACCCATATTGCTGCCTGCAAGACATGCTTTACTAGCAGATTCTTCAGATTCTTAACCGAAGTTCAAGCTTTACCTGTCATTGTGGTATTTGAGTTTGTGACACTGTTAGAAAGGGCCCTAGTCTGAATTGTCTGCACCTTTTCAACCACATAATGAAGTTATCTTGGTTAGGCCTGGCACAGCTAGAGCCTGTTATTTCTACAGTTTTGTAAACCTAGTGACTTAGCCAAAGATTCACTGGTTCATTGCCTAATTTTGAAGGGAAGACAGCTGGTGGTCTGTGTGAGATAGCTGGTGATTCAGAACAAGGAAAAGTTCAGTATTCCTTTTTCTTACCACTCCCCAAATAACATGGAAACTATCATAAAGACAGCAGAATGAGAAAACCAAGATTATCAAGAAACAACCACACTTGATGACAGATGGTAGAAGCTTTAAACATAAAGTTATAACGTTTTAAGATTATGTGATTTTCATATTGGAGTTTTTCTCAGTAGAATATGTTGAAGAATACAACAGAACAAAGATGCTATGGCAAACAGTGGGGTAACATTTTCAACTACCCTGGCATTAAGACAGAACAATATTATCATAGGAGGACTTGCTTGTAAAATGAGGGTGTAAGTTTTATCCTTTCCAGGGGCATTGTGAGACTGCTTGTTGATGATTCTAGATACCCAAGGATAAAATAGAACTGCCTTCCTTTAAAAGTCTGCATTCTTTTATATGTTTACCAGACAAAATGGACAACACTGCTCTGTATTTTCAGTCAAGCATAATTACGAATGGTAGTTTTGTTTAGAAAAGTGTGTGTAGGTCTTAGTAAATGAGCAATCACTGTAAGTACTACACTGTCTTCAGAATTTCAAAGCCATACCGAATTAAATAAGGTAATTAACTCATCTCTAAACAACTGAAAATCCTTTGGACAATGTTGGATTTTGGTTTATTCTTTTAACACTTACTGCATGACCGCAGAGATAAACATTTTGATTCTAGACTTTTCTACAGCTGTAGTGTATAAGTAGGAACAGTGGCACACACGTATAAAACACTGTCTTTGATGTATGGAGCACCAGTAACATAGTCTGTATGATTTGGAAGCACTGCTCACATCTGTGTTTCCCAGGGAAACAATCTATAATTTACTAATTCTGGTGACTTTTATCCCTCCAAGGAGTGGTTCAAAGATTTTTCTGTGTAAAGCAGTATAAAAATGTACAGTTGCAATGGCAAATATAATACATTGACTACCGTCTCACATCGCATTGGAGGAAAAATTAAGTCTCGGAGGTGTTTCTGGTATTTGGAATAAGAGTTCTCATCATTTTTTGATGTGGGATTACTCCTCTGGGCCTTCTTTTCAGAACATCATTTCTTATTATGGTGATGGTAAATATCCAATAGTAGGCGTGTGGTCCTCTACACATGCCTGAAGGAGTTTAAGTGCTGTCTTGTTAATGTCATACAGTATATCCACCACAATTCTTCTGTAGACTTCTCAAGTTTCTTTCCTCCCAAAAGACAAGAACCCATGAATTATGTCATTTTATGGAACAAACAAAAGAATCAGGTTGTTACAGACAGTTCATTTGACTGGGAAGAGGCTGTGGCACTAAGCAGAAACTAGAAATGTGAATTATAACAGCACTCAATTGAATGTGGAGCCTGCTCAGTAAGCACACTCAAAGCTGCAAAGCAGCATCCTAAGCCTCTACCCCATATCTGCAAACCCCTCTTCCATATCCATGACCAACAGGTTCCCAAAATGAATGGTAATTTGCAGAATAAGTCTATTAAACTATGTCAGACATGTGAGGCTATAAATCATGGGGAGATGATACATCAGTGCAAACAGTTATGTTACAGACCCAGCTGTGAAGGATTGAGAGATGGGAGAAAATTCTGGGTCATTTTCAACATGAGAGACAGGATAGGTCTGCATCTTTGAGCTCTAGTGCCTCCAACAATCACACACAGGAAGACTCTTCCATTACAGTTAGTCCTAATTACTGACAATCTGATGGTAGACATGAGCATTTGGAAAGAAGCCTCCTTCAATTTTTGGACTTCAGTTGATATGCTTAGTCTTGAAGAGGTGTGAATCTAGAAAAAGCATGCTGTGATGCTTCCCATAACACTGCAAAAAAAAAAAAAAAAAGAAATTCTGTGTAAAGAAAAATGTCATTTTCATTGTCTGTGGGCCAGATTCTTAACATGCACAAAATTGTGTCAGATCAATCTGGATAGGAGTCCATAACTGTGTACAAGCAGAAAAGCTGACTTTTAGTATCAGATGACAAAAAATGCAATTAACAGTACATTGAAAAAGACATTAGTAGAACACAGCTTCATGGAATCATACAATAATTTTGGTTGGAAGAGACCCTCAGGATCATTGAGTCCAGCCATAACCTAACTGGCACTCTTGCTTTGAAAAGGCCTCCGGGAGGGCAGCGACGCGTCGCTGCCCACCAGGTGCTGAGAGGTGAACGTGCTTGGGAGGCAGGTGAGCACTACCCACACTGTGCTGCTGCAGCAGCGACTGGGGCTGCTTGTGCAGTAGGGTTCAGAGGTTCTGTCACTCCTTGCTGTTAAACCTCCCACTTGTTGCTGGTGACACAGACTGGGGTGTGGCAGGGCAAGTAGACTGGACACAACTAGCTCTTGTACGTGAGTTTGTCCGGGGCTTTGTTTTCTTTTCTTGTCCCCAATCTAACTAAGGGTAGCAATGGTTTCTAGAAAAAGGAAAGCTGTTGCTACCATTAATACAAAGAGTGTGTCTACACAGACACTACCTGCCAAGAAGGATGCAGCCACCCAGGCTTCTGGCTGTGCAGAGTGTCTGTGCCTGGCATTTGCACCAGAGAATGGTATGGGAGGCACCTGTGTACGATGTGACCAGGTCAATGACTTACTGTGCCTAGTGGCAGAGCTTAAGGAAGAGGTGGAGAGACTAAGGAGCCTTAGGGAGAGTGAGGAAGAAATTGACTGGTGGGGTCAAACTCTTTTGAATCCTAAGGGTGTGCAACAGGAGATGGCAAAGCCTTGTCCCTCCTGCCACAAGGCCGATAGAACAGATCTAATTGATGGGGGGGAATGGAAACAGGTCCCTGATCGGAGAGGTAAAAGAACCCTCTCTCAAACTCCATCACCTCCCTCGGTGCCCTTAACAAATAGATATGAGGCCCTGGACCCTGAAAATCAGGCAGAGGATAGACAAGAGGATCCACCTGGAGAGCCCCCTGGATCGACCTCACCTGCAAAAAGGATCACAACTGCAGCTGTAAGAAGAAAAAACAAAAGAAGAGTGGTAGTAGTTGGTGACTCCCTTCTGAGGGGAACAGAGGACCCTATATGTCGCCCAGACCCATCCCACAGGGAGGTCTGCTGCCTTCCTGGGGCCAGGGTGAGGGACGTTAATAGAAGACTTCCAGAGCTAATTCAGCCCTCAGACTACTATCCCCTGTTAGTAGTCCAAGTTGGCAGCGAAGACATCAACAGAAGAGGTACCAAGATAATTAAAAAAGACTTTAAAGCACTGGGTCGATCAGTTCATGGGACGGGAGCACAAGTGATATTCGCCTCAGTTCCTGTGTTAGCTGGGATGGATGAGGAACTAAATAGAGAGAGGAGTAGAAAAGCTCATCTCATCAACAGGTGGCTTAAGGATTGGTGTCGCCGTCAAAATTTTGGGTTTTTTGACCATGGGGCAAGCTCCATGGTACCTACTCTCCTCAAATCAGATGGGCTTCATCCTTCTAGGGAGAGCAAGAGGACTATAGCCCATAAGTTGGCAGGGCTGATCAGGAGGGCTTTAAACTAGGTTTGAAGGGGGAAGGGATTGAAACTGGGCTCTCCAAAGATGAGATGAAAGATGGAAAGCCCGAATTAAGAGTGAAACCAGCAGCCCACTTGAAGTGCATGTACACTAATGCACGCAGTATGGGCAACAAACAAGAGGAGCTGGAAGCCATCGTGCAGCAGGAAAGCTATGACATGATTGCCATCACAGAAACATGGTGGGATGACTCTCATGACTGGAGTGCTGCTATGTGTGGCTACAAGCTCTTCAGAAAAGATAGGCAGGGTAGGAGAGGTGGAGGGGTGGCTTTGTATGTTAGAGAGTCACTTGACTCTGTTAAACTTGAGGTCAGCAGTGACAAGGTTGAGTGCCTGTGGACCAGAATCAGAGGGAAGTCCAACAAGGCTGACATCCTCGTGGGTGTCTGTTATAGACCACCCAACCAGGATGATGAAGGAGATGAATTATTCTACAAGCAGCTGGCAGATGTCTCAAAATCGACGGCCCTTGTTCTTGTGGGTGACTTTAACCAGCTGGATATCTGCTGGGAGCTCAATACTGCACAGAAGAGGCAGTCTAGGAAGTTCCTAGAGTGTATAGAGGACAATTTCCTTCATCAGCTGGTAAATGAGCCTACCAGAGGCAAGACCCCGCTAGACCTACTGTTTACAAACAGAGAAGGGCTGGTGGGAGATGTAGTGGTTGGAGGCCGCCTGGGGCATAGTGACCATGAAATAATAGAATTCTCAATACTCAGAGATGCAAGGAAAACCATTAACAAAACCTCTACGCTGGACTTCCGGAGGGCAGATTTTTGCCTATTCAGAAGTCTAGTTCAGAGCATACCCTGGGAAACAATGCTTAAAAACAAGGGGGCCCAGGAGGGTTGGACATGCTTCAAGCAGGAGGTTTTGAGTGCACAGGAACAGGCTATACCAGTGTGCCAAAAGGCTAGCCGGCGGGGAAGACAACCGGCTTGGCTAAACAGGGAGATTCTGAATGAAATCAGAAATAAAAAGAGACTTTACCGACTGTGGAAAAAAGGGCTGGCTACTTATGAAGAATTTATGGAAATAGCTAGATCATGCAGAAAAAAAAATCAGGGAAACAAAAGTGCAATTTGAAGTTAATTTGGCCAATTCTGTCAGGGATAATAAAAAGTCCTTCTTCAAATATGTTAACAACAAAAGGAGGGGCAAGGAAAATCTCCATTCTCTGTTGGACTCTGAGGGAAATATAGTTAACAAAGATGAGGAGAAAGCTGAGGTACTTAATACCTACTTTGCCTCAGTTTTTACCAGTAAGACAGGTGGCCCTCAGGACAACTCATGTCTGGAGGTGGTTGACAGAGATAGGAACCCAAATAGGCCCCTTGTATTCCAGGAGGAAATAGCTGGTGATTTACTGAGCCATCTGGATCCTCACAAGTCAATGGGACCAGATGGGATCCATCCTAGGGTGATGAGGAAGCTAGCAGAAGAACTTGCCAAGCCTCTCTCCATCATCTTCCAACAGTCCTGGCTCACTGGGGAGGTCCCATATGATTGGAAATTGGCCAATGTTACCCCAGTCCACAAAAAGGGCTGCAAAGCTGACCCTGGCAACTACAGGCCTGTCAGCCTGACCTCAGTGCCTGGCAGGGTTATGGAGCAGATCATCCTGAATGGAATCACACAGCACCTTCAGGATGGACAAGCGATCAGACCCAGCCAGCATGGGTTTAGGAGAGGCAGGTCCTGTCTGACCAACCTGATCTCCTTTTATGATCAGGTAACTCACCTGGTGGATGAGGGGAAAGCTGTGGATGTGGTCTATCTGGACTTCAGCAAGGCCTTTGACACTGTCTCCCATAATATACTCCTGCAAAAGCTGGTAGCCCATGGCTTGGACAAGTGTACTCTACGCTGGGTTAAGAACTGGCTGGAGGGCCGGGCCCAGAGAGTGCTGGTGAATGGGGCTGCATCTAGCTGGCGGCCAGTCACTAGTGGTATTCCCCAGGGGTCGGTGTTGGGTCCAGTCCTATTTAACATCTTTATTGACGATTTAGATGAAGGGATTGAGACCATCATCAGCAAATTTGCTGATGACACCAAGTTGGGAGGGAGTGTCGACCTGCTGGAAGGCAGGAGGGCTCTGCAGAGGGATCTGGACAGACTGGAAAAATGGGCTGATTCCAATGGGATGAAGTTCAATAAGGCCAAGTGCCGGGTGCTGCACTTTGGTCACAACAACCCCCTGCAGCGCTACAGGCTGGGCACAGAGTGGCTGGAGAGCAGTCAGACAGAAAGGGACCTGGGGGTACTAATTGACAGGAAGCTCAACATGAGCCATCAGTGTGCCCAGGTGGCCAAGAAGGCCAATGGTATCCTGTCCTGTATCAAAAATAGCGTGGTCAGCAGGACAAGGGAAGTGATCCTTCCCCTGTACTCTGCATTGGTGAGGCCACACCTGCAGTATTGTGTTCAGTTCTGGGCCCCTCAGTTCAGGAAAGACATTGAAGTGCTGGAGTGGGTCCAGAGAAGAGCAACAAGACTGGTGAAGGGACTTGAGCATAAGACCTATGGGGAGAGGCTGAAGGAGCTGGGGTTGTTTAGTCTAGAGAAGAGGAGGCTTAGAGGTGACCTCATCACTCTCTATAACTACCTGAAGGGAAGTTATAGCCAGGTGGGGATTGGTCTCTTCTCCCAGGCAGTTAGCAATAGGACAAGGGGGCATGGGCTTAAACTCTGCCAGGGGAAATTTAGGCTGGATATTAGAAAGAAATTCTTTACAGAGAGAGTGGTCAGGCATTGGAATGGCCTGCCCAGGGAGGTGGTGGACTCGCCGTCCCTGGAGGTTTTTAAACTGAGATTGGACATGGCACTTAGTGCCATGATCTAATAAACGGACTAGAGTTGGACCAAGGGTTGGACTCGATGATCTCTGAGGTCTTTTCCAACCCAGTCGATTCTGTGATTCTGTAAACCATAAGAACCTCGTCTATACACCTTTCAAACACCTCCAGAGATGATGACTCAACCACTTCTCTGGGCAGCCTGTTCCAATGCCTGACAACCCTTTCTGTGAAGAAGTTTTTCCTCATATGCAATCTAAACCTCCCCTGACACAACTTGAGGCCATTTCGTATTGTCCTATCACTTGCTACTTGAGAGAAGAGACCAACACCCTCCATGTTACAACCTCCTTTCATTTAGTTGTAGGCAGCGATAAGGTCTCCCCTCGGCCTCCTTTTCTCCAGGCTAAACAGCCCCAGTTGCCTCAACTGTTCCTCATCAGACTTGTGCTCCAGGCCCCTCAACAGCTTCATCACCCTCCTCTGCACTCTCTCTAGTACTTCAATGTCTTTCTTACAGTGAGGGGCCCAAAACTGAACTAGAGTGTTCAAGATGGGGCCTCACCAGCACCAAGTACAGTGACGCTTGTTGAGTCTTCAACGCTGTATACTAGATTTGTAATCATATGATAAATTAGTACCCAGTACTTGTGACCTTTGAGAATATGTGAGAAATGAAAGTATTTATTTCTTAATTTTTTACATACTGCTTGATTTAATATCCCCACCAATATAAAATACTCTGTGGGAATTTAAACACCTGAAAATATTGTGGAAAGTGGCATCAACCTTTAGAACCTCACCAACTTATCAAAAATGTATTTTGTTCTTTCACAACATAGATTTGAAACATCATTTCTATTTGTTGTACAATTTAGATTGCAAACCATTTCATTACAGTGATTTCCCTGTATTGATGAACATAATTTTTAATGTTATGGGCAGCACAGGAATGCAAGTCATAAAAATATTTTGAAATTTAAGGAAAAAACATACATTGATGACATACTTCAAATTACATTGGAAGTTGATAATGATTAGGCAACTGTTAATCCAGGGTAGATAAAATTCAGCATGTGTTTCGTGTATGCCTCTTTGTCTTCTGGGTTGTTGATAAGTTTCTTTGGAAGAAACTCAGAGGAATTTTGTCATTCATTGGGAATGAAGAACAGATGTGTGTAATGAGTGTCTGGGGTGAGATGGAAATCTGTTCAGCTATATATTACATCAGATTTTTTTCCCCTATCATTCTCAATTAGCTTTTGGAGACCATTGACTACAATGTCACCAGCTGCTCTTTCAACTGACTACAATTTTTACAAAGTAAAATTGACCCTATATAGTGGATTTACAGTCCGTTTCATTCCACTGTCTAGTTAAAAATTAGACAGATTATTGTGAACCAAGGTGCCTGTGCTGCATCTATTCTCCTTCTCTTGTACTTTCTTAACCTCTCTTTTCCTGGTATTTTCACCAGAAACTGAACAAAAGTGAAGTACATGAAGCACATGAGCACTAATGGATGTATCTTCAATTTGCTTTTACCTTTGAATCTCTAGAATATCTTTTTCTCAAAGTCTAAGTCTGTAATGAAATTACAGGACGTGGAATATATTATTAATTTTCTAGGCATTGAGCTACAAATGAGCTTGCATCAAGATGCCTGCCCTAGGCTATATGAATTATTAGAGCAATCTTCCTTGAAGAGGAAATGGCTTCCTTTTTTACAGTACTGTATTGAAAAACGCTGAATTATCATGCAAATCCACTTGATATGATATACTATATCAGGTTTATCAAGTAGGATCTCATTTGTAAATCAGTGCATTGTGTTGAAGGCAATAAATTCCTACAAATCTATCAATTTCATCTCTGTCAATACATTCTTGTACTTAGCTTAGTTTGAATTCTAGAGACAGAGGGCAAGATCCCCAAAAGTTCTTCAATCTCTAACTCCTTTAGACTGAGCAAGAGCTATAGCCTATTAAAGTTATATTGTTAACACCAAGGTATCTGGCAACTTCTAAAATGACCTTTAGAAAATCATATTTGCTTTTCTAATTGTTTATATTATATTAATAAAGACATTATACAACTTTAATATGGACAGTTAAGGTTCTGCAATAGATCTATGGCAATAGATCCAGACCAAATACATTTTGATTTAGGTTATTTTCTCAAGTAACTTGAGTGTGGACCTTTCCTCTGTAGACACATATTCGTTTACGTACCAACACAAGTGGGAATGCTAAAACTGTATGACACGTTTATTTTTGAACTGTAGTACCCAGTGGGTAGTTAAACATAGACTGCCAGTCATTCTAGCAAGGACACACTCTAAGTTCTTTGACGACTAAAAACTGAATGGAGCCACACAACTGTGCTGTAAGTTGTCAGGCCAAGTCTGAATATATGTTTGCCAGGTGCTTTGCACAGTGAGCCAGTGAAAATATCTCATAATTATTAGAAAAAAAATGGTTCTTGTAGACATTAATTTCTTAATTTCTTTCTGCAGGGATGCATCATGTTTTGAAGCAGATAGTATGAATATGCTCTACATAGGTACACGTTTTCAAAGACACTGAAAGAGGATTTATCTAGTAGAAAAACCCTTAGGGCCCAGAGTAGCACAAAGAGGTTATAGCATTAACAATTATTTCATCTTTAATCAAGGCAGCCAGTCCTCAGCAACTGTCTGCTCAGTATTTCTGTGTCAACGCAGATAAACATTGCATGCATCATTTATCTGAGAGCTAGTGGCAGCCAAGTTTTAGTATGAGGTTGGAAAGAACATTTATGAAAGAGCATCTGATGGCTTGAATAATGTCCTTGAGTATTGAACTGAATATCAAAACTGTGACTTCCTCTAAGAGATGTAAAAATCCCCTAGCAGGTTGAATGAGAGATTTCTAAAATTGAGAAGCTTAAAAAATGTATCTAAACTAATTTACATCACCAATAAAACCAACTGGAATGAAGATTAGCATTTATTACTGCTTAATCTGTTACTTTGATGTGATTTATGCTGCTGTAGAGACCAACAACCTTATTTTTCTTTGATTTTCTGTGTCTGATTAAAATAGTGAATTCTTCAGTTGTTAGGGCTGGATTTTATGACAGTACGTTAATATTCAATTACTTGCAATTTCTACAAGTGTCTTATCCAATACAATCAATAGGTTTTTTTCCTTGTTTCAGGTGTCAACTCTATGATAAAAATATTTTATGTAAACTGACCATGCATCATGAAATAAAATGAATGTCTTTGACCAAATGAACACATCATTACTCATTATCAATATTCTTTGAATGTCTAAGTTAAATTTTATCTTCATATACAGCTGAAACTTAAATTACATTAAAGGCACGGTCTATATTCCATTCTTGCCCATGTTTAACTTGATGAATTGTTAAAGTTGATTTTTTTCAAATGTTGTAGGATACAAAATCACTCATGGACCAGGATGACAAAATGTTGAGCTATCAATTGCCTGCTTAGAGGCAGACTATGAGAAATCTGAATTTATGTCACTAAGACTTTTCACCATCAGATGAAACATAAGTTATGACATTAATCCAAATTGCTACTGACAACTCTAATTATTTTATTAGGAGCTGTAGGCTTATTTATATTTAATCATGATGTTATTCCATCCAAATTATGGACATGACTCTGCTTGAATTTAGTGGAAGCCTTGTCATTCATTTCAGCAAGTGTAGAATTCAGATCAGCAGTGCTAGTTGCTTAGGCTAAGTTAATATCTCCATCTTACTTTCCTTTTTTAACTATACTATTTCCTTGTACAAGCTTCCCTATTAGGAAAGCAGAATAGCAGCTACACCTCTTATACACTGTGTGACAGACTCTCAATTGGAATAAATACCAGACCACCACAGTTTAAAATAGCTCATGAGCAAGTAAATAGCTATTAAGAAAAAATATATTCATTTTTTATAGCCGGGAGTATAATTAAATATCTAATAGCAGAAAAACATTTCTCAGTAAAGGTACTTGTGCACATGAAGAGTCCGTGGTTGTAATATTCATAATATTCAGTACCAGTATGAAACTCAGGATGGGAGTATTTTTTTTCAGTGACACATTTCAGCGTAAAATAATTTTATGTTAATTTATTAAAAAAATAGATTCAAAAAAATTGCTTTTTATACCACAATGTTCAATGAATTGTAATAAACCCCAGGAAAATCCAGGAGCCCACTAGGTTTATAAGTTCCCACAGCTTATAAACTGGAAATGTTATTGTCCCATCATTTCTTACCCTGCTGTATCTTCCTAGTTTTGAAACCACATCCATCAACACCTGTATCAAAATGGGCCTCATAGATGAGTCAGTCAGATAACACAACGCCTTATATTCAGTGAACCACCAGATAGAAACTGCCCTGGGAGTCAGGAGATCCAAATTCAGCTTGTTCTCTCAATGGTGAGAATGTCAATACACATCTTCCAGAGGAGCATAAATCTAGTATGTTTTTATATGGTGGGTCTTTCTCAGTCCTTTCAGCTGAAACCATTTGATTTTGAATAAATAAAGACAAAACATGAACTGAGAACCTAGAGTTGAATACATCTGCCTTAGCTTGAACATCTAAAAGTTGTGCTCACGTAAGTCTGTTGTGCTCACATTTTGTACATTTGTCTTAGTGCTGTTATAGCTATATAAGACAGGTCAGATGAATTATCCCCTGGAGGAGCATGTTTCTCTCCATTGACTGTGAGCGGAGCATAGGTGACTGTCTCATACTTAGTTACATAAATTTTAGATGTCTAGAGTTAGAGGAGGTAAATTCCAACCCCAGAGACAAAGGCAGGATGAGAGGACAGGAGGGCATGGAAAGACCAGTCATTGCTCCAACTATATGGAAGAATTTTTATGAATTAGAATACCATCATCCCACCCATAACACAATAAACAAATTAGAAATGTCTTGGGAAAATACTTTAAAAATCTATAAGTATAACCAGATAAAGCAGTAGGGGTTAGAGACAAAGACAGGAATAGATTTCTTCTGTGAAAACAACTTAATCACTCTTTTATTATATACATGTACATTTACCTTTTGTGTTATTTATGCTACCTTCTTAAAAGGGGGGTCTTACCTGGTTGATGTATATTCAAGTGATGAAAAACACTTCTTTTGGATAAGATTCTCCTCATGTAAGTTTCCAGTGTCTTTATATGACATTCAGAACTAGCAATTACAAGATTAAATAGTTAATCCTTAAGACCTTCCCATTCAGCAATTACTGCTTCAGCAAATTGGCAGCTTTCTTAACAGCCACTCATTAAGACATATCTTTCATTTCTTTCATTGCCAAGAAGACAAGGTACCTTTGGGCAGTTTCTTATCCTGTACCTTATAAACTTTATATCTTGTGCTTGGTGAACCAGAAGGCAGCACATTGTATGATGCCAAGCTAATGAATTATATAATAAAATATGGAAATCCATACTGGTTTGCCATGCTGCCATACTGCGGTTCTAATAACTGGTGTGTAATGTAGATTGTATGCATGCTTTGTGAGTTCTGTGTTTAAATAGCATTAAAATGCAGGTGATAAATCATTAACTTTGTCTGAAGTATACTTTAAGGAGCCAAAGTAGAAATTACTGGATGCAACAGTTTGGTTTTGAGTGAGATATTTGTATATTCAGACACTTCTCATGTATTCACAAGTGTTCTCAATGTCAAACAGGACAATTGCATCCATGAAATCAGAAGTATATTTAAAAATAAATTGACACACTCATCTCTGAAAATCTCATTTGCTTTCCTGCATCTAAAAATGAGTCAAGGATATTTGAGCTCCTAGATTCCAGTCTTACATAGTAATAATCAATTTCATGATGTGGTGGGTTTTGTTTGATCAACATGCAACACTGAATGGAAATAGTGGGTAAAGTGTTGTGATGCTGTTCAGCTGCTTTATGGCATTTTATCTTTCTTGTTTGCAAGGTCAATTTAACCAGCTTGCCTTGGTAAGGAGGAGTGTCATTTCCTAATGGCTGTCTAGCTTAAAAATGAGAATGGAAAATATTGCTTGAGGATTACATAGCACAAACAGCTCTTGGTTCTTCCAGGATCCTCAGGTAGTATATAATACTGGGAAAAAGTTCTTTCTCCTCTTTCCTAAAAAGAAAGGAGTCTAAAATTCTGCAACTACTATCAATGATAGCTCATCTTTTTTGAACAGCACACCCAGCTCTGGAATTCACACGATTTTCCCCCAAGAACAAGGAAGAAAAGTTTACTAAACTTTTTAAATGTGAGTCTGATTCTTGATTAAAACACAGAAAGCTTACAACTGCCATAGTAGGAAAATTTTCCCTAAATTATTAAGAAAGATATAATTTACAATGTATTTTATTCTGCTCTTTTCTTATGGTCATTACCAGCATCTGGTGCCAGCTGTATGCAGTAAAGTAGGCATTATCTCAGGAGCAGCCAAAAAGTTCAGACATATGATTCATGCCCAATTTTAACCAACTCTTATTAGGGTAAGCATTATATTTTTTCTAGAAAGGCTTGATAAGAAAGACAAAAATAGTCTATAGTTAACGTAATGAAGCAAATATATTTTCCTTCAATCTACATATTAGTCTGCTTCTTGAAATTTTCATCTGATTTTTAAAAGGAAAACAAAACAAAACAAACTTATTTAAGTTTTTTTAATTGTCTGCAAAATTTTTATAGTTTAGATAACTGGTTTCCAAAATAAAGACAACTTACCCATTTTATTGGGCAAAATATAACTCAATCTGTCATTCAGGATGCACCTGCAGAGCAAATTGTCTTTGCTTTCTCACATTTCATTCACTTGCTTAACAAGTCTAAAAAGAAGAAAATTTCATATGTGCATTACTTAAAATTTTCAGTGATTGCCTTTTCAGATTTGATTGTACCTGTCATGTATTCTAGTATTTTATCTATACATCCACAATGCCAGTAGAAAGCTTGAAAAGAACAGTTTTAGATATTTCAAACCCTTAGCTATTTTTTTTAATTAATGGAAATTATATTTTCATCATACAAAAAACAAATGAACACCAAACAACCAGCAAACCAACCAACCAACCAAACCCTATTAAAATAAACACATTAAAATGTCATGCTATCCCACCAAAACCCATAATGCTCATTAATTAAACTTGATAGACATACATATATTTCAAGATATGTGTTTCATTTTCAAATTGCCCCATTTTAACTGTAGGTCAGATATTTAAAACTGGTTCTTAAGGTAGCCATCTTCACTTTGACATTTACATGGTTACAGTAACTATCAGTTTACTTATTGTTCGTAATGTTGGACTAAATTTTGTTCAGTACAATTGAAGGCAAATATCCTATCTTTTGGCTTAATTTGCCATGCAAACAAGTGAAAACAAAGGCACTAACTCGAAGAACGCAACCTGTCTCAGTCAGATGAAGTTGCTGGTTGGTTTACTTCCATGAATGATCAATCTGCAAAGCTTGAGGTCTCAGATGAGACATGCTTTATTCAATGTCCATTCTCTTTAGACTGAGTCACTGGGAGAAATACATTCATACATTGTCAAGAACCAAGAGCTGCTGTAGGATGACTTCTGCACCTCAGAGTGACCACAATTGCAGCTCATGAAGGAAAACTTTGGTGTCTCCAGCTAGTTGGACTCTTCCCATAAAACAGTCTTACTACTTACACTAAAGAAAAAAATAATTAATTATTTCAAATGAAAAAGCTTATATTTTCCACAAATAACTTTGTAGAAAACATTGAAACCTCACTGAGCATCAGTAATGGCCAGATGTGAATTCAGTTGCTGCGATGAATACAGATGATATTCCACATCTAGAAGCCTGGAGCGGAATTGTCTCATCTGGAAAAGGTGTTCTGGTCAGGAATATGTATTACAAAGTTTCATATTCTACCTACTAGGACAGGAGTAATCACCTGAAGAAACAGGTGGGAAGCAAAAGGTTTTGTGCAGAACAGTGGTTTTGCACAGGAGTATGTGGGATGCTGAGTACAAGTCAATAATGTAATATGATTGCCAACAGATATTAAAATACTGTTGTACTGAAACGTGTAAAGAGGAATTAATATGTAAACTACATGAAATCCACTCTCCTCAGTGTCAACAGGCCTTTGCTCATTCATGGGTTCATTTTTTTTCCAGCTCTGAATACTACCATGTATTTTCAAAAAGAAAGATAAATGTACAAGTGGTTCAGAGGTAAGCAGCAAGAAAGGTTCAAAAAATAGAACGGTTGGAGAGGAAAGATTATCTCCCTGGGTCTGGTTAGTGTGGATAGGAGCTAACTGGAGGGAACAGCTGTCCTCAAATGTATCAAAGATCACTGTGAAGAAGACAATAAAAAACTGTTGCACAACAGGTAAAACAAGATCTTACACTGAGACAGAAATTCTAAGACATGAACACAAGGGGTAAATCAAAGGTGCTATAGTAGCCTGACTTTTGAGCACTTCCCTCTTTGAAATCTTGATATTCTTTTTGTATATTTAAAAAGTCTTTGGTATGTGCATATTTGACAGAAAATGCATTAAGATTCAGCCATTATGTTTTCACTACTCTTTTTTGTAAAAGTGGAAATATCTATCACTTCTCTAACAAGAATGTATTTTGTTTCTTAAAAAATGGTTCATTAATCCCATCCCCAAAATCCTAATTAGGTACTTTGAAGTGTTTATAACTGCAACACCAATTTTCTCAAGTTCTTTGAAGGCAACCATCCCTCCCTAGAAGGCAATATTTTTTTCCTTTGGAACAGCCCCAGAGGTGCGTGTTATCTCATAGTAACACACACATTTTTTCGTATCCCACTGCCTAAACAAGCAAGATGTTTTGTGAATAGAATTTTTTTTTAAATCTCGTTTTCCATTTTACTTCTATATTCAGAACACATTAACCTAAGCAAGGGGATTTTTCTTCGCTTCGTATTTCTCATAAAAATCTATTTCTTTTGCAGTGGTAATATGACCCTTAATTGTTACCATATGAATAATGCTGAAAAAAATTAAAGCACATCTAATAAGTCTGCATGCACTATTCCAGACTGTTCAGTGATGACAAGGTAAACATATTTTGTTCTATCATGCACAAAACCCCTATTACAGACTAATATCTCAACTTCACCACTCCAACCCCTGTTAACACTGATTTTCATCTTATGTAACACTATTCATTGTATATTCATACTAACTTTAAGGGATTAAGCAAGATACTCTTGTATAATATTTCAGTTTAATATCTTGTATATATTTTTATTTGAAAGCAAGACATGCCTTCTGCACTCAAAGATGTAATACCATCAGCATCATTGCTTTGAACAGGTACAGAGATAACATTGAAAGCAATATATTCTTTATTTCCCAGCAATAATGTTGACCAGCTATATGTAGAAAAATACATTTTCCAGTGTAACATTTTTAAATCAAAAATCTGTTGTGATTTCACAGAAGTTCATACACTGTGCTTTAAGAAAAAAAAACCAAAAACGTTGGTGTCTGCTAAAATGCTTTCCAGTAGTTTCCAGTAGTAGCTTCCAGGAATGTTTCTGAATAGGTTGTTTAATGTTCATGACAAAATACAGCATGACAGTTCATTTATTTGGAAAAACTCCATCTAACAGTCTAGCATACTTAAATATTTCACTTTTACTATGACCCTATTTAGTTTTCAAACTTTAAGATTAAAAAAAAAAAAAACAAAAAACAAAACAACAAGCTAAATGTCTTTCTCAAAACCTCTTTTTGCTTCATTACTATATACATGAAGCTAAATATACAGATGTCTATTTAGTGCTAAGGAATCAATTATCTGTAAGACACAGAGACAATATGTTAGGCATGTTTTCTCCCCATTATTGATATTTGTTTTTTCAATATATGTTCAGTCAGAAAGAGTTGTGGTTTTGGCACAGGAAAGACTTGTAATTCAGAATACACCTTGGAACTTTTAAATATCAGATTTACATAAGATTCAGAGCTGGAAAAAAAAAAATACTTCGCTTTGGCTGAGGGCAGACACTTCTCTGAAGTTCAAATGAATTGACCTTGGAAACATCTATTCACTGCCACTGATTGAAGATCCAAACTAGACAGTCAACCCTAGCTACTTTTTGGACTTTCAGTGCTCTGAATTCCACCAGTGGGATTTTCACTTTTCAGTTTCTAACAATACAGAGGTCTTATTTTTATGGACCCAAATCTAACTGAAGTCGGTATTTCATCTGAGTGCTCAGTTAATATGACAATTCACATTTTCTAAGTTCAGATTTTCTTATTGAGGTTACTAAAAAACCACAAAGGTTTTGTTTTAAAGGCTTGTGCTCCAGTAGTTTTCTTCATGTTTCCATCCTCCCAATGCCACAGCACCTACCCAGTGGTATTGTCATTTACTAAGTATTTTAACTTCTGAAATTCTGAAGCACTTTTACAATGCCTTTCTAAAACTTACAAATCTTCTCAGTTTTAAGCAATTTAAGGATGGCAATTTATTCTTTCATGAGTACCTATAAAAATTGTAAATGAAAGTCCAAATTAAAGTAAATCAAATGCTAAATTATAAGATTTAAGTGTTTATAATATTGTATCCAGTTTATATATATACAACAAATACACATAGCAAATCTTTCATTGACATGATTTGTACAGAAAGTCAAAAGCACTTTAAATTTCCAGGATCAACAGCAAAAAAACCCCAAATCTAACTTTTCTAGTCATTCCAGCAGAGGATATCAGGATATCTTGCTTGTTTGTTTTTTTTTTGTTTGTTTGTTTTGTTTTGTTTTGTTTGGGGGGGGGGATTCATTTGTTTGTTTGTTTCAAGGGGTGGTAGTGGTTCTCTTTGGTTTTTTTGTTGTTGTTGTTTGGTTGTTAAGGGGGTGGTGTTGTCCTTTTTTGTTCAATTGTTTGGGGGTTTTTTTGTTGTTTAATTGCTTCCTTCTGCAGGACCGCGGTGAGATACCTTCCAAGCCTGCTTGCATCCTGTGGGCCTGATTTTCTTCTAATTTGCTCCTTGTTTAGTCATTTAGATATCTACAATTCCAACTTGGTTTGGTTTTGGTTTTGGTTTTTTTCCTCCTCATGTTCAGAGTTTATAGCCTGCCAGTTTTTATCAAGAAACTCTCTCTAAAATATAGTAAATTTAGTGGTTGCTTAATAAATACCATAACAAGTGCCACAAACTCAGCACTTTGCAACGATTTGGAAGGGAAAAAAAGATGCCTGGACATGATTTGCTTCAATAAATGAGACCAGCATGACAAGTCCAAGTCTCAAAAGTCTACCTTAAAGTACAACAGCAGAATTGCAATATCCCTCAGATAGTCTCAGATAGGATTGTGTCATCTCTCTTCCCAATTTTCCCTTGATAGCTTTACTATTAGTAGATCATTTTAAATGGACATAAAATCACTGCACATACAATATAACCGAATGACCAATTATATTAGAAGCAGTAAAATTTTAATATAACATTCCAGTTTGAAAGTGGTCAAACAGATTCTCATTAAAATTTAGAGATTAAAACTTGAGGACAAAAATTAGAAGAAATTCATATCCCACATGGTAGCCTAAATATTTTCCCCCCACCTACGGCAGAGTAAAAAACATAATCATAATTCATCTAGTAGATAATAAATGACAGTGAGAAATAGAAAAAATGAGAAATACAATGTGAGAATGCTAGAAATAATATGATTAAAAGGAAGAACATCAAGAACATCCTTACAATTTTATTGTAAGGAAATTCTTCACATGGGATCTGAACTTGTAAGATGAAATTAGTATCTTATGGTGCCACATAGGACCTTAGGCTCACATGCGTCTCAGTGAGAACTCAGGGTTTTCAGAAGTACTCAAGAAGTGCCCTGAATTTGGCAGAAATAGTTTAGGTATGAAACTTTTAACCTGAGTAAACTTGAGTAAAAGGGAAATGTATGTTCCCCTTATAGAAGATCTTTGATAGCTTTTGAGCATTATTTTCAGAAGCGAAAGCACTTCCACTGCCAAATGCAGTACACTGAAAAAAATAGCTGCCTTAGTAGTTTGTTCTCTTTTCTTGATCCATTTCACAGTGCCATAGTAACTTTTCTGCCAGTCAAACATTCATCTCAGGTATGTTTGTCTCCAGTCTAATGATAACATGAATGAAAGACGTGCCCTGTCTCTTCTTGACTGTTTCCAAATTTCTCTGCACTTTCACTGTACACCATCTTCTGTCAGCACTCTACTACCTCCATGTTAGCAACAGTCAGCTTAGGTTTGAGTGAATCCGTCACTTTTATTTACTTTGTCTCTGATCAATCACACTGAAACTATTACATCATGCAACAGAAATTGATACATAGGTTTATATTCTTTATTGCTAAATCAAGCATTTGCTTTCTACCAAAACACAGGACAAAGTTATGTAACAAAACCTACTTCAGACTTTACGTATGCTGACATTTGCAACTTAGCTTTCATCCCTCATATCTTAGCAAAGCAGGAGAACTGAAGAGTCAATTAGAAATACAAAAGAGAAACTGAAAAGAACCATCTCTTTGAAAAATCCTTTCAGGTTTAATATTAATTTTATGTATATACAATCTTTCAAACATTTCCTAAAACATTTTAGTAAACACAATAGACTAATTGATATAGATTACCCAAAATTATGCACATTTACATCAAACCTCAGTCAGCATTTATTATCATATTATGTTGTTTATACAGTTCAAACTCCTACGTTGTCAAGATGACAGATACCAAACCAAACCTTATACGTGTTTTCTTTATTGTAAATTAGTAGCTTTCAGATATGCATGTTTGTATGTTCAATTTCCCAGTACACCCTATGCAGATATAGACCTTCTTGTATAGAAAAAACAAAAAAAAACAAAACAAGCCAACCAACCAACCAAAAACCTCTGCTACGTATGTCATCATATCTGAAATTCATTCATTTAAACCAAATAGGGTCTACAAGGCCCAAATATTTCCTCATTGATTATTTATTTTATTTTTGCATAGATAGTATTTTTATCAATGGGCAGTAGCATCTTCCAGTTGCAATGACTATTATGACTTACTTATTCCACTTGTTCTGTTTCTTCTCATCCAGAATTGCAGAATATCACCTACCCCTTTGTTTAACTGCTATAAGAACAAATATAGAATTGTTCAAGAGGAATAAAGGGGAACAAGAAGGATGTGAAAGACCATGTCTTATCATTGCTCAGTCTTGTGCTAAATCAAAACTCCATCAACTGCATTTGTTCTAGACAGTTTCCCTTACCAGTGAGTCTGGTGGGCAGAGCGGCCTGATCATTGCCAACTGCTTTGTGCCATTGCTGATCACAACACTATCAGCTCCAATCTGTGTCACAAGCACAGCTGGTGATCAGAGCTCTTACAATTGTGAAATGAGATAAGAACACTCAGCAGAGATCTCCTGTAAAACATGAAGCACTATCAAGGAATTACATGAGTCAAGTTATCTCTTAGGATCCGACAGTCCTAATTTCCAAGTAAAAACATCCAGCACAGACTGGATTCTAAAGTACCAGACTGATATTTTAAAGTCTACCTGCAGGGCTCAGAGATTGAGCTTGTTGTTCAAGTAACCCATTGGGAGAAGGAAAATGGTCATAACTACTGAAAAAACAGCTGTGGCAATTCATTTCATTTCTTCTGCCAGCTTGAATTGTTTGGCACTGAGGTTCATCCTAGTATATTTTAGTCTGAACATATTTATTTACAGTATTTTTTTTTTTTCATTTCCAGATTGCTGAAAACATGCAGGATTAAAATACAGGCTTTATTGCATCCTCATCAAAGGGAGAGAGCAATTAGGTAGAACACAGTCACACTGTGAGCAAAGAAGACTCAGTTGCCTGTTGACTTCCTTCATTTTCACAAAAAGTACCACCCCGTTGCCAGAAAATAAAGTTAAGACATTTGCAAAATGTAGGCTGGCACTGTGTACATACCATACACAGGTATCAGGGGTTCCAGAGTAACTACTGTACCTCACTGCAACTGAAAGCCCTAGGAAAGCAGGCAGGATGTAAAGGTGCTGATAGCATGTACCAAAGAACAGGCTTTCCAGGCAGGCTCTTTGTTACTGAGTAATCTTCAAACTGAGGCAGAGTTTGAAGCACAGTAGACATATAGCTGTACTAGAAGCATACAGGGCTGAACTCAGCCTGACTTAATGACTGCAACTGAGACAGCTTTTCCTGAGGTGAATTAGACCTTCTTTCTCAGTACACATAAATAATTTCAGCTATATTGTTTTTCAGATTACCTGTTGCTGCCAAATAAATTACATCCAGAATAGTGTATATTTATTTCTCCAAGCCCGATGGTTCCATAGCTTATTATTTTTTTATGATCTTGGTGCATCTCTGGCTTTCAGTTTTCTAGAAAAAGATACTACAAATGTGCCTTTTTTGGTGTGGAGATTTAAATTGTTATTTTCTCAGATCACATATTTACAATTCATATGTATTTCTACAAATTAACCTCTAGACAGAAGTCTACATTAATTCTCCGTAATTTTATACATTTACCTCAGCTGTCTAAATTATTTATTCCAAATAGACAGATAAACATGATACATATATATACATGTACACACAGCCAGCCAAACTCCAATTTCCCACTCTGACTGTTCAGGATGAAAGCCTCCAATTTGATGCTCACCAATGATGACACACTGACATACACACTTGCACACAATGCACACATTCTCCGGTCTCTCCCGCTGCTCCCAACACAGACACAGAGGTCCCTAAGCCCCTGGTCCCTCTCCAGATGCTGCACTCAGATTCCCAGGTATGCATGTGCACACAGGACAGAGATCGCTGCAACTGGGAAAATAGTTAGAAATAGGGTGTAATGACAAGACAGGACATACTGCGGGGAACAGGTGCAGGGCAGACAAGCCTGCTGACTGGGAGCCTAACTATATACAATTGGTTCATTTCAATCCCTTCTTCCCACACTTGTACTTCCCACACAGTTCATCCCTCTTTCCCTGCCTTTGGTCCCTGCTCTGAAGATCCCAGAATAAGCCTGGGTCAAATCCAAAAGGATCTTCCTGGCATTCCATTTTGAATGTCATGTCCTCAGGGGCAGTAAGACCCTTCTTCAGTCTGTAAGGTGAATGAGTGGGCCTCTCTTGCAGGTTGAACTGGGTGAGTGCCATCCCAGGGCCACAGGCTGAGAGTACCTTGGGGTTGCCTGGGGGGGAACCACCTTTGCTCTGATGAGGTGGTTGGGGTTCCCCTGCCTGTCATTGTTCCTCTGAGCTCCTTTGTACTGGTGAAATGAGCCTTTGATGACATAAATGAGCAATATGCAATCGAATCAAACATTATTTGCCATGAAATCAGCATGAATGCTCATGATTTGGTGACAAATATCTTCATTTTATTACATAGGCTACCATGTACATCAAATTACCTATCAGTTGCTATCTACTGATACCAAGAATCTAAGCCAAGATTCATTAATAATTATTTCTCTAGTAGTTAATCTCAAGTTTTTGAGAATTAATCATTCTTTTTAGACAGTTGAAAGTAACGTTTTCTTTATACACAAGTTAACAGAGTAAAAAATTATCTCTGAAATGATAAAATACCAGGAAACAGTTAAATTGATTGGGTCAGAGTCATTTCATGCAATTTATTCGTCCGAATTTTAGGCATAAAATAGATTTGTAAGAAGGATGAATGGAGGCTGTTGTCACATCTGCTCAATTGTGTGTGTGCTAGGGTGGGTTTCACAGAATCACAGAATGTTAGGGATTGGAAGGGACCACAAAAGATCATCAAGTCCAATCCCCAGATGATGTTACACAGGAAGGCATCCAGGTGGGTTTTGAATGTCTCGAGAGAAAGAGAGTCCATAACCTTCCTGGGCAGCCTCTTCCAGTGTTCTGTCACCCTCACTGTGAAGAAGTTTCTTCTCATATTTAAGAGGAACCTCCTATGTTTCAGTTTGTACCCATTGCCCCTTGTCCTATCATTGGTTGTCACCAAGAAGAGACTGGCTTCATCCTCATGACACTCACCTTTTACATATTTATAAACATGAATGAGGTCACCCCTCAGTTTCCTCTTCTCCAAGCTAAAGAGCCCCAGCTCCCTGAACCTTTCCCCATAAGGGAGATGCTCCACTCCCTTAATCATCTTCGTCGCCCTGCGCTGGGCTCTCTCCAGCAGTTCCCTGTCCTTCTTGAACTGAGGAGCCCAGAACTGGACACAGTATTCCAGGTGTGGTCTCAGCAGGGCAGAGTAGAAGGGAAGGAGAACCTCTCTCAACCTACTAACCACCCCCCCTTCTAATACACTCCAGGATGCCATTGGCCTTCCTGACCACAAGGGCACAGTGCTGGCTCATGGTCATCCTGTTGTCCACCAGGATGCCCCAGGTCCCTTTCCCCTACCCTGCTCTCTAATAGGTCATTCCTCAACTGGAACCTGGGATTGTTCCTGTCCAGATGCAAGATTCCACAATTACTCCTGTTATATTTCATTAAATTTTTCCCTGCCCAACTCTCCAGCCTGTCCAGGTCTTACTGGATGGCAGCACGACCTTCTGGCATGTCAGCCACTCCTCCCAGCTTGATGTCATCAGCAAACTTGCTGATAGTACACTCTATTCCCTCATCCAAATCATTGATGAATATATTGAATAGTACTGGTTACAGGACTGACCCTTGAGGCACTCCACTAGATACAGGCCTCTAACTAGACTCTGCCCCACTGACCACAACTCTCTGGTTTCTCTCCTTCAGTCAGTTCACAGTCCACCTCACTACCTGATCGTCCAGATCACACTTCCTCAGTTTAGCTGTAAGGATGCTGTGGGAGACTCTGTCAAATGCTTTCCTGAAATCAAGATAGACCACATTCACTGCTTTGCCATCATCTATCCACCTGGTTATCTCCTCTTAAAAGACTATGAGGTTGATTAAGCACAAGTTCCCCGTGGTGAAGCCATGGTGACTGCCCACAATGACCCTCTTATCCCTGATATGCCTTGAGATGGCACCAAGGATAAGTTGCTCCATCACCTTTCCAGGGATGGAGGTGAGGCTGATCTGTCTATAGTTTCCCAGGTCCTCTTTCTTGCCTTTTTTGAAGACTGGAGTGACATTTGCTTTCCTCCAGTCCTCAGGCACTTCTCCCATTTCTCACAACTTAGCAAAGATGATGGAGAGTGGTCTAGCAATGACCTCAGCCAGCTCCCTCAGCACCCGCAGGTGCATCCCATCTGGACCCATAGATTTATGGATGTCCAGATTTCAGATTTCAGGTAAATGCAAGTCGAAATCTTCAAGAAGTGGATATTTCACCTCTTGAATTGGTATGAAAGCAAACAGGCTTTTGTTAAAAGATAACCACCACTATATCTACTGCCAGATCTGCTTTTAAGGAAACAGCAGGAATAGCTGCATTTTCTGTGAAGTCTAATACCTCTTCTTTGGTGTGTTTCAAATGTGCTTTAAAAATTTAACAGCTTAGGGGATTAAGGTGAAAAAATATCTTATTTCTGCATGACAATTGTATTCATGAATTAATGCAAATTGAAGTACTCCCAGAAATGTGCAAAGTCAAATAAACGCTCTTTATGACCATGTGCATGTCCATAGAAATTCCATAGATAGAGTAAGGACAGAACAATTATTTACTCTAATGCACTGATGGAGTTTTAGTGACACATCCAAAGTGACTTAGAGGCTATGGCCTGAAAAAGAGGTATTAACTACACTAAAAATACCCTCATAATAACCAGATTTTTTTGCATGGCCCTCTAGAAAGGGTGATGAGAGAGGAAATAAGCTTGGAGACAGTTATGTTTGCCTCTTAATCAAATTGGTAATGTCACAGTGCTACTGGTAGGGCCTGAAATCCTGCAAATCTGCTCCCTTAGCTCTGTATATTGTCTAGTTTGGGGGACTGTATGTTTTCCAACTCAGAAACACCACATTCACTTTAGAAATATGAAAAGTAATTTAGAACTATTGTGTTGCACTTAGGAAATAATAAACAGATGCACAAGAAACTGCTTGAAAATGGTTCCTACTATGCTTACATCATACATTTATCACAGACTTGATTCTATGAACACTATAAAACAATTGACCTAAAAAGTCCTTTTTATTAACAGTTTCTGTGATGTTTGTCTTATGAATAGTATTTTAAAATAAAATGTGTTATGCTGTCTAACCAATTCAACATGCAGAGAGTATTAGGCCATAAGATTGCCCAATTTACATATGGTTTACATTGTCCCTGATGCAAGAGTCCTTTTAGTAAATTATTGATCAAATCTGCAGTTTGTATTTCTAGTTCATATACAATAGCAAGGGAAGTCTTTGCTTTTAGCCAGCATCTACTCATAAACAACATGAGGTCACTACCACTGAATCAAAAGGCTTAAAGCAATACAAGATTTTGAAGGATTGTCTAACCTCAAAAGAGGAGTAGAGAAATTAAATTAACTGATAAAGTAACATGGCTGAGTAGCTACCAAAAAAATGTAAGAACAAGTAATTTACCACTCAAATGGAGGATCGTAAATCTGGACCTAACTTGTAAAAGCTATCAGAGGTAATTCAGTAGACTAGCAGAGAAGAAAGTTTGGCTTCAAGCCAGAAGCACTAGTATGAAACTATGAGAAAATGTGGCAAGAACGAAGTGGGTTTTTCAAAGGAAAATCATACTTGCAGAATTTTGTGTATTCTCTGAGCATATCAGCAAGCATGGAAGAACTGTCAGACATGGTACATTTTGTTTTCAAAAGGCCTGAGCTATGTCTTCATTGGAAGTTATTTAGAAAGTCATTAGTTCTGATGTTTCAAAATTATCTTATGAATAAGGAAGAAATATAAAGGTAAGAGTAACAATTATTATGTACACAATTGACAATTATCTGCACTTTTAATATCTTTGGCTGTGTGTGTTTGTATGTTCGGTGTGTTTTTACCATTATAACTACTGACATGCAGTAAAATTAGTCCCATTTTCTTTGTAATCAGAAACTTTTCTCAAATCTTTTGCTATCTACTGTAATAAACCTACATACAACTTCAAGAGGTAGAATTTTACTTCCATGGAACACATTGACACAGTTCATTTATTCCAGGCTGCAGCAGTTTGACAATGTCGCTTGTCATGGTTAACATTAGTAAGGAGTTTTGGTGTGACTTTTTCCCATATCGAAATAGAAGAGACTGTTGTCCGTTAAAGGGGAGATTTATTTATCAGAATAGAAAATATGATTTGGGCAACAAATTCAATACAGTACAAGGAATTACCATGTTAGTCAGTAGTTTCCTTAGTAACCTGATTTTTTTTGTTGTTTTGGGTGATATAGAGCCTGAGTTTAAGAAAAGGCCAAAGATATGACTGCATGTCTTCTGTATTTGTAAGTCCTTTTGCAGGAGTTCTGGACCTTTCGTTTGCTAATTTGGTTAAATATATGAAAATCCATAAACTGTATCAATACAAGCGGTAAAATGAAGTAATGCAGGAAACCCTCTTGTTATTCCATCCTTTATTTCATGTACTACCAGAGAAAAGCAACAGCTGCTCCACATATTCAATTTACCTAGCACTTTCCATATAAATGTTTTCACTACTCGATTTTCCGTGGCTAAGAAATAAGCATTTGAGCATGTAAGACTAAGTATTAGGTATATAACTATTTCAAACATCCTGGAAAACAATACTTTATATATATATATGTATATTTAAATGTTTCAATTTGAAAGGGGTTTTTTATATGAACTGTTGGTGATTTAATATTACATATGTTAATTTCATAGAGGAAACAATACAGATATGACACACAGAAACAATTTGAAACACTTTAATTGAAGCGTTCACTTGAATTCACTGAAATTGAATTTAGATTTTTTTTTTTTTTACGTTGTTAACATTAAAATGCTTTATTATAACACAGCTAATATTTTTGTTTCCATTTTTCATTTTTGATAAATTGAATTTTCTGGCAGGATAATTTTCTTTCAAATTCTTGTGATGATTTCTAATATATGTATGAGAAAATAATGCAATATACACACACGTGAATAAAACTATCTGAACAAAACAATGACTGCAGTTTGACCCGCTTTGAGGGAAATAGCTTGCTACTACTTGCTGTCAACAGGAAAAAAATATTCTTTCAAGAGACTGTATAGCAAATATCAAGGTTTCTAGACATTTCCCTGTTAGCCCAACCAGTCTTCACTCTGTGATTTATCACTTGGATATAAAACCTTACAATACATGTATTATATTTCCTGCTGTTATAAATTATGCAGCATTTACTGCTACAAAATTGTCATGGAAATTTCACAAACCTGCTTCTGAATTTAGTTAACATTGCTGCAGAAATTAGCCCTGAAGTGTTACAGATTTCAACAACCCTGATGATAGTCTGAATGCAAATGTAATAGATGCCTTTCTTCTCCCAGCTGTTACCTTTAACCACCTGACATTATGTCAGTAATGAGAATCAGCTCTGAAATAAGAACTTCTATCACTTTCGCAGAAGGACAGAAAAAGCATGATGAGAGAGTCTCAAGGCTAAGATACCACAAAATGTTTCTTTTCCTCAGTCAATTAACATACTTTCGTTTCAACCTTTTCTGTCTAACGAGAAACAACAGAATGATTAATACTATTTCTAGAGGCAGTTTGACACTTACTTATTCTAACAGAGGAAGTCATAACCTGAAGCAATTCCCCCGTTTGGTAAGTCCAGTATCAGACCTCTGGCAGTGGAAAACAGTAGCTGCATCAGAGTAAGGAAAAAAAGTTCTGTTCTGGAATGTTTTAGTGATTTGCTACTGAGGCTGCACTCAATAAGCCAAGTACAGTTTAAAGAAGTTGCTCCATCAGCTCATTTGTTTCTAGGATTCAAATGAGGTGGAGTGGAAGTATCTTTCCCTTCTTTGATTGCACTGCTATGTCTGGTAGAGACCAACAAAAATAAAGGGCAGACAGGAATTATGTTGTGTATTGCATTAATAAATTGTATATAATTTGGAGATTTTAAAATTGAACATCTGTTTTTATTTTGTTGATGAGTTGTGGGTTCGTTTGTTTTTTTTTTTTATTCCTTCATTGTAGCAATGAGTACAATGCAGAGGAATGAAGGGTGCTGAGCAATGTGACTACAATCCAGCAGTACGCTATAGTATGTACCTCACTATATTTTCTTCTAGTGACAGTGTCTTTATACAGAGAAATACTCAAAATTTGAGGTACGTTTTAAACTCAGAAGTGAGTAACAGAAGCCCTGCACCAGGGATGTGTATCTTTTAGAGGGCAAAATGTATTTCTCCTCATCAGTGCTTCTCAGGTGCTTGGTAAGATATTTGCTTCTGGCACAGCATTTGATTTGTACCATAACAGTTAAGTCCTACCTTTAATAGTTCTGTAACACCTGAAGTACCCCTCTGGGTACTTTTTGTTGTTGTGGTGTTATTCTTTGCTAGTTGTTCGGGGGTTTTGTTTATTTTTTTTTTTTTTTTTATTTAGAGGTTGCACTGACCTAAGTTCAAGGCTGTTTCAACACATCAATCCAGTGGAAAAGCAGGGATGAAACACAGTGTAGATGATGTGAGAATGGGTGAAGATGGAGTTCTTGAAAGTACTGGAAAGACTTTGGGAGGTGTGTTCTCAGGACTTATGGGACCAGGGATTCTAAGATTTTGTTAGTGTATGGTGTAATATGGGTGAACAGGTAGTTCTCTGAAGGTGAAATAAATTTCTGCAGTGAAGTGCTGATGGAGCTCTACAAATTGCTTTTGCTATGAAAATATTCTGAAGTAATTTAACTGAACAAGGTATGCAAAGCCAGAGGATTATTACACCATGCATAGCATACATGCTCTCTGTAAAGATAATCAGAGATTAACTTGCCATAAATTTACTACAGAAGATACTCATTATTAGTTAAGATATAATTATGGGCTATAAACCCACAACATCTAGCTAATAAGAAGGATGAATTGTTTAGCTGTCTTTCACTTAATATATTACGTTGCTATTTGACTACACCAATATAAATTTAAGACAACAATTTTTCCCAAAAGTTTTGTGCTCTTGAGTGTCTGCATGCTTCATAGATTTTTGAGAAGACAAAAATCCTTAAACAGATGTTCAAAATCACAGGTAATATGTAATAGTCTAGATGTAAAATTATTCAAGGATCAGGGATTTGGGGCTAAAAACAGTGCTTTCCTGATTTTTTATCTTTTTTTTTTTTTTTTTCCTTAGAGACACTACCTATGTTTCTCTCTTCTGCCTCATCATCTGTGGACATCATTACTTATTTTTTAAATATCTGCCTCTATGACAAAGCTGACTAAAGTTAACCGCAGCATTCATAAGTGTTATTGCGAACACAAGCAAACCAACGGGCTACACATGTTCAGATCATATACCCAGGAAAGAAAATTCAAAAGATAAATGATGACTACCAAGAACTAGTACTTATACTTGTGTTCCAGTCTGAAGTGGGCAGCTACCACTATTGAGTCTCTGAGAAAAATACATCCCATCCTTTACTCAACAATGGAGGTTTTGGAGAAATATTAACAAGGGGAACCCCACCAAATTTTCCTGGAAATCTTTTCCCAGAAATATTTTCCCAAACGAAACTCAGTGAAATACAACATCCTTAAGTTTCTATGGCATCACCTGCCAGAACAAACTCACTCTTTTAGAAATTAGCTCTTTATTTATAGTTCAAGAAGCTAGCTTTCAAGTTAAATGTGGTTTAGGAACAGAACAGGCTTCTACTTGCCTTTACAGTAGAATGAAATAACCATGAAATGCAATTACAAGTACTTCAGACACCACTAGTACAAATATATAGACATGTATGTATATACATACTGTACCTGCAGTCCTGCCTACACTTTCTGTGTAATAGTAATAATCATAATAATTTTGTACTTACTACACTCCATTTATTTGGTGAACTCAAGGAGATTTGAAAATACCATTTTAAGTAGCACGCTACAGTTCTCTAGATATTATTAGAACACTTTAAAAACATAATTATGCTGAAGGAAATACAATAACTGTGAATTTTATTTATTAGGAGGGAGAGGGAGTTTATAATAAAACCAATTAATATATGTGAGGTTAGATACAGTAATTGTACCTGGAACTGAATGTACTATAAACTTTGCAATGACTATACAATCACATCCCTGCTAATAAACATTAGTTTTCACAAGCCAACAAAGAGCTATGTTGAATCTTCCACAGTAATTCCTTCCTACTTAATCCAGTTTTCACTTGTGACATACAGAGGTCAAGAAATACAGTAGTGGACTAACCCACTATACCATTTTAGACAAATCGTCCATTCTAATACTATTGAGAGATTTGCATATATTATTTTTAAACAAAACATACACATATAGAAAAATATTGATTCAGATTTTAAATCATTAATGTCTTCTCATATTTGAATGTATTAATTAAATCTAATATATTATAAATTTTTAAGCAGCTTAAATACCCCTGTCTATTTTATAGATTTTACAATTACTGAAACAGTTGCCATTAGCAACAGATCTCATTTAAAACCATAACAACCTCCTTATAAGCATAATGAAACCAAATTCAACTGAAATCCCAGCAAAAGTCTTGAATCTTTGACACATCTTCTAGTGTGATTATTATTATATTGTTCCATACACTCAGAACTATGAAATAACTTACAAAGTCTGAAATAAACATATAGATATGCAACTTTTCATTCATAATGTGAATTCATATGTCTGAAGAATGTGAACCCTCTTTTGCCATGTTCAGCCAGAGAGAGGCATTTTGCAGAAATTTATATCACTAATAAATTAGTGTGTAAAGGGCAAAAGGAATTTCACCAATGCTTTCTTCTATGCTGAACTATGTAGGAAATGAAAGAACTTTGATAAGAAGTCAGAATTTTGGCAAAATCTGGCCTATCTCCTTGTGTTTCAGTAATTCATGCTTACTTTTACCCAGGAAGAAAGATGGGGAAGGAGGTAAAGTTGCCTTTTGTGGCATCAAGAGAGGGCAGTTCCTGCCTGTGTTCTGCTAAGAAGGGTTCTGCTGAGAGTGGCTGTTCACAGACCCACTGGGCTGTTGACCTATTTGGAGAATCCAGCACAGAGATCTTGCTCTTTCCTTCCTTTTCCAGGCCCACTTCTAACAGTGCTCTAGCAATCCTGGGGACTGCAGAGGGCAATGCAATAAACTGGCCTATAGTGACTTTAAATTCTCTCTCCTGGGTAATGGTCAGTTCAGCTATTTTGCTGCCATCATAAAAAAGCCACAGTGGGGCTGGAATCGAATGCCTTGCTCTTTGCAACGCCTTGTTTCCTGCATATTCTAGCATATCATTTACTGCTTTCATTAACCTTCTCTGAAATTCTAGTATGAAATCTACTGAAGTGATCCTATGAATGTAGGACTCAGCACCTACCCAGCTCATAACATTGCTTCATATAACAGGATTATGGTATTTATGTGCCATTTTTCAGTCCCTGCAATTCATCCAAGCAACCTGTTTGCTGCAATACGCCAGAAACTACCTTCATTGAGCAATGATCATTAGATTCTTCTTAAGAGGTGTCAAAGTTCAATGCTGAGGTCTTTGCATTGCTGATTGAGTAGAAAGAGAACCCTTAACTCCAGACAAGGAAATTAAGGAGCTTTATTCTCTCTGGAACACTCAAACGCTCATTGAATCAGGACATCAGTGCCTTTGAGAATGCACAAGAAATTCATACACTTTTTTGCAAGTATGTATTAGCTTACATTTAACCAAATTGAATTCTGTCTGCCCTCATGCACTACCTACATTAAGCACCTCTAAAAAATTAATTTAAAGTCCTTTCTCTTGCGTGTCCTTACAGAATAGGAAAAAAATTATGTGAGAAAGTGAAGATGATGGGAGAGGTTTAAAATGAAACAAAAGAAAATGCAGCAAAGTACAGTGGTTTAACAGGTGAAAAGACCCTCATTAGAGAAGTGACTGAACCTTGTTAACCACAGCTAACTAGAAGATCCTGGCTTTTGCTCATATGAACACACTGTGACCACACTCATTTAGATCAGCAGATGATATGGCCCTGTTTCCTGACACTAGCATTACCTGCTGTTCCTGAACCATGCCCAGAAAACACTCCAGACACCATCTATGGAAAAGGCCTCTCACCTCAAAGCTTAACTTTATTATCCAGTGCTAGAAAACAGTTCATGCCTTAAATCAAATGCTTTTTATTCCTTCCAAAATGTTTTATTTTCTTCTATTTTCTTCTGGTTTAGATATTTCACTTTACTATATCTCTTCTTACCCCAGCTAACCATAAAAGAGTCAATCTCTTTCTCAAATCCTCCTGAGGTCATGGGGTCTGATTCATAGAAGTGCTAAAATACCTTAAAAAAAAATATATCAAATATCTACTGAAATACTCAACGGTTGCCCAGCTGTTTGATTTAGATTTTAGAGCCCACTCCCATGGCTGTCTATTGAGCATTTAAGCTCGTGTTGACCAAAGAACACCCATAACCTGGGGATCCCTCTTGCCAGAGTACACCCAGGGTGCTTGTGTGTTGCCAGATACACCGGGATGTCTCACAGGCAGTCTGTGTACTTTCTGTGTCTCTGTATGGTAGATTGGAGGCAGATAGGTAGCATAAGGAATGGGATTTCATTACTGTACTTTAATATACATTAATGTTCTGATGGAGACTTCAGCATAGACAGTAAGTTGCAATGTGTGCCCAGACCCTTCTCCTGCAGAAAAGGTAAGTACTTGCAAAAGATGTGCACAGGTTGATGATCTGTGGCATCAGGTGGCCAAGTTGCAGGAAACAGTTAAAAGACTGTTCTTATTGGTATAAATAACACCACAAGCTGGAATCTGGGCAGAATGAAGGAAGACTACAAAGCCCTGGGAGTGTAAGCAAAAATTATTGATCCTTAAGTTATAATTTCTTCTGTTTTACCCATTAGAGGAAATGATGCAGCCAGAAACAGACACATAATATAAATCAACTTCTGGCTTCATGGCTGGTGCTGTTGTGAGGATTTTGGCTTTTGTGACAAAAGGACATTCTTTGATGACCACAACCCGTTAGGGAGGGATGGGATCCACCTGTCTAGAAGTGACATGGGAATCTTTGGCAGCAGGCTGGCCAACTTGGTGAGGTGGGCTTTAAACTGAAGGACTTGGAGGGTATGGTCCAAAGTAGCAATGCTTACGTCATCGCAACCAACTGGTGAATAAACCAGGCCAACCAAAGCAGAGAAAAATATTCCTTAGCTGCCTCTCAATCTGAGAACCAGAAGACCAACCACCTCAAGTGTATCTATACCAATGCAAGCAGCCTGGAGAACAAACAGGAGGAACTGGAGCTCTGTGCCCAGTCAGAAAGTTATGATATCATAGGAGCAACTGAAACATGGTGGGACAACTCACACGACCAGAGGATCACAATGGATGGCTGTTTCTTCTAGACAGGCAGCAAGGAAGAGGAGGAGAAGTCGCCCTCTATGTTAAGGAGAACCTTGAATGTATAGATGTCAACTACGGTAATTGTGGAAGCCCTACCAAATGCCTCTGGATAAAGATCAGAGGTGTCATCTCCAAAGGGGATCTTACTTTGGACATCTGCCACTGACCTCCAAATCAAGACAATAAGGCCAACAAAGCAATATTTGGGTCACTTAAGCAAGCTTTGATTCTACAGAACCTGGTCCTTATGGGTGACTTCAGCTACCCAGACATTTGTTGGAAGAACAATCCAGCAGCTCACATGTCATCTTTCAAGTTCCTGGAATGACTAGAGGACTGCCTCCTCATATAAATGTTAGATGTGTCAACCAGGAATGAGGCACTTCTGTTTCTTCAGGTATGTAAACTACAAGCAGAAACTGAAGAAAAATATTGGCCTACTGTTAAAGGGGAGACATGAATTAGTCTCGAACAACACTGAAAATGCAGAAGTTCTCAACACTTTCTTCACTTCTGTCTTTACCAGCACTGTTGGACCTGAGGCCTTGGGAACAAAAATCCTGGTTGATGCTAATACAGATCAACCATCAGTGAAATAAGAATTGGTATATTAACTATTACAGTATTTTAATCCCTACAAATGGATGGACCCTGACATTATCCACCCAAAGTTCTTAAGAAAATGTCATTGAGAGGCTGCTCTCCATAGTGTTTGAGAAGTCTTGGAGATTTGAGGATGTCCCAGAAGACTGGAAGAAGAATAATGTTACCCCCATCTACAAGATGGTCTTAAAGAAGGATCCAGGAAATTATAAACCTATCAGTCTTATTTCTCTCCCTGGGAAAGTAATGGAATTAATGCCTCTGGGGGCTTTTACAAGTCAAATGAAGCATGTGATTGGGAAAAGCCAGCACAGATTTACAGGGACAAGTTGTGCTTGTCAAACCTGATCACCTTTTATGATGAAGTAACATGCTTGGTTGATGTGGGGCAAGCAGTCAACATTGTCTACCTCAATTTCTCCAAGGCTTTTGACATGGTTTCCTACAGCCTTCTCCTCGAGAAACTGATACATTACGGTCTAGACAAGCGGTCTCTGGGGTGGGTGGGGAACTGGCTGACAGGACGTACCCAGGGAGTGGTGGTAAATGGTTCCTTTTCAAACAGGCTATCTGTCACAAGTGGGGTCCCCCAGGGTTCGATATTGGGCCTAGGGCTTTTTAATATCTTCAGAAGTTATCTGGATGATGGGATTGAGCATACTCTGATGAAGTTTGCTGGTGACACCAAATTGAGGAGGGAAGTGGACACTTCAGAAGGGAGAGCCACACTGTAGGGAAGACCTGGATAGGCTGGAAGAGTGGGCTAACAAGAACCTTATGAAATTCAACAAGGACAAGTGTAAGGTCTTGCACCTGGGAAGACGTAATCCAGCAGTGCAGCACTGGCTGCAATCTACTTAGCTGGTGAACAGCTCTGTGGAAACGGACTTGAGGGTCCTGGTGGACAAGCTTGATATGAGTGAACAGTGGGATGCTGCAGCAAGGAAAGCCAACAGGATGCTTGGTGGTATTAACAAAGGCATTACCAGCAGAGATAAAAAAGTCATTATCCCACTCAGGGCTCATCAGATCACACCTGGAACACTGGGTTCAGTTTAGGTCCCTGCTGTGCAAAAAAGATGTGTACAGGCTGGAAAGGGTCCAGAGAAGGGACACAAAGATGACCAAAGTACTGGGAAACTTCCATATGAAGAAAGGCTGAGAGAAGTGGATTTGCTCAGCCTTGAGAAAAGAAGGCTTAGGGGAGACTTTATCACCATGTTCCAGTATTTAAAGGGTGGCTACAAAGAAGATGAAGATTCCCTTTTTAGAAGGAGTCACCTGGAAAAGTTGAGGCATAATGGGTACAAGTTACTCCTGTGGACATTCCAATTGGACACAAGAGGGAAATATTTCATGATGAGAACAATCAGCTGTTGCAATAATCTTCCCAGGGAAGTGGTGGATTTCCCAACATTGGACACTTTTAAGATTTGGCTGGACAGGACGCTGGGCCATCTTGTCTAGACTGTACTTTCGACAAGAAAGGTCCAGGTATTCTATGATTCTATGATAACACACTGTACATAAAGCTGTTTTCCAGAAATCATGCTTTTGGAGGAGTGTAAGCAAGCAGTGGGGATATACTAGGTAATCTGTGTGTTCCTTTTGCAAATCCTACTTGAATGGAGCTGCATTTTTAAGTACCTGACTGCTTTATTACCTGTCCCCCTTATTATTTCTGGTATTGGGGGTAATGCGTCTTGCAGGCTAATTATATGTTGTGGAAAATAATGATGTTTTTTGCTTTCCCATCATTCAGTTTTACTCAGTATTCTTTTGTATTTGTGTAATAAGAATAGGTAAAGAGGAGTTCATGAAGTGTCTTTTCTGTACTTTTTACTGTTTCCCATATTGTCACTCATAGCTCTGTAAAGCTGTTCCTAGGTATTTCTAAATGTTCTGCTTTATTGCACTTGCTCACCTTGCACCACACAGCAAACTAAAAATATACTGCCAAGGGCTGTTGAGCTGATGTGTAGCTGAGGTTGTCACACACTTTGTGGATTGCCAGGAATCTGTTCTTGGGCCCTTCATTTGGCACCAGCATATTTTGGCAAACAAAGGCTGTTTACTTTTTTTAAAGAATATGACTCTTAGGTACAAACTCACACTATTTTGTTTGGCTGTACCTTTTTTTCTGGAAAAAAATCTTCCCTTCTTTTGAGTTTCCACTACCTTTATGTCATAATCATGATGCAAAGAACTGAACAACGGAGTCATCCTGGAGCATACTGATTTTTCAGTTCTTCAGCTAGAGCCATGTTTTACAATTTTCTCATTTAAGTTATGAATTAAAATTAATAAATTATGAGAAAATTGTCCTTATATGTTATGACATGCACACCCATGCAGACTAGTGCCCCAAGATTATTAAACTGCTTTTTAATCACACCAATCAAAACCATGTAACAGAAAGTAGATAAAGACTGGATTTTCACAGCTTCTTAAACTCCCAGAGGCCATACAGATGATTTTCTCTTCAAGAAGTATTCACTGCTCATGCTTCTGCTTATGTACTTCTCTCCCACACAAATACAGATGAGGTGAGAACGCAAAGCATTTACAATGGCAAAATGTACCTGTTTTGCACTAGTCCTACTGCCGCTCATATTCAAAAAGTGTAAAACATTAAAACTGTCCACAAACAAACCCATCTTCTACAGGGTCAGAGTTGAACCAGTGTCTGTGATATTTATCCTTGCTGCACACAGGATATGTTCAGAAAAGAATGTGGGCAATAAAATGGCCTAGAGCTTTCACCACTGCATGTTTGTCTTCCTCCATTGAAATCAATGGTCCTGGGAAAAATTTATGTTTGGTGAGAGTCTGGTATGTATGGTTTCTGGGTATGACTCTGTTTTGTGTGTAACTAATGCTTCTAGCTGCAACTATGCAAAGTAAATGCAAACCTTTGTACTCTGCACTGACTGTGCTTTATGCCTGCTGTTTTCAATTGCTGCTTATCCTTTCATCCTGCAGCTAGCAGACTGAAAAATTTCGGTCATGTATGTATATAGTGGTTGCTAGGACCTTTAAGGCAGAGCAGTTCTAAGAACCTCTTCATATTACAGGTCTAAGTGACTGTAAACAACTTTGTACCTTGTATGAACAAACCTACATCTTCCAAGGATCAGAAAGTGATATTCTTATATTAGATTAAACATATCACCAGACTGACTGAACAGATTAGACAAAAATCTAAAATGGTACTTGCTGTGTAATATAATAGATTAATACTGGCTCTGAAGTAAAAATTTTAAGTAGTTATATTGATAAATTACAAGAAATGTGTTTGGATACTCTCTTATAGATTCACAAAATCTTCTCATCTAAGATTAAACAATGATAGTGAACAAAAAGTGTGACTCAGAGGAAAAATATGCTTGTTTCAGGGAAATATTCTTTCCTCTTAGGATAAGAAAGGCCTGATCTAGGCTTTTGAACTAAGACGTGAGGTTGTAAAAAACAGATTGAAAATTATTTAGTCAATATAGTAAATATTCTACTGCAGCAACTTTCACATAAGTGGGAGACACTAAAGTTGCTTCATGCTTTTTGCATGTTATCTCCAATCCCTGGACTGAAACATGCTGGAATTGATAAGGTGATATATTCAGTGAGGAATGTGCTAATGCATTTTTATATGCCCTTGCATGCGTCAAGGCAGATGCTGCTGTTCACTCACACAACTGCATTCTTTTCTTTTAGCTGTGATTCTGCCTTGTCCATTGTTCCTGGATTTTTTTTTTCTTTTTATGGAAATGTCTCAGACTTTCAAGGAGCATTATTGAATTGTTGCAGTCCAAAAGATATTTTAGTTATACATGTGATAAGTTTTGCATTAAAAAGAATCCATTTAAATATCTTAATAGAGTAATCAGGTACCATTGGCTCTCCAAAACAGTAATATCTGAACTGATGTCCATTTTTTAAGTCTCTTTCTAGTAGCAGATTATTTAGTATTACTGTAACATAGAAGTCTTTTAAAACGTGAATCTTTCCCTTTTGCCTTTTTCTTTCCCTACTAAAGAACTAGTGAGGATGCTCGTATGAGGGACTTGTAGCTCAAAAAGTAATGACAGAAAGAGAAACCCATCTTGAGTGTGGCCTAAGGAAAGAACACTGAGGAGTGGAAATCTTTCAGATCCACGTCCTTTTTAGACTTCTAATTTGAAATGATGTATTCTTGTCTTTTCAGCAGGGGCTTCAAAGTCAATACATAGAAAAATTGTAACCTGTTTTGAGTTAAAACAACAGATTCAATCAGCCCATGGTAGAGGAATTGACAAAATTGGTCTGTTATAATAAAAGTATAGTAGTCCCAGGATGATGAAGGATACCAATTGCAACATATCAGCCTTGAGGTCTTGGATAATGAAAAAGGGAAACTAAGGCAACGACATGATAAAATAGAAAAGTAGATGAGTCTCTTTGGATTACCCTGGTTATGTATTCATATGCCTAACTGACATTTAAATGAAGTAGCAGGGTTACCTTCTTGTATCCCTGTGTCACCAGACCAGGGGATAAACTTCATCAATAAAGGAAGGTTTCAAAATAGTAATTCTCTGACATCCTGTCATTGCTAGGTATTAACAAGCTGAAGTACTGGTTTATTTTTATAACTCAAATAAAGAATTTCCTTGGGATGACTTGACAGCAAAGGGGTGATTAAGAATTTGTGTGATGTGATAACAGCACCACAGATTCTGGATGGTACCTAAATGTTGACATCAGGGCTTTGATACTCTATATATCTTAAGAATTCTAACAAAAGAGCTTTATTGACCATGCTTCTTTGAAATTGATAACACTTTTTCAAAGTTTTACCTTCCCATGGTCTAACTAAGAACGCAATTTCTCTGGAAACACTATTGCAGTAGGTTTGAGGTTTTGTCAACTGATATTAATTCAGCTCCAAATATAACTGTTGATTGAAAAATCTGATTTTGGTGACTATAAAAGTAACACTATAAAGTAGCTGTCATAGGACACTCAAATATTCTAATTCTTGAAGTCAAGAAATAGTTCCAGCTCAAGAATTACAGATGAAAATGAATAGTCTCTAAGTAATAAGCTATTACTACCTGGCCTTGCTAAAGACCAAACAAATAGCTGCAAGTGATATGCAAAATCAGATGGCTTGTTTTCCAGGCTCATTTCATTTATTCTGAAGAACTTAGTTTTTCTCCAACACTTTTCCTAGTTTTTTCCTAAAATGTATTTGTATTTGTTAGGTTTTTTTGCTTGCGATGGTGATTTATTCCATGTGTCAACTATGCAGAGCAAATAAATTATCACTAAATCCATTAATATACAGCATTTCATTAGTATAAAAAAAAACTTAATCAACAATAGATCAACAGCCCTGCCTCATGCCTACTCTATCCATTTTGTTACCCTACTTGTAATCAATCAGGTATCAAAAAGTGAATCTAACTCAGTTTTGATTCTTTTGTAGAAATTATTTGAATCTTCCTAAAATTTTAAATAAAACTGAAAACAATGCCCTGAAAATCTCAAACCTGCAGAAAACTGTGGGAATAGAAATTCTAAATTTAAATGTAGGTTTGCGTTCAATGTAGTTGTTAGGTGTTTCTTTTGCATTTATATTATGTCAGTAGTGTCATAACACATAGTGACAGGAAAGCAGACTGGATGTGTAAAGCAGTCTCCTCTGTGATGGCAGTTCTCTTCTGCTTGTTTAATGAACCCAAAGCCTTCATTGCCATTTCATTAGTGACGTAACGTGGGGAAGCTTGGACTTGGCCCGTTTCCCTGCTGTAGCCATTCAGAGGGCAAGATCAATGCTTCCATTTGCTTGCTATAAGATAGACCAGTTGATACCATAAAATAAAGACAAATAGATCAATAAATCGACTAGTAATACAGTACAATATTCTTATGTTTTTAAGCCAAGAAAATTCCAAAGTGCTTTCCTCACTGTATAGGACAGTCACTTCATTTTGAAATACAGGTATCACATAAGTGAAATTCAGCAGCCACCCTGCACCTGAAACAGCAAAAAAAAATTCTTTACAGAAGACAAAATGTCTCCTTAATTTGAAAGCATAGGGAGGAGCTACAAGTGCATAACGAGACTCTTGGTATCTCACAAGCATCTTCTGAGAAAACGTTTCTGAGACTTAAATGGTTAAATAGCACGAGGACCTAGGTTCTGTCCTCATGATGAAGAGAGGTGACACAGTGCTGCTCCTCTGCAGCACTGTTGGTTTCAAACTGCCTCACAGAGAACATGGCAAAAAAAAGCAGAAGGAAGGTGTAGTATCCATATATACAGATACAACAACTCTTCAATATCTCCACCTCGAAGATTAGACTGTTTTTCTAACAACAATAGTTTAAGCCACATTGTCTAGTCATCCTACCAAAACACACAAGTTATTCAAGTCTGTATCTTTCCAAGTCTGTGATGCGCTGGTGAATGCAAACAGTTCTGGCCCATTACATCTTTAATATGAATATCCTAAGTATCGACTTTTGTCAAATGAAATTACAGATTATTGACAATAGTAATGTACAGTCTCCTCAAAACCCCCAGTTTAAGTAGAAATTGACTGCAAAAGGACCACACATCTTGGGACACAGCAAAATGCAGAACCTCACAGAGTATCTGGATTATAACAAGAATTTGAGGACAGTTTTTGTTTGTTTTCTTTGTTGGGTTTTATGTTTCTTTATATTGTGACTTTGCTTTGTTATTTTTCCTTGCTAATTTAAATAAAAAGATCATTTATAACTAACACTGTAGAAAAATAAGAATGATAAAAAGATTAACCCAAGACATGTGTTATAAGCCCAAAAGAAGGTACCATAAGTCTTTGCTTATTTTTAAACTGTATAATACAGATAAATGGATTTTTATTAAAGGTATCTGTAAAAATCAGGAGCTGTATACTGATATCAATTATTCTGTTATTTTTTGCAGCTTAGCTATATTTTGCAGTAGAACAAAGAGTTTAAAGGGAATATAAAGACAAATAACATTTAAACAGATGTCAAGAAATGTTTTTTAAAGTTTTAAAGTACAGAGCAAGCCTCCCAGGCAAGACTGCTGAGGCAAAAACTCTAAGGTCATTAAAGAAGCAGTTATACACCATCATGGAAATGGTATAGTAAAGAAAATTAGTTTTAATAAGTCAGTCAGCTTCCCTAATTTTCTTGAGGATTTTTTTTCTCTCTAAATCATACTTATTTGTTTAAGCTTGAAGACATGTGTTTTTTTTTTTTTTAAACTGTGAATGGAAAAAACCCAGAATGAAAACAAGAGCCATAAAATGCAGGATATATGTGATACAAAAAAAAAAGTCATTAATAGATGAGCCTCTCTTTCAGATACAGGTCACAGGTCACACTTTGTATGCACAGTGTTGAAATAAAAGCTGATGCTATTTCCAGAGCTATGATAATATTATCTGAACCCTTTTATCTCATCCCTTCATTTAAACCATCAATATTAGCATACTCAGTTGTCATCCTCAATTTTCTTTTTGTCTCTTTCTCCTTTTCTGCTGATTAAGAATCTGCTACCACTTGTTTAATAACCACTTCAGGAAAACTGGTTGATTCTCACAACTTATCAGACTGGTGCAGAGCTCCAGTCTCTGCAGTAAAGATCATAAGGGCCATGGCTGTATCTGCTATATAAATAAAGCATCCAATTACTAGCACTGAAGAGCAGAAATGGTTCCCAAATACTTTTCTTCCTATGGTAACTCTCACACCTAATAACTGGACAAACCCTAAGTGTTTAACTAATAGGTATTGTAAGTGTGCGAACACATCTAATGAATTCATTATTTTAACTGGGATGGTACATGTCAGACCAAAAAAGTTTGCAATCAATCTTTGCAAATATTTGGATAAAGTAGTATAGCTAGGGACAAAACATTTTATTCAGGGCATTCAGATTCCCATAAAAAATTAAAAGAGTCCAGGATCTGACTGGTTTCGGACATTCAAAAAAAAGGCCTTTCAACTAATTTTTGTGTTGTATCAAAACAGTCAGCAATACCATCCATTCTACAACTCACATAAACTTATATAAATACACTGGAAGAACTGAAATGAACTTAAAACTTGGAAATAAATAGATCTATTAATACTCTAAGTAGAATCTAGTCCATAAAGCAGAAATTTTCAGGGGAATCACTACCTTCACTTGGACTTCATTGTTACTATTGATGTTATGAAGTTGTTGCCTAAATACCCAGAAGGATAAATCCATTGGAAATATTAGGGAAAGAGATAGCAAGAGAAAACCTTCAGAAAGAAAAGAACAATGAAAATCGTTTTTCATTATTGTTTTGACAATTAAATACATCTCGAACGCTTTTGTTATACTGTGAATACCAGAAGATACCACAAAGCAGAAAGGCATGCCTGGCTATCAGCTGAAGTCACAGTCTTACTGGCTAGAGACTGCTCAAACTCAGAGCAAAGTCCTTCATCATAGGGTGTGTCCCTGTTTGGAGAAAAAATACATGAAGTGCTGAAGGTTACACTGACAAGTTGACAAGCATGTCAATTTCTTTGAAGCTACCACTCATCTTTCTCTGCAGATGAACTTTAAATTATAGATCATTGATTGCTCTTTGACTGGACCTCTCAGCTGATTAAAGAGGACAAGAAAAGGTCTGTTGCTGTTTTAACTAGATGGATTCTTTCCACTGGGAATATGGACTCAAGATAATTGTCACTCTTAGATGAGGCTTCCTAATGATTCTGCTCTTGGAGTAGTGCCATTAAACTGAAGCTAAAGTTTCAGAATAAGTTAGATCCCTTATTTCAGAGAAATATACTACTGATTCAAAAAGTTTGACCTGACAATCCAATAGATCTTTTTCAACTTTAATGAAATGCTGTACTGATTCAGGAACATCAGCAAAACCTGTATTTCAAAGGCAGCCTATTCTTTCTCTGCTAAGCTTTCCTGTACAATTCCTCAGAATAACTGAGAAAATGGCAAAAGATCCATGCCTTGAGAGGCTTTAATCAAGGTTGAATGCAGAACAGACCAAAATAGTGATGGTATTGAGCAACAGATCAAGATCTTTTTTTTAACTCAGAAAGACAGATGGAGGTGGGGGCGAAGTGCTATACTCAATAGTGAAACTTTGCCTTCATTGACATAACAGATATTTTGTGGACATAGATTTCACTTCTGTTTGTACAATGATAAGGACAGAAAGTCAAGGTAAACCTTTAAGTCATTGTGGCAAAGCTATACTCAATCACACATCGTCAGCTGTGTAGCAAGTAGAGCTGAACAGTCTGGAAAAAAAATGCAGTACTACAATTGAACATCTTTGCCATTGTACCAACTACGACAAGTTGAGAGATAGGTGCTTCCTCAGCAATAACTATGGATTTCTTTTTCCTGCTGACAGTTTCTCTGAAATCAAGGTTTCCATTTGTCCTTCTTTCACAGATGTTTCATTTTCCTTCTTTGCAAACTGTTCAGAATTCAAAAGAAGTGAAACACACTTTAGGGGTAATTAGCCTGGTTTTCTCTGTGTTTGTGTGTGTCCATGTCTTCTTGAACAATTTTGGAAGGTTGTTTTCTTTAAGCAAATCTGGCAGAAAAGCAGAGACCTCAAGGATAGAAAATATCTACAAATTTTGTAAAAAAGGACAGCTGGCTAAATGAGTGTTTTACACAGATTTATTTAATTAATGTTCTTGGTAAAGAAAAACATTTCCCTGAGAGTTGCACCAAATGATTCAGAAGAATACCCTGACCCTGTGAAAAGATAAAGAAGGAGTTTTCAACATCTTGGAATCTGGAAAATCCAATGATCATAGAGATTCAGGCTTCATTAATTCTGATCTACTTCTCAACACAGTAAAAGAAAGCTTTAAAAGTGCCCCAAGTGTGTCATATGATCCAAAAAATAAGTTAAAAAAACAATACAAACAAACAAAAAAACAACTAATTTGCTATTATTTTATCAAATGTTCATTAAGAAATTAAAAAAAAAAAAAGAAAAGAAAAGAAAAAAAAAAGAAAAAACAAGCTTAAAGCTTTATTTTTTTACTGTTTTCAAATAACTGGGGCTCACAATAATATGTTGGATTCTTCCAAACTGTTAAATATAGTATCACCTAGCTTATTTGTAAAACACTGAGTCAGAGGAGCACAATTGTGTTCTACAGCTTGTAAAAGAACTACTTACTATTATTTAATGCTAAAAAATCAATGACTGTGCTTTGCAATAAAACATACAGCATAAACACCAAGTATAGTGTTAAGATGCTGACTGTAAAATCTTGACATGCGTAAATTCTGGTTTACACTCATCATGAAAATGAATTATATTGGTCAAACAAATTTTAACTTTTTGCACAAAGTACATATTTTTAACGTGATTAAGCAAAATTCCTTTGTATTCTTCCCTGGGGGGAAAAAAAAAAAAAAATAAAGGGGGGGAGTTGGAGTTGGGAAGAAAAGAAAGAAAACATAGAAAACATGATCCTAGAAATTTTTTCTCATTAGTCTAATAAAGTCCAAGACAAAGGTCAGATGTTATGCTAATAAGAAGTTTAAACTTTCCAGTAGAGGATTTTAACTAATCTCTTTATGACTTTAGTGGCTGTTGTAAACCCTTTTATTTTCAAAAATCCTGCTTATGAAATGAGTAGCTCTAGCAGAGGTCCCTCGAATGAATTTGTTAAGAAGTTTTAGCCAGAGAATAATTTAATCTTTCTGTGCAGACAGTTCCATTGCAGCTCATTGGACAAAGCAAATATAAGTAGGACATCATCAACCTGCAAAGTATGGACAAAATTTACTTGCACCCCAAAAAAGTAATGTAATAGAAATTTATGGTATTTATATCGTTACCTTTTTAGAATGCCTAGATTTTTTTCTCTTTTGATACAGACTGAAAAATACTTAAGTTGATAGCAGTCTTTGGAGGATGGGTTTTCCTCCTTGTATTCTTTAATATCAATTTGAGAGCATGATTGACCTTATGTGCTAAATACTATTGTTGTACCCTTGATATTATTTCAACTTAAGAAATGATAATTAATTAGATTACCTGCAAGATATGGATTTATGAACCTCTACTACCTATATTCAGCAGAACATGTACTGTTCTTAAGAACAGCTTTTTCAGGAATGAATGACATTCCTACTCTTGCTAAAGCAGACACACAGTCTTCTTTATTTAAATCTATTTAAATCTATGGAAGCCTTTAGATTCATCAATATTGCCAGAAAAATAAATAGGTCAGTGACATGTACCTGCGCTCCACTGCTTCCTCCATGTTCACCAGCCATTTCCTCTTGCCTGTGCTCCAGCTGATCCCACGCTTGTTGTGCTCCAGGCTGCGCAGTAAGCCGGTTTCAAGTAGAGGGAATAGAGTGTTCTTATTTAGGATACATAGGAAACAGAGATTCTACACCTGAGAAGGGCCTTGCATCCTGATCTCGTGGGACAGGACTCTCATTTAAACTGAGGAATTTCATGCCAGCATTGTCCCTCGAGGGTTATATCCCCTGGCCTCTGTCTGCTGCTCCAGAATCTGGTCTCCTGCATGTTCAATTTCATGTGTTCCAGTCCCATGCAGACATCTCAAATACCCTAGAGAATGTCAAATGGCATTAAGTGTTTAGGTAACAGAAACACACCCTGATTCTCCTTACGTGGTTTTTCTAGCTACTACATAATTATAATAAAAAAAAAAAAAAAAAGGATGCCTCTGTGGAACTAGATTAATTTGCACCAATTGGAATAGCCTTGAGAACAGTTTACGTAGTCGGTAACATCACTCTGACCTGAAGGTCATCTAATAATCTTTCTGCTAATGTGGGATTATTCTGCTCTTGATGCTGATGATGATAGTTATAGGAAAGAGCCTTTCTGAAAGAGAAGCTTTCACTTTTTCTTTCTCTCATAGTGACTTAATTTGGAATTCCAAATTGCTAAAGTTGCCGTGTTATCTTTTGAATTTTTAAAGAAAATTCTTTAATTGAAGGCAAAAAAAATAAAGTTGGGATCTTCTGGTGGTTGTATAATAGCTGTTGGCATGTTAAAAAAAATATGGAGTGTGTTTTGTTGTTGTTGTTGTTGTTGCTAGTTTGGCTTTTTGTTGCTGTTGTTGTATTTGTTTTTTAATTCTTAGTGTATTGTGCTTAATACCATTATCAAGACATTGCTTTGGAGGTCTGTTATCACACTACTGTTCTTTTATTATTGTTGTTTCCATTAGGCAGATTTGATTTATTGTCATCTGAGATAAAGACTACACTTTTAAAAAAGAAAAAGTAAAACTTTTTTACAGTCCTGTGTCTATGCAAGGTAAAATTCTAATGCAGTACCCAGTAGATCTCAGGGGAGGACGTATTTCTTGCAATAATATTTACAATTGTATCTGGTTCTAGAATTTAGGTTTCATTTATTTTGAGATTCAGTCCTTGTTATGTCATATTTATTCTTCACATGTTATATCAGTTTCTGGTCCAATTTATTGTTGTACCTTAGGTGGTAGGGAAAATATTCTCTCTATAATAAAGGCTAGTGGAGCCTCCACTTGAATCCTATTCAGGGTTTTGGAAGATGTATTGAGGGATGAGGAATAGTAGTGTAAATGAGGCACACCTATAAATCATCAGGATAATTTTCAAGGTTATAGATGATATACAACACTCTCCTTTTATTTTGTGTTCTTCTTGTTTTTGGCTTTTCTCTAGTATTAGAAAAACATGCACACAATATGTTTGAGTATCCTATGTTGTAAGAATATAGAAGCAGTCATGGATTTGATAACATTTTTCATCCTGAATATGAGAAATATATCAAATCAGTAATTTTGTGAGGTTCATACGTTTTTTACAATTGCAACAACAGAGTATGTCGTAGAGAGATTAATTACCACCTAGGGCTAACAGCACCCCTGTGCAGCTATTAAATGCTGATTATTTTTTGACAGACTTCTAGATACTGCAATGTTTTGTTAACACCTGAAAAATGAGATTTAACCAAATGACTTCCTGCTCTTAATACTCCACTAAATTAATGATAGTGGGACCCTTGAAAAGCTATTAAATTTGTGTATAAGAAAAGAATGACCACTCTACAGTTCCAGTGGAGAAATTAATATTCCCTTGCTTTTATGCACACATTAATAAATAAACACATACACAAACTCAAAGCTGTGATTTCTGAGTGGGAAAAACTGCCAGCTTGCGCCTCCTAACAGGTAATGAGTTCTTTCTGGATTTTCCTGAACAATGCTCACACTTTAAAGCAACTCTGAAAAAAAAAAAAAAAAGGTAATGATCACCTTTTTCAGAAGAAGCATACCATACGGTCATATATATATAGCGATGGAACATTTTACTTAAATAAGAAAGAGAAAAAATTTATATATATATTTATATATCATGATAGCAGGTTTACAGAAACAAGCGATTAAATTTATTTGAGTCTGTTAGTTAACTGATGGACATCTTTGATTGCTAAAATATTTTTATCCATCGAGAAAGAGCAGAAACACATACATTTTTCCTTTGTCTTACAAATAAAATATTTACTATTCTCTTCCCAAGAATTTTTGTTTCATTTTGCTTTGTTTTGTTCTGTTTTCATAAGACAGATGGGAAATTAAGTATTTCAGTTGCCACTCCCTTTATGCCAATTTGTAACTTTATCATTTGAGTTCAATGAATACTGATATCCCCCTCTTTAATAGTTCCTTGTGAGTGAGGTGTACTCTTGCCAAATGTTTTATTTTTAGTCCTTATTGAATAGAATTTATTGAAAGACTCAGTTATTTGAATGAGTGCATTTTAATGGACTAAAATGTTTTTTCTGTTTAACCTCTAGACCTCCAGATCTCCTCTGACCCCAGGAATAATGAAATGAGATTTAATGTCTGGTGGACTCTTTTTTATTGATTTTGTACAAATTATATAAATGGACTGTTTAGTAGTCAGTGGTCTTTATTGGTCCTGATACTGTCTTCATCTCAATAGGAAACTGGAATATGAAGATGCTGATTGTGCTGTGCAACTCTTAGAGAAAACAGGGAGAGGATTATGTTTTGTGCTTTAGCTGATTATTCTAGTTACTTTCTACCAAAAGACTCATATTGCCCTCAGCACCATCTTATAATGTGTCTCTCATTCACTTTTTTATTCTCTTGCTTATTTTCTTCATCTTAATTTTAAGATACACAAAAAATACACAATCTGACTTTCTACATGTATACTATACCTTTAAAAGTGGAGGTTGCACCAGTTGTTACAATAGGAAGACAGAAGAAATAACACTAAAGGATAGAAAGCATCCCTAAAACATTCTTTTTTATATTTTAATATAAGAATTCAATTTCTAGCCATAATATTATTTCTGACTATGAAAACATCAAATTTTCATTTGGAATATTATGTAAATGTGTTTTTCAATAATAGAGCAATTTATATATGTCATCCTCTATTGCAGGGCAACAATAAAGTGTGGCAGATACTCTCTGTTACCCCTCTACCCCCTCCTCACTAAGGAAAGGGAAAAGGAGGATAAGGAAGAGAGACTTACAAGTTGGAAAGTTAAAACAGCTTTACTAATAATACTAATAATGAGAGAAATAATTCAAAACATACAAAACCAATTTTGAATCTCCTGGAGCCTCCACAGTGGCAGGGAAGACACCAGGAGGTCCTGGACTGGATGGAGCAGTAGTTGGAAAGTAGACTCAGGAATGAACGGACTGGAACCAGGATCCTGGAGTGCATTTAGAACAGTGTGACCAGCAGGTTGAGAGAGGTTGTCTTCCTTCTCTACTCTGCCCTGGTGAGGCCATATCTGGAGCACTGTGTCCACTTCTGGGCTCCCCAGTTTAAGAAGTACGAAGAATTACTGGAGGGAGTCCAACAGTGGGCTATGAAGATGATTAGGGGCCTAGAGTACCTTGCTTATGAAGAGAGACTGAGAGAACTGGGTGTGTTCAGCATGGAGAAGAGAAGGCTGAGAGGGAATCTCATCAACGTTTATAAATATCTCAAAGGTGGATGTCAAGAGGATGAGACCAGACTCCTTTCAGACACACAATGATAGGATGAGGGGGAACGAGTGCAGGCTGAAACATAGAAGGTTCCATCTGAATATGAGGAAAAATTTATTTTGAGGGTGCTAGAGCAATGGAATAGGCTGCCCAGAGAGGCTGTGGAGTCTCCTTCTCTGGAGACATTCAAGACCAGCCTGGACACATTCCTGTATGATCTGCTCTAGGTGCACCTGCTTTAGCAAGAGGGTTGGACTAGATGATCTCCAGAGGTCCCCTCCAACCCTAAGCATTCTCTGATTCTGTGAAGTTTCTTATCTATTAATTCAACATTTTATTAGGTTTATTCAAAATACAGCAATGATGATACATATATAGTTGGCTACAGATGTCTAAAATACTACATAGAACTAGTTATATGAATATTCACATTAAAAAAAAAAAGACAAAGTAAATAGACTGGTATTCTTGATATGACAAAATCCAAATTATTTCTTTTCTTATATTCCCATTCATTTTTTTTAAATTAACAATTTCTGATGCAATATTTCTTTTGTCTTAGCTTACTTTTTTTTTTTTTTTTTTTTTCCCCCCCACCATGGGCATTATTTCACCAAAAAGAATGCAAATTAAACAAAATCCTAGCTAGCTTTGAAATGGACACATACAAAATAATAATTGATTTTTTTTTTCCATAAGACATATGCTGTTGCCAGTGGTTATAATTTTGGAAATTTTGGACATGATTTGGTCACATATTTCATCAACAGTTACAGGTAAAAATTTAATTTGTTAATTTTTCTAAGAATCCTCAGCAATTGTTCTACACATTGAGAAGTCCTAATAGATGTCACTCAACTAGTTTCACAGTTCTGTGGTTCTAAATTTTTGTGTGTTGTGACATGCAGATAATGATCCCCCAGAGAAGATTTCTAAAATGTGTGGTTTCTTTGTTTTTTGGTTGTTTTTTTTTTTGTTTTTTTTTTTTTTTTTCATTCTACTCATCATTTTTAAATGTTAGAAAGATGGCTATTACATTGATTTGTATTTCAGTATCATGATAAGGGGCTATTTGGAAGGGATTTGGCAGTCATGTTTCAGAGATTAATTTGCAAAGATACACATTACTTGAATATCTAAAAATAGCGTTGCCAAGCAACAAGCTAAAATACAAGAGCATTACTAGAAGAAACTAAAATACTTGTGCACTCTAACAATACATGTAGATTAATCCTATCCTGTAAACCTGGGAGACTTTTCTGATCTCTTTTTTTTAAGTATCTAATTTTCAACTAACATTCATCATTGTACAGGTCCTTCAAAGATCCATGTTTCTGAAATATTTGCCTTTCTGCCATGATTTGAAGACATTGGAAAAAAGTTTGAAATAATGCCACTTGTGTTTAATTATTCATTATGCTGCTGAACCAGTATTAGTATTCTGGGGGACTCTGGAGTAATATTGAGCAGTGGCTGTGGTGATGTTTCTAGATCTAGTTTGTTCTTTGAAGCTTATGCCTTTGTACACAGACCATTTCCTGAGGGACAGGGTGATATTGGCAGGCCAGCAGAAATGGTAATTGTGTTGAAACTGTACAGTGAATGACGAGGTACTCTAGCGGGAGACTAAAAGAAAGTGCAAGGTTTAATTACAGTCTGCAAATCCATAAACTGTGAAGAAGGCGAAGCCTAGACTATGCATTTGGCATTGATTTGTGAGTCATTATTAACTTTCCAGAAACACTTCAATGTTAGAAAAGATAAAACTTTACATAACAAGAGCTGTGCTTTTCAGTTTTGCAATCCTAGATAGCTTAGCTGCTGTTAAAAAGGGTCACCTAAGAAGTCAGAGGCCATTATGCAAAGCAGAATAACTACTTTCATGCCTCTATAGATTTACAGTAAAGCTGAAAACAGATTTCCAGTTCACACTATAAAAAGGTATACTAGAAGGATTCCAATTCTCTTAAATTTCCATTCTTCACAGAGCCTTTTAGTGGTGAGAGTGCAATCCTTTTGCACCAGTTTTCAGCAGAGCAACATTTCTAATAGAAAATGATTAAGTTACATTGTAGATGTGGTGAAACTGTACACAATGGATTACCAGACAGCTTTTATATCAACTTCCCGAAAGCTGGGAAAGAAGCATGTACAACTGTTAATGACATAGGAACACAAATAACCTTAATGAAATGTAACACTCTTTTTGCATTCTCTGGGACCAAAAGTAACTAGTGCATTACTGGTCTTTCATCATGGGCAAATCATATGGGGAGGTAAGAAAGGAAATTGAAGGACCAAAGGAGGCAGGACACATAATGTCACATAGTAGGGGAGATTGTGAGATAAATAGGACTGGTGCAGAGAGGGCAGGCAGAGCCAAAGCAGGTTTGGTTTGTCATGGGAGAGCCCTGGATGATAAGCAACACTCCAGCACAGGGTGTTGTGTGAGTGGAACAGCCAGTAGGTCTGTGGTGTGAACGTGGAGGGGGTGTCTGACTATGAATTTCCTTTAGAGGAGGAAACTTCCACAGCAGCTTAGCAGTGTACTGTAGTCATGACCAGAGTGACCATCTAAACATCATGCTATGCTTCTTTCTCTCATAAGTATTTCATTTCCATTGCTTGGAATTTAATTTTCTGCTTATAAAGATTTAGCTTGGCAGCTATGTTTCTTTTCACAGTTCTTTAAGTCCTCTAGTGGTGTCCTTCTGTTCTGTTCCTACACATTGAAAAAGTAACTAGCTACACATTAATATTCTGTATACTTTGAGAAGTCTATGTTTTTCAACATAACACCTTGGTTCCTGGCTATACCTCAGCTGACAGTTTGCGCCAACAGTGACTCCCTACAGGGATGCTGAATTTTGTATTCTCACCATCTAAGGTCACCTGCCACACCTCCCTGCTAGCATATCCAGCATAGAAATATTTGTCACAAGACAACTCTTCCAGAATATTTATCTTGTCAAGAGTAAAAAAATGTTGCCTTTTATGTATGTCTTTAGGAGTTTAGGTTGAGAGTATATCAACGTCTGTATATAAATGTCTCACTTTTACTTCCTGAAATAGCAATCCATTTGGAATTATTATACTATTCATGTTCTGGCAATGCCTATACTAGCAACCTATCCAGTGTCTGGAAACAGTCAGAAGCTGGGACACACTCATCTGTATTGTTAAGTTAATAGAACAGTCCCTTGTAGGGTTTAAATCTGTACCAGCTTGTACTTTCCCAAGCAATTCCTGGATGTGGTTTGGGAATTAACATATGCCAAAGATATTTCCCAGTAGCAGGGTAAATGAGCTTAATAGTGCAAAACCATGTTGTTCCATCTCTGCTGGCCTTGTCTGATTTCTTACTATAGATATAACATATGATTCCCATAAAGTTAGTTTAATCTCTTTTTAAAGGTGAATATAGCCCTATTTTCAGTCAAGAGAGTGGTCTTCCCAGAGTATTTCCTTCTTGGAATTTACCAGTGGACCTCTCAAATGTAGTGCTAACAATTCATGCTATAAACATGCTATTTCCCGGATTTCCAAACAACAGCAGATGTGATTTATTCCAGCAGGATTATCTGATTGTTAAAGCAAATATAACCAGAATTTTGCAATGTATTTTAGACTTTATCTGAGATGGAAGAAAACAAAGTGAGATGGACAAAACAAAAAAATATTTGTAAGTAATTTCCTACTTAAGCTACCTTGTGGAGAGTTTGTGGGCCCTGTGCTATGAACAAGCCAGCGCTTGGGCTAGCAACTGCACGGAGGTTTTTCCTAGAGACACCAAAGACTGAAAGGAAGTAAACAGAAGCTGGTCTGCCCTCAACCCAGGCTGCAGGAGGGGCACCGCCGTGGACAGTGCCCTGCAGCTAATCACCATAGTGGTGGGGGGAAGAGTGACTGCAAGTGTAGCAAATCATAGCCTGTGCTTGCCGCATGGCCTTTTGGTATAGAGTATATAAGGGCTGGAAAAACGTGGTCTGGCGGACATTGATATTCAGTGTTGTTAAGAGTTTGTTAAAGGGTATTGATGTTAAATTCATATTGAATTAGACTCATTACTCTTGCCGGCCCACCCATCGTGCTCAAAGAGGTCCTGCCGGCAATTTTGCATTCTCCACATCGTCTCATGACACTACCTCCTTATTCAGGAAGCTTCTTTGTCTTCCTGTGTGAGATCCTTCAATTTCTCAATTCTATTTTTAAATATTAAGCCAGTAGCTCAAACATATTTTCTTCATAGACCTTTTTTCATTCCTTCTTGAGAGGAGTGAATTAGTTTCCTGAGGCTTCAACTGTCACACCATCAGTCTGTTCATTTATGATAGTCTTCAACAGCAATCTCATCAAATATTACGTTCAGACGCGTATTTGTCTCATCTTAAACCAAGGTATGGCTTAATGAATGTATGAAAATATGTAATTATGGACTTGATGAAGCTGTTAATAAAACACAGAATATCTAATCTGTAAGTAGATATTACTCACAGATTTTCATAAGTATCAGGAGTCAATAACCGGTAAAAATTCAACAATAAGTTAATGACATCAGTGCAAATTTGATTAGAAAAAATTAATTAACCATCTTCCTTACCTTTCTCTCATCTCTTGCACTTTCTAGCAATTCCAAAACTAAGTTTCGCTGAAACAACTCTGGTTTATCACTCAAAACTGCATTATTTCCATTATTCTGCTCAAAAGTAAAAATAAAAGTCTATAAATGTTCACCAATCTGCTTCAGTGACATTCAAGACAATGGAACTTCTCAAATAGCTTTTGATGTGTTTAAATAAAACACGTATTCTTCTTCCTCACAAACCAACAATTGTTTCTGAAAATTACAGAAACCAAAGGGCAAAAGTTGACCTTCTGGGATATGTTTCCAAATTTCGTGTTCTCCATGGACCTGTAGATCATTTGGTGGTTGTTTGTTGGTTTTGTTTTGGTGTTGTCAGGGGTTTTTTTCATTCTTTACTGTTATTTTGTTTTCTTTAAGACTTTAAGATCCTGATTCTTAATAGATGTGGGCTTTGTTGGACCACTTGCATCTTGCTTCTGTAGGTCTTATTACCTGTAGAGGAATAAACTGCAGTTAAAACACTTAACAAAGTCAATGGTGAATTCACAGAGCTGGTTGGTGTGTATCTGATGTGCTTGCATAGATGAACATGCAAACAGTCTTGACATTTCTTTTTCCTGCTGACCAGCAACAATCCTATTTCTCCATCTTTATTTGCCAGAGTATTTTTTATGTTTTAAATATTGTGTATTATGAAAGGAAGGAAAACAAAACAAAAACAATAGCCAAACCAAAACAACAACAACAAAAACAAACAAACAAAGAAACTTTGAAATTAGTCAGTTTACAACCCCTATGGAAAAATGTTGGTTCCATATAAATTATGGTTCCATATAAAAGAATTTCCACGTCTATTATGATGAGGTCAGGAATGCTTTTGCAGAGTTTTCTCCATCATCTCTGGTCTACTACTTGAATCCAGGTGCAGAAGTTACCCTATGACTTACTTTAGCAATAAAACAGAATTACTAGAAGAGTTCACTTGATTTGAAAACTTTTATTTTTTAAAAATCTCATTTTTAGAAACAGGATTTCTATTTCTATTTGCTTGGATATTTTCCTAGTCAGTTCATTCTCATTCCTAAGCAGCTTGGAGCAGATGTCTGTCTAACACAACAACACTTTCCCAGACTGGGACCAATCATTATGGTGGTGCTCAGTGTATTCTACTTCCCATTTATTAATAGATCTATTACAAATACTGATACAAAACCACAGGAAGAGATGATGATTGTAGCCTGGTGACTCACCTTATCTATGATCGATGAGCTGATTGCTGTTAACACTGAAGGCACCAGCTCAAATATTTCCAGCAAGTTTTTAAAAGAATAGCCCATGGAGGAAGACTTGCAAAGTATAAATCTTGGAAATTCCAGAACTTTGTTGTAATACTTGTATCTTTATCAGATAATTCCTTAAACAGTCCAGACACAGTCTTTTCCAAAGGTAGGATATGTTAATCAAACCAATGAATGATATGGTAATTGACTATGCCTTCTAATTGATATCATAGTTTCTTTCAATTCAAGGGAAGCAGTGACATTCAAAAGAGACAGAAACTATAGAAATACTTACATTCTATTTCTGTTTTCTGTCGGATTATTTCTGGATAAAATCAGGCATACAAGTTCCAGAAACAGCCAAAATAATTCTGCATAATTGCGCTGCTTGATCATTGAAAGCATCTGCCTCATCTGTTGACTGTAACAAAAGGGAATGAAAAACAAAATGATCAGCACTACATTTCTCATTAAATTCACTGCAATCGACATAAATGAATTAGGGTATATCAAAAGAGTTAGAATCAGCTAAGCAAGACTATACCAACAATAATGAAAAGCTAAAAAACATAGCCATTTTTTCATTAAAATATTTTTATTAGAAAATAAAACCCTATTATTTCAATACTCATTTTAAAATGAAATAATAAGCCTCTTTTATGGGGCTTTCAAGTCATCTGAGTCACTTCTTCCAATTAAAAATCTGGTTTTACTGAAGTCCAGTCCACATTTCTTCCACCAACGCACTTTCTTCCTGTGATATGTCTTTTTTTTACTGTGACGTAATTTTCTTTTTGTTAAACATGGTTGCATGGCAGTGTGTGGAGCCAAAATGTCAAACCACATCTTTGTGTTTCCCCAGAGAACTATGTAATCTAATTAGAAGCAATCCTATAATTACTTTTTCAATAAGCCAGACCTTTTCCAAATTCTTTTCACAAAAGCTTGCAAAATGACCTCACTTTCAACATGTTTTTCACAGTTAACAGCATACCAGAAGATGTGTGTTTGTTGTCAGCCGTCAGAATAAATGCAAGTGAGAGAGCTGTTACTCTGGAGAAGAAAATTACAATGAATTTCTGCCAGTCCTGGAAGGCTGATGGTGGTGGATAAATGTAGGTTCCCCATACGTCATATATATTGCCAAAACTGAAAAGGAGTCATTCCCACAGCAGGGATTTTACAGCATGATCAGTGGGTGTGTGGCCGAAATGTAAATTTATTCCCTGACCTCCTCACACTGTTGCTCCCCCTACTAGTCTTGTATGTCTTCCCCTAATAAAGATTCACAGTTTACAAACATTACTGTGCAATAGGTCATCGTTTCTCAATCTGCTCTTCATAAGTGTCAGTATGATGCTGAGCTGGCCCAGCATCCCACCATTAGTCAATGATTTCCGTTTAAAAGGAGTAAGCTTCATTTTGAGTTCATACAAGTGCAAAGACTGAAACAAATTCAGGAACGGCAAATCTGCCCAGATATGAAAAAATCAAATCCATTGAATTTTACATCAGTCAAGAACTGGTCAAGAGTTTTGCATCATTCAAGTTAACAGAAGCTCCCTAAACCAAGTTAATAATTCTCTTAATATAGGTAATTTAAAACTAATATAATTCTGGATGTGTTTCCAGCTGATATTTCCATGCACATTTGCATAGCTTTCAGTTTTTCCTTCAGTGTAAGTGTTGGTTTAAGTCTGTGGGAGAGTAATTTGGTGCTGACAGTGACTATGCCCCAAAGTTATTTTCATACATAGTTAATTTAATCGAGTTTAATATTCTAATATAACCCAGTTCAGGTGCCCCTAGCTATTTTATTCATCTATAAACTTCTCAAGAAGGCAAGAGTAGAACATACCAAATATGACAGCAATTGCTTGTATTTCTCTATACTGCTTAGGTGGTGTTGCATAGCTTGCTGAAGACAAAAAGTCCCATTATTTTCCTCTCTGTGGTTGTCTCTTTCATCTTCTTTCCCTTCTAGTGTTCTCTTCTGTCACTTTCAAAATGTTCAGGTCAGTCCTTAAAATAACATTAAGAGCTAGGATAGAACTGTAGAGGAAACAAGAGTTTAAAATAATTTACAAAGAAATCAATGCAGAGCCATTTTCCACAGCCAACTCTTCATTCAGCATCAATTCAATAATTCTCTGTTACCCTTCTTCCTTTCCTTGCTGTCATCTTCTACATGTTGTAAAAGTGACTTCTGAGGAACTTTTCGCATAATTAAATTCATTATGGTTGTCTTTAGTATGCAGCACATCCAGTGCTCTTATAGCCATGATTTTCTTCAGGTTCCTACATTTTATTTCTCCATGTTTTTTTACCTATTTCACCATGTCATTTAAATACACTTGAATAATCCCCTTAAAATTAAATAGTCTGAGTGTACTTGGGTTTACTAACTTCTCCTGTCCGTATTATCCACTGAATTTAACAAGAGTTTGAACAGCTGGATATTTGCAGGTCTGTACTTAGTTATTGCTGCAATGTTTGTTCATCTTTTCCAAGTAACTTTTCTTGTAGTGTCTTAAAAGCTAAGAGCTGTATTTCTCTTTAAATAAATATAGTGGTCTACATTAGATAGTGCAACTTTAAAATAATTCTGGGAAATAATTATCTGCTTTGAAGAGAGCTCTTATTAATAACATTATTATTTTGTTTTCATTTACCTGTTTTGGCATTAAGAAACCATGTTAATTATTTTTTTCACTTTTAAAATTTACTGGTTTTCTCCCACATGCACAAAGATGAATCAGCCCCAAAACAATATAACAAACCCAGTTTCTCCAAAACCATAAATCCACTGAAGATTTTTACTTATCCAGATATCTTAGGCAAATGAAATGCAGTACTTCCTGTTAATGTCTTACCCTGAGTTTTCTTCTCTTGTTAGATTTAGAGATAGCTAATGGCTGTCTGTAGCAGTAGTCAGTGTAGTTCACACATACCAAGAAAACCCTCCAATTTCTTCTTCAAAATGTGAGACTTCCTTGTGAAAATTGTACTTGATGCATTCTGAATTAAACAGTGGTTGAATAAACATTGTGCATCTGAAACAGCAAGAAAGAAGAGTGAGATAAAAAGCTGGATCCAATTAGGAACTTGGGGAAGAGAAGGGATAGCAGAGCTGAGCATCAAACTTCTAGATGCCCAGTCCCCACAGTGCAGACTAGAGATTAAATGGACTAGAATCCCTAAGGAGACCATAAAAGTAAACTTGCAAGCTAAAATGAACATGAATTGGGGGGCAGAAAGCAGGGCAAGGAAATAAATTCTTGAATTAACCAGCTGCAAACATCTAAGAATATTGCCATCACTTTCTTAAACTCAGTTATGTAATTCTGGCATGAGGGAACATATTTCCTTCCACTTGAGATCTGTACTCTCAACTGTAATGAAAAGCATTGTCAAGATTAATCTTTTCTATTTTAATGAAGTAATAACACCTACTCTCTCACCTCAGTGGTCAAATTTCTAACAGTAAACATGGAAACTGTGTAAGTAGCTAGTAATGCTTTACTGCCAGCTAGCCCGGCAATATAAAGTTTAAACTTTTCCTCAGTACAAAAAAAATCTGAAAATTATTTGGTGGTAGGAAAAGAATGATACTATAAAAATAAATAAATAAATAAACCGAAACAACAACAAAAAAAAAATCAATCAAACAAACACAAAACAAAAGAAAGCAAAATAAAACACCACCACCACCACCAAACAAACAAACAAACAAACACAGAATTTAGTGGTTGACAGAGTTGCCCAGGTGGTGGGGAATCCAAGCTCCTTCTTCAATTAGTCTTTTTTATTTTTTATCCAGTGAATGTTTTGTCCAAAATGTATCAGATCTTTGAAGGAAGGATGGATGTCTATGGCAGAATTAGTACTGAAGTCCCAGCAACAGAACTACTTAGTCAAGCTGGGTTTATTGTCTCCTTCTTAGTCTTAGTTCATATTATTCTTTTTGAAATAACAGTCTCTGGAAACAGAGCTGATTCAAAGAGAGGTTGAGCATATACCAATATTTTAGAAAAGTTCACACCATCATGATTTGCATCTAATCCAGAAAGGCATGTCTAAATACAAGCAAAAGCAGAAATCACACCACAGTTTCCAATATCCTGAGAGGAAGCTTTTAAGCAGAGGATTGCTTTTAAGCAATCACCTCTACATGAGCCCTCAGCTGAGCAGTAGAACACACCAGAAATGAATTTTTCTTGAACTCCCTTTGACAGGCAGGAGCATAGTTTTATTCAAACCCTTCAGCTGCAATCAAGACTCTCTTAAGTTAGGTTGAGAATTGCCTAATGTATGGATTGTTAAGTCTGGGCTAGGTGCCAAACTGTTCAGTCCTCTTAGAACTTTGATAATTCTGCGTACACACATAAGCAGAACTTTGTGGATCTAGAAAACATTCATGGCAAAATTGAAGGATCTTTGATGTTGGTGTTAAATGACATCCAGAAAATGGAAAGAGAGATTTCCAAGCCTGAAATATGAGATTTTTTTTTTATTTAACCAAAGTCAAAATGTAATCACCAGAGTCAATCTTTGTGTGAAGTTTTTCACAGTTAATAATATTTATCCTCCTGCACTGCCGCATCATGATAGGTTTTTAGCCGCCTTCTCAGTCACAGTCTAATGAGTATGAATAATATAAATATCTAAACAAAGGAGAAAAAAATCCAGAGTAGATCTAGCTGCAAATCATAGTAAACTCCCTGAATTCTAAACATTTATCTGTTGAGAGTTTACTTTCTACAGAAATTTCATTCTGATGTCTATTTAGATTTTATGCTCATCAGCTAGAAAAATCCCAAATTTTGGTGTGTTATAACATCCCTTTGAGTTTTGGAAGTTCCAATTAAAAAGTAATTTGCAGGACAATTTAGCAATTTTATCCTAATCAGAATGACTCACCTTCCACAGAACATCAGTAGTGTAGTGAAATAGATGGACTAATCTTACTTTTTTTAAGCTAAGCTTTTGTGCTGGGAGGATTCTAATTTGCTCACAAAGTGAGTCTATGTATAAACAAAATACGACTCTTAACAACATTTAGCTAATAATTAAGAAGGAATTGCCATTTTACTTCAGTTCTGCATGACTAGCAATCTTGCCCTGGTGTCCAACTTCAATATCTAGTGAAGCCACTTCATAAGTAAAATAATGAGTTACCTAAGAGGTGTGTCTCATTTAACCACACAGTTAGTCTTGCATCCTTGAAACTCAGCTCCATTAGTGAGCAGGCTGTTTGTATTTAAAGCAAGCACTTATCACTTGCCAGGAACCTTTAATCATGTGTCCTGACTTTCTTTTAGACTTTAGTCCACAACAATGTTCACCAGATGTTTGGCATTATGTAAAGGTAACATTCATCTGAAAGTGATTATATCAGAAATAGTGTGACCAGCAGGACTAGGGAAATGATTGTCCCCCTGTACTCAGCACTGCTGAGGACCCACCTTGAACCCTGTGTTCAGTTTTGGGCCTCTCACTACAAGAAGGACATGGAGGTGCTGGAAAGAGTTCAGAGAACAGCAACAAAGCTGGTGAAGGGTGTGGAGAACAAGTCTTATGAGCATCAGCTGAGGGAGCTGGAGGTGTTTAGTCTGGAGAAAAGGAGGTTGAGGGGAGACCTTATTGCTCTCCACAACTTTTCTTCCAAGTAACAAGCAATGGGATGAGAGGAAATGGCCTCAAGTTGTGCCAGGGGAGGTTTATATTGGATATTAGGAAAAATTTCCTCACCATCAGGGTTGTTAAGAGCTGCAACAGGCTGCTCAGAAAAGTAGTGGAGTCACCATCCCTGGATGTATTTAAAAGATATACAGATATGGTTCTTAGGGACATACTTTAGCCGTAGACTTGGCAGTGCTAGATTAACAGTTGGACTTGATGGTCTTAAAGAATGATAGGATCTTTTAGGTTGGAAAAGATCTTTAAGACCATCAAGTTTTCCAACCTAAAAGATCCTATCATTCTGTTATTCTATGATTAAAACAAACACTTAAGTGATCTAAGAAAGATTAAAAATTGTTGTCATCCCAACGAAATACAAGCCATAGTAATTCTGTTTGCAGACCAAAACTATTTTAAGCAGTATTTAAAAAGACTTTGTTTGTTGTCACAATTTCTGACCATTAGTAGTAACACACTTATACAAGATAACAATTTCCCTCTCATATTTCTGAGATTTTAATTATTTACATTTTATTTTATCAAAGCTGATCTGTTGTTCCTTTCTGTCAGAACAAAAAAAAATGTCATCTAAAGGGTGTTTGAAATAACCACTGTAACAGAATGCAGTTCTGTGGTTATTACAAGAGGCCAAGTTTGTAGAAGACTTGAGTAAAACAAACCATTACAGATAAAGAAAAGGAGTAAGCTGTGTTCTGTGAACAGTAACACCAAATACCCTGCCTGAAAAAGTAATAAAAAAATATGATGCTGGATTAAGTCTCCTTGTTGTTATTGCTTTTACAGCTCCAAAACTTGATCTATTTTAGACATAGCCAGGAAAATTACCTCCTGGAAGATTCGGAAAAAGAATAAGAGAAGTAGTTGTATGTATTTCTTGGCCTTTAATAAAAGTCTCTAAATCAAATAGTCAGTATACCTCCAAGAGAGTTCACCTTTCTTATATTTAGATTCTCAAAGTTATTTAGGCACTGTACCCTGTCTAAAATTAGTGGAACATCTGGAGCCTGAAAATAACCTATACACATTTCTCAGTATAAGCAGGCACAGTTTCCAAGGGCCTCCTAATACCTTGCCTTGTGCTAAACTGTGGGTAGAGCCAAACTGCACACATTTCTGACTACTGTCCAAGCAGTCCTAGCCCACTCTGCTGGTAAAGGACAACATTTGCCATGGGGATTGTTCCTCTCTCTTCCCAACATCACAGAATCACAGAATGTTAGGGATTGGAAGGAACCTCAAAAGACCATCTTGTCCAATCCCCCTGCCGGAGGAACACCTAGATGAGGCTACATAGGAAGGTGTCCAGGCGGGTTTGAATGTCTCCAGAGAAGGAGACTCCACAACCCCCCTGGACAGCCTGTTCCAGTGCTCTGTTACCCTCATTGAGAAGAAGTGAGCTTACAGCTTTTTCAAATATTTTTTTCGTCTATAACAAATATTTTTTTTTTCTATAGCAAGACTATCTACTTGCTTCCCTCTAACAGCTTTGGCTGTTTTGTCCTTAAACTAGAATTTATCATCTCCCCAAGAGCTAAACAGTGTAGAGTGCATGTTAATGAGACTGATCTTAAAAGATAATCTGCACGTGACTGTTAACACTTTTGCAGATGTGGCCCTCAGCTTATGTCTTGCTGTTACGGAGTAGTGGTTATATCATTACCTAGGAAGAGAGCTCTGTTGAAGCAATGAGAAAATGCTTCATTGCACCATAGATTGGGTTTTCTTTTTTTTTTTTTTCCCCTGTTATTTCTTCATTCATCTCTACTGTCTATGTAATTTCTTAGACATATTCCAAAACGTCTGTGTTTAAAAGAAGATGGTGGGTTAACCCCGGCCTGCAAGTAAGCACCACCCAGTTACTTGCTAATTCCTACCCCTACCAGCAGGATAGAGGAGAGGATCAGAAGAGTAAAACTCAGAAAAATTCACATGTCAAGATAAAGACAGTTAAACAAGGGAAGGAAAGAGGAAAAACAAGCAAACAAATGATAGGAAGACACTCACCACTTCCCTTCAGCAGACCAATGCCCAGCTAGTCTCCAGCAACAGCTACTCTGGAAGGAGGGCACCAGCATCCCCAGTTTTATTGTTGAACATATTATAGAGCACTGAATACCTGTTTTGTCTATTATGGTCAGCTGTCCTACCTGTGTCCCCTCCCAAAGTCTTGCCCATCCCTGACTCATTATGGTGGCAAAGTATAAAAGAGAGATAATGTTGATGCTGTGAAAGCTCTCTAGATCAACAGATAAAATACTGGAGAATCTATGCTTTGTTGCAGTCAAGGGAATCTAATGAATTCCTTTGAAATTACCAAGGACCCTTATTTCTAGAAAAGATATGGAAATGTCTTTGGGGATTTTTTTGGTCATTTTTTCTTACTGTGTAATTTAATATTACATATGAAGCATTTAAAACTAGACTGGAAAAAATACTGTAAACACACATCATGCACTCCTCTACTGCTAGCACTAGCAGCCATTTCTCCTAATGATATATCTAATCTTGATTTCCACTTTATGAAGTTTTATATATTATTATTTTCAGTCAGGAAGAGCAGAAATTGGGACAGCGGTGTAGATGAAACACAAAGTTTCAATGTTAAGTATAATTTGTGGTGCAATAGCAGAAGGAGTAATATGTGGCCTGAAATTCTTTCTCTTAGTAGAATTATTGCAATTATAAGAATTATTATAATTAAGATATACTAAATAATTTAAATTAGCTATCTAGAATTCTAATAATTTCTTTCAATTAACAACATTCTTATCATAGTCTGTATGTAAAACACTGTTACTGTCTGTAACATCAACTTAAATTTCAAGCTGGACTTTGCAACACTTCACAGTTGCCTTCCTTGTGAGATTAAATTATTAGAACTGTTATTTACAAGAATAAAACCATTCATGTGTAAATGACAGTTGTGAACATAACATATTATCTGATCAAAAACATTTCAAATAGAATCTAAAAAGGCAACTTTGAAAAAAGACTGGTTCAGACACATAGTTGTATAACAATGATAAAACCAAACTTGTTAAAAGAAAATGTAAAAGCTTTAAAATCTAAGGCTTAAAAAATATTATTGGAGTTGAGTCTTCAGAATTCTCAGTTATGAACTTCTGGATACTAAGAAAGTAAAAAGTTTATCCGAATTATTTAACTGCCTGGATTATTTAAATAACATTTATTCAACAGTGATGATTTTGTTTGTTTATTTTTATTTTACAAAGCTTGTTTCAAACAAGCACTATTTCATGCTAGGTTAAAAACAAAACAAAACATAATGCACAAAAACAAAAAAACAAAGAAACAAACACAAACCACATCTTAGGCCACAGAACCTACACTTGGATTTGTAACCTGAAGCAAGGTTTGGGATTTTTTTATACAGATCCAATTATAACCAAACTGCATTTAAACCAACATGAGAAAAACAGCAAATATCACTAAGCCACAGGATAATGACAAAGGAATACTGTTATTTTAACAACTTCTTTTTGTAATCCAAGTGTAAAATACAAATGTATTACGTTACATTGTGGTAATAATTTCTCATATTGTTAACACTTTGTGTAACTTAAATTAATTATATTTGGAAATTGGTCCTTCAGTGATGAATAAGTGAATGGAGTTAAATCCAGTTGGTGGCCAGAGACAAGTAGTGTTCCCCAGGGCTCGGTATTGGGCCAATTCTGTTTAATATTATCAGCTACCTGGACAAGGGGATTGAGTGCCCTGTCAGTAAGTCTGCAGATGACACCAAGCTGGGTGGGAGTGTTGATGTGCTTGAGTGTAGGAAGGCTCTACAGAGGGATCTGTACTGTCTGAATCGATGGGCCAAGGCCAATTGCATGAGATTTAACAAGGCCAAGTGCTGGATCCTGAACTTGGGTCACAACAACTCCAGGCAGTGCTACAGGCTTGGGAAAGAGTGGCTGGAAAGCTGCTCAATAGAAAAGGACCTGTGGGTGTTGATTGACAGCCGGCTGAACATGAGCCAGCAGTGTGCCCAGGTGGCCATGAAGGCCAACAGCATCCTGGCTTGTATCAGGAATAGCATGGCCAGCAGGACCAGGGAAGTGATCATTCCCCTGTACTCAGCACTGGTGAGGTCGCAGCTCGAATCCTGTGTTCAGCTTGGTCATCTCACTACAAGAAAAACATTGAAGTACTGGAAAGAGTTCAGAGAAGGGCAATGAAGCTGGTGAAGGGCCTGAAGAACAAGTCTTATGAGGATCAGCTGAGGGAGCTGGAGGTATTTAGTCTGGAGAAAAAGGAAGTTGAGAGGAGACCTTATCACTGTCTACAACTACCTGAAAGAAGGTTGTAGCATGGAGGGTGTTGGTCTTTTCTCCCAAGCAGCAAGGGATAGGATGAGAGGAAATGGCATCAAGTTGCAATAGATGAGGTTTAGACTGGATATTAGGAAAAAATTCTTGATTCAAGTTATCTTAATTTGCTTGACTTAAGATTCAAACACAGATAGCCTGAATCATGAGCAATTGCAAGACAGCAAAAGGCCATTGGAGAGATTTTGCTCTTTATTCTTTGCTGAACAGTACAACCGCATAGCCCAGCCCCAGAGAAGGCTGACCAAGATATCTGTAAGTAGCACTAACTGCTTGACTTTTCCAGACTGGAAAAGACTGTGACGTAATATAGTCACCTCCAGAGGCTGTTTAGCTGAGAGCCGCTTCTCAGCCTGCCCTGTAGACCATGATACTGCCAGGCCTCTGAATGTCTTCTTGGCATATCCCTCTCTTGCTCAGCATGGGCTTTCATGCAAGCATTTACTAGAGAGGATTATGGGGCAAGCATACAGAATTGAATTGCATCTTGGCTTGATGTGTGATCTTAAAAGGCCCCTTCAAGCTGCTTCAGTCTTTAAAAGGAACATGAAGAAGAGAAAATGAAAAGGAGATTTACATCTTCAAAGAATGTAAAAAAACTCAAATGCCAGTGGTGCCAGATCTCCATTGTTTTTAATTTCACAATTGTTATTTTGATATCTATTCAAAATGATAGAAAAGAACAAGAATTTTGAATGCCTAAAACACCCTACCAGGATCAGAGAAAGGACTGAATTTATGTTTTCTGACTATTGTTACTATCTTATTAATATTCTGTAAATAAATACAAGTCCAACATATCAGTGTGATGGAGAAGACTTTAGTTTTGTGATTCACTGAGGGCAATGCGTTTTTAGAGGAATCTGAGTCAGTAGAGATAGGGATTTGTCATAGGGTTGAAGGAAGTTCTTTCATGCAATTCGTGAGCATGGAAGAAATCACAAAAATGAGAGTGCAGAAAGAAAGTTTCCAGGTTGGCATCTCAGTAGCAAACAGATGTGAAAGTGAGAGGTACATGGCATCACTTGTGAGGTAATTTTTTGGTTTATGGACTTTTTTAAAAAATCACTTTCTTCCTCTGAACAGATGTTTTAACTACTACAATAGATGATGGCGCAAAAACCAAAACTTAAGTAATTCTTATTTGTGCCATCCAGAATCTTTGTGTGCATCATCAACAGAAAACTTGAACTATGTTGGAAAGACACAACACATGTATCAGTACCACATACTGAAGAGCGAAAGTAAAAAATTATATACATGAATTGCGTATATCCAGGCTTCTTCTACAAATGAACATTGAACCTTATACTGAATAATATACTTTGTTAATAGGCAAATGTCTATTTTGCTGAGACAGAAATTAAATTAATATGTAATAGCAACAAAATTTCCAGTTTGTATATTGTATATCATATTGTATTTTTTATTGGGGAAAAAAATCAATAATTCTAAAATCAAAAGTCCATTATGTACCATGCCCCCTTCTATTCTGTGCTTTTTATTATTTTGAATGTTGTATGTCACTACTTTATTTCCCATAAGCATTCTTTGAAATTTCTCTTGGCTATAATGACATGTCCACCTACTGTTAGCTGAAAGACAAATATCTAGATTCAAATTAGATCACAAGCATCTACTATTATTTCTCTAGTATGGTACCTTTTCTGTGAAACAGTTCAACACGTGTTTCACTACAAAGTATCTAGTGAGTTGAAGTTCTATCCTCTATTGTCCCTACTGCTTTCCTCCCTTAATATTCCAAGAAGATGAGGTAGTGTTCGTAATGTGGTTTTAAGCAGAAAAAGTCATCCATTTTATCTGCTGTTGCCTACAACATCAAGGGGTTTACTCCTTAGCTACAAAGAAGGATATATTGATCCTACTGAAGGTAGTAGAAGAGCTCAAGTTGATTTGAATATGGCAAAGATTTTGTCAAAAAGCTCAAAACCTGGTCCAACGTTATGCCTTCTTTGGAGAAAACTGATCATTGTCCTAAATGTCTATATACATTGCATGTTAGAAAACTACGGTTACCTATGCAAGCTCTTAATTTCCTTTCAGGCTTCATTTATTTCACTGAATTCAGTGACTTCATATTTTTTTACATATACAGAACATATAAAATACATAACCGATCAATACAGAGCAAAATAAAAAATAATGTGATATCATTCTTAAGTTGTACAAATATATAAAATAATAAAATTCCTAAATTCAGTATATATCTGTGAGGAATTCAAAAGTTACTAGTTTTTCTCATTATGCTGACTTTACACGAGTAATTTCTGATGTGTGTCACATATGAGGTTTTAAATAATTTTATGTTATAAGACAAGAAGACATTTCATATGACCCATGAAGTTCTCTTTATTTATGCAGCTAAGCCTATTTTTATTTGGTCATGGGCAAGGCTGGCATACTTAAAGTAAGTGACAAGATTGTTTCTTGTCATGAAATAGTAAAGATCTATTTTTCCTTCCTAAAGCAAAACACTTCCCTTACGGCATTTCATGAGTTTGCATTTAAAAAAGCAACAGTGATTTTGCTTGTCTCCTTGGAGATCATTAATATTATTTTTCTTATTGTTCAATAAACAAGATAATCTAAAGCAATTGAAATACATTAATATTAATAAACTGTCAACTTTTAGATATTCTGAAGTAACATTTTGTGAATAAATCACAGATGAACTAACATCTTGTCAATAAATCATAAATGTATGTGTGCACTTATTTGCACACAACTGAGATTTGTCATATACTTAAATATATGTGTGCATACAGATGTATGCTTGAAAACATGCTGTTAAAAAAAAAAAAAAAGTCAAAATAGAAGTAAATTCTGTCAAAAAACTATGATAGCAGAAATAAATAATCCCACCATCTGCTCCTGCTCTAGATCTTTCCAGTTAGAGTGTGAGTAACATTTTCTAGTAAAAGTAGTAAAAATTCCCAACAGGAAAACAATTAATTTGTGATGTAAAATTTACCCAGTGTCTGTAACTGGGCCAAATGCTACAATTCAGTAGCACTTTTTAAAATGTCTTAGGAATTTTTCATTGCTAGAGGTGCTTTAGAGAAGTCAGTTCAAAGGCTGAGTCCATAGCAACTCATGACATAAATTGTGAAGCTTTAACAAAGAATTCTGTTAATCTAATCCAAGAGTCCTTTCTTAAATTGTAAAAGCCATCTATAGACAGGAGTTTGGTACAGAAAGGATATTCCTTATTTTTGCAAGCCTTGGCCAAATACCAACAGGTGGGCTTCCTGACTTCTCTGAATGTTTCCATATCTGAATGCCCGTAAGGTGCTTCCACTTCAGCTACTGCTGCTGCCTATACAGCAGAAAAGCAGTCAAATGTTAAGCTACCTACATCTTCCATCTGCCAGTCCTTTGAACAACATCACGTGTCTTCACCTGACATCTGTACCAAGACAGATGGGATACGCTGTGCTTTGGCTGGCCTATACACCCTGCAGACAGGCTGTATCCACACTGACTAGTACATGAGGTCCAGCTTTTCTCCCCCAGAATTCTCTGGAAGTCTCTTCAAACCTGCCTCTGATCTTCATCCAAGGGCAAGAAACAAACCTGAGCATAATGAAAACATGGACCTACGCTCCAAATGGAGAGTAGATATTTCTGTTCTGTGACCTAACACTATCCTGAGGAGAGCTGCCAGACGTATTCCATTTCTTCTACAAGGTGTGAGATGATCTCATTCAATAGGACCCCTGGATGCAGGATTTATGTCTCAATATCTAAAATGCATGTGAAAGTACTTAATGTGTCGGCTTCTTTTCAACTGGCAATTGCAACAACTATGTTTCATTCAGCATCTGCAAATGTAACTTGCAACTTTAATTTGTCAGCATGAAGTGACTTGACTTACGAAATTCAAAGGAAAACGTTCATTAGCACTCAGTAAGTAAATATAGACCACTAAGATGAGTCTCCTTCTGGCACATCAGACTGTATGACTTTAATTCAAAAAGTTAATGCTCTGCCAAAACATCTATAAATACCATTTAAAAACCACATATAAATGATGAAATAATAAAACAATATCTCTTGAACTGTAGAAATGATTACATGTGTTAACAGAGTCTATTCTTTATTTAAATTCATCCTTTCATTTATAAAAAAAAAATGTTGAATTTAATTAATTGCTGGTTTAATTGAGTACGATAGTATCTATTTTCCATTCTAGTTACAGTTTCAATGAAAAGGCTAAATTCTATAATATTTTTTCATTTTGTCTTCAGAAAGGTAGGAATTTGCTATGATCTGAGGAATCCATTATTCTTTCCTTCACAAATGTTTACAAATGTGTTCAAAGTCCTTTAGTGAAAATTCAGTAAACAGAGCTTCTATGTAAATTTCATATAAAGACACCAAAAATGCTAAGTCATGTTAAAAAGATATACTTCCATTAGCACTTTTTTTTTTCTTTTTTGTTAAAGGTCAATACAATTACTGTGCACAGTGGTATCTGGAGCAGAGTTTTGCTACCAACTGTTTAATGCCTTTTCTTCTTTCTGGTGTTCTTCAGCAAGGTCTCTGTCCCCACCATCATATGTTCTTGCACCAAATCCAGACAGGACGTGTACTTGGCAGTTACATGATCCATATGTCAACGCATGGAATAGTTTTTGTTTAAGCAATGGACTACATCTAGGTACCTGAATATCCAATTTTCATCACATATCAAATACTTTGCCTGACTAACGGGAAAGCTAAGCAGCTGACTACATGCTCAGCACAATGTCTGCTTCCTAATTGTTGTCTCTGCTTTCAGGGGACAATTTTTTTTTAATATGTTTTTGTTTTGAGGCAGTTTATTTCCTTGTGCATTTTGTAATTCAAGTCTTTCACTAGTTCCTAATGAGATCCATATGCAAGTTGATCAAACGGTTGTATCCCCATGGCTACGTGGGATTCACAGCCCACACTGGTCTAAGATCCATTCAAAAAGCATTAATCAGAAATTATAAATAAACTAAAGCCCCTTTGCTAGATAAAGGCAGTGGATTTTTATTGGCTCCTACTCAGCAAATGGCAGGATTTTATTACTCTTGACAGAGACTGCCTGTCCATCTGGCCTCATGCATGCCTGCTGCCTGATGAGTGTCTTGATAAGAGTTTTGATTTTCTCATAGTAACACAGAAAGTCTACAGTCCTCTATCCCCATTTAAGGTTAGAGTGATCTCCCTAAAGCATATCAATATTCAGCAAAGGTTGGGAATTTAATTGTTACTGGCTCCTCTAGGCAAAGCATAGACGAAAACCTACGTTTTGTTTTCCCTGTTATTATCTTGCAGATTTTATAACAAGGCTTCAGATAACCTTATTTCATAAAAAGGATATACTAGTAGCTGTACTTTACTCATCTCAAAAACTAAGATTAAACAATATTTTTGTACTGATCATTTATTTGAAAACTTGAATTTATATGTTGAATTTATAGAGTCAGACTGTGACTGATGTAGGTGAAATGAAATGCACATTAGTGATATTGCAATGTTTAATGCTTGATAAAGAAAAAAAAACCCTGGGAAGAATAGCATTTGTCATCATCGTAACTCTTTCTCCGTTCTAGTCTCTCTGGATGCTTCTCTCCAAGTAACAGACATTTTACTTTACATGCTATACTGAGGTATGTGTTCATATTTCTTCAATTCTGATATAAGCATTGAGTCAACACCAGATGCTTAAAATGTATGGCAAAAATTGGGCTCAGGCATCCACTTGATCATCTCTAGGGTTCTGTGACTAGCATGAATGGCATTATGTAGACCAAAGAAAGTAAGCACTAAATGCTGTTTCATTTCATACTGTTCTGAAACAAATAATGTTAGGAAGACTACATACATAAATCAGAATTCTTTATTCCATCCCAGGAAGTTAAAAAAAAAAATACATTAAAATAGCCAGCAAAATACACTAGTTGTGTCTAAATCAGCTATTTCTAGTCCTTTAGGCTTACTTATTGACACAATCATGGAATTGTACAAAATAATTGATTCAAATAACAGCTTCCCACATTACACTTGGCTTCAGCTGGGCTTTCCATGACACAGTGAGTCACCTAGGCTCCTCTTGCAGTGGAGGAAAGAGTTCAAGTATAATTTCCCAAAGAATGCAGGAACATATTTTGTCATACTTTGTTCCATTTTACCCTCCAGTGTGTGTTTCTTCAACTTTTTTTCCCTTTCAGAAAATACATGGTTTTTAGAAAAAAGAAAAAGAAAAAGAAAACAATGAAAAAAATAACAAAACAACAACAACAACAAACACAGACAAAGAGAGCAAAGAAACAAGAAGTACCTTTCTTATCTCATTGCCTTCCAGTAACTGTTCCAGTCAGTTCAGAATCAGAAATGAGAGATAAACTCTGCATGAAAAGTATGGTATTTCTAGTAACAGTCCAGCTGACTTCTACTCCAGAATTGCATAAACTTTTTTTTTCTCAAGATGTGTATACAAAAAGACTCCTCTTAACTGCAGTGAACTGATCCCTTCTTCCCAGTTTAATGTTCTTTTATTTTCTATAGATTATTTCTCTTTATTAATCAGCCAGACAGTTTGAAAGGGTATCTTGCAAATAATGTTAATAGCTTGCAATCTTTTTTGTGTCACTATGGAGGCTGCAGTCGAACAGCTTATTATCAGTGGAAGGCCCAGTTCAGTTGCCCATACATAGGGGCAAGCAATGAGGTTCATTTAATGAAGCTAAAAGTATAGTCCAGGTCTTGTAGTAAACACTGCTAACTATCTTTAAAGTATAAACATGACAAGCACATCACTTTCTTTGAAAGAATTTTACAACTTGCAGTTTACAAATGGCCTCCTCTTGCAAAAACTTAAGCGAACACTTTTCTGTGAATATATTGAGAGAAGACAGTGATTTCTGTAACAATTCTCAAGGGTCAGAGGAGACCACAGAACCTCAGAAGTTATTCTAGTCTCTCCTCTGTCTCAAGACTCGATGAAAGGCAACTTAATCATCACTGACATCACATCTTCTTGAAAGCATCTTGAGATAGAGACTCCCAGCTAGTCTCCTGCTTATTTCTCCTTACTGTTTCAAAGTTTTCCTTGTGTAAAATCAAATGTCTCCAGCTGCTCTTTAAGCCTTTTGCCACATGTTCTATCCACAGTGAACAAATAGAACACTTTCCTGTTTTTTTCCATATATTCAGAGTCCATTGCCAAATCTTCCTACAGTATTTTCCTCTCTAAATTAAACAGACCTCTTCTCTTTTCTCTTCCATGGGATTTGTTACAGCAAAACATATTAAAGTGTGCATTTCTATCTTGCTGAGAGTTGCATGCGACCAATTTTAAGACTATCCCTGCAGGCTGTTTTTGCTTGGTTTATTTGAAAATACTTCAACTTCTGCTTCCAGTTGCAAAGTCTTAGCTTGTTTTAGCTAAATTTCTTTCTATTTGTCCTCTTTATATCATTTAAAGTATATGCCTGTCTTTATACTGCTATTAATAACCAAGCATATAATTGCTCTATTATAAACATTACCCAGATGTCAGCTGTAATGTGCTGTATTTTAGTCTAATTATGGATGTAGACCTTGGATCATTTTCAAAGGAGCTGTTACTATCAAGAAAATTTCCCAACTTTTTAAATTAAGAAACAAAAATAGAGGCAGAAAACATTATTTATTTAGACACTGAAACGTGCATTTTGATGTTCTGTGATGCTTACTGACATAATAGGGACAACACAGGTTTGTCACTGATGTGACATTGGAAATGTTACTGAATTATGTCATAGTTTAGACAAATTTTAGCTTAGTAATTTTAAGAGATGAAGTAAATAAAGCCAAATACTTTATTTAGAACATTTTCTTAAGTAAACAGAGATGGATATGTGGCAACATGCACTGCCACTGATGATGATCAACAGTATTCCCATTCCAAGTGACAAAAATTTGAAAAAAATTTCTGAGGTGAGTGGTGTGTAGACAGTTTTACAGTTTTAATAATCCCAAAATAGTCACAAATTTAAAACAAGATAAATGTAAAAGTAACTCAGAATAAAATGGAAATAAGAGTTCTATATAGCATTTAATTTACAAGTCCTTAGCTTTCTCTTCCAGCTTTGTACTTAGGCCAACTTCTGTCATAGTAGAAGAGAGGCTTAGATTAAATTTGAAAGTTAAGGAAGATCAAAAACATCTCAGATGTGTTTCAAATCTATCTCCTTAATATATAAATGTGTAAAAAATATGCATGTATGTTTGATTGGTATATAAATTAAAGTATACTTAAAATTTATTCAAATATATTACACAATCTTTCTCATTTTTAAGAACACAGTCTCATGAAACTGAAAGCCTACGTAAAACAGATGATACAATGTATTTCTGGATTAGGTTGATTTTGAACAGTTATTGCTCTGATGTGAAAGCTGTTTTGGGACTGCAGTAGTCTCTTCTAGATACTCATGAGTCTTACTGCTTAAAATTCACTATCTGGCTAATCTTCAAAGATAAAATATAAGCTATATGTACTATACAGTAAAACTCAAAAAATCAAGCAATAATTTGATGCCTCAGTGATAATGAAGGTGGGATTCAAAATCACAGCTAAGCATATTAAAATAGATTAGATATCTGTAGAGAAGACTGTTTTCAGAATTTAATCTCATAGAACACTTTAAGCCTACTATGGTATAGCTAAACTGAAAATATTCTGGAAATCAAGTGAAATGTAGACAGTTGGATAATGCAGTTGTAGCAAATGTACATATTTAAAATGCTTTCTCTTGAGAAAAAAGAAAGACTAGTCACATGCTACATAAAAAAAAACAGCTATTCCCAAGGAAAAGAGTAGAAGATTAACCATTAACCAGATACCATTCTCTGGTCCTTCACTGCAGCCAAATGGCACAATATAGCTCACGTCCACACACTCAGATTCTCTTCTTCCACATCTGCATTAACAGATACATGGTAAATACCATGCTTGGCTCTCTATCTAGCGGGCAGTTTGTTTGCATAGCCTAATGTGGCACCAGCAAGGCTGCTAACTAAATAAGGACAGATGATCATGGGCTGGTGTCTGAGCCAAGGCCTTGTCTCTCTTTTATTCAGTACTACACACATGGCCTTCCAGATGAAAGACAATTTGCTGCAATATTATAAATACTGACCAGGAGCCTCAGATTACTGGAGCACATGCAAGGTTGTTAGACAAGTCATGAGACACAAGAAAGCCCACAAACTTAAATATGAAGCAACTCATGGATTTTACAAAGGGCTATTGCAGTCCTAAAACCACAGATACCAAGTTCCCTCCCACCATTAGCTCTCAGTCCAAGTTCTAGAAATATTAAATAAAATAATCCTCTACTTGTTTGTGTGAAATGTAAATGGTCCTATTTATGAGTCCATTCTGCTGACAGATTTAACTGAAGATAACAATTTAACATCTATGAAGAAAAATGTAAAGTTCTCATAAACCACAAGGTCAAGTCATAGTAAGCTAATTTCCTCATGGCAATTTTAACGGTAAGTATGAGACAACAGGCAGATCATGCACTTGTGACAACACAAACACTTCTGACAGAGGTTAATTTCATATCTGTCATGATAGCTAATAATTGAGCATTAGGGTAATTGGAAGTAATGTTTTGTGTCAACAGTACTCAGAAATGCAGATTTATGTGGTTAAGATGTCTTGGTATGTACAAAGTTTAATTGAGTCATGAATGTAAAAGAAGATGAATAGTATAGCTCTTGCGCCACAGAAGCAATTACAAATTATTCTTTCCATATTAATTTGCAATTCAGGATTGAAATAACATAATTTCTTGTCTATTTTGATGACCTTTTGCTGTTTGATTTGTAATAGATATGTGTGATAGTGTAACATACATGAAATTAGTTCACTGGTTCAACCTTCTGTTTCTCTGAAAAATTAGGCAACAAGGCAACTTAAATAAGTTTGGGGTTTTTTTTAATATATACTGAGGATATATTTGGATAATTTGCTAAATTATAACCCCAGTGTCATATGGAAACATGCTATCAACAAACCTGTACAAGTAATCTGTTTCTCTAGTCATCACAAAACTTTTCTGGTTTTACCATCCTTAGGAACACTGGTGCACAACTGAGGAGAAGTTCCATCATGTGGAAAGTGGAATTAGAAAACAAACTTTTCATAAAATTGCAACAGATTTAGGGGTGGACACAAAGCATTTAACATTGACAATTATGGGCAATATTTTTCTCCATAAAGTATTCACACTTCATTGTTCGATAGTTAGGTCTAATTTTGTTGTATCTAAAACAGAAATGGAAATACAGAGAACAAATAATTAGATTTGTAATTTGTTGTAAATTTTCAGCTGTTAGTTAATCAGCCAGAATATGGGTATAAAACACAGCAGGTGATCATGAAAAAGCAAGTGAAATCCTAGAATGTGTGAAAGGAAGTATTACTGTTGGAGATAAGGAAGTATTAGTGCAATTAGACAAGGCACTGGTAAGACTTCCTCTGCAATACTGCATACACTGTTCTGATAGCCTGTGTTTAAGAAAGATTAATTAAACTGTAATAGTTGCAGAGAAAGCCTGGTATGATGATCAGGGAAGAAAGAGCTTATCTTGTAAGAGGAGACTGAAATAACTTAATGGAGTCTGATAGGGTATATCATTGCTCTCTATAAATACTTCAGAGGTAGATAAATGCTAAAGAAGGAGAAAGCTATTTAAACTAAAAGAGAAGGTTGACACAAGAACAAATGGGTATAAATGGGAAAACTTAGGCTGGAAATTAAAAAATAAGTGAGGTTCTGGAAGGTCTTAAAGAACAAATCTAACTAGTTTAAAAGTGGCACAGGACAAGTTCAGGAACATAAGACATGCATATGCAAAAATAGGAAATATCTTGGAATGATGGCTAAGAAAATAATTTCTTCTCTGTATTCAAATTTACTATGTTCACCTGCATATTCCACGTTATGAACTATATAAAACAATCAGAATATTGTTGTTTGGTTGGTAAAGATAAAAAGGCTGTCATTATTGATTCAAAATGCAATATATTTCAAATTTCAAAATCCAGATTAATGATACATAGAAAACCTACTGAGTCTGGAGCCAACACTTTATCTGAACCTTTTATTTCCAGAAAAAATCAGGGTAGAAAGGAGGGGCCTTCAAGAGGTATTCCCTTTTAGTGTTTGTTTGGACACAGAGTTGTGTAACTGGGAATGCTGAGGGCAGAGGAGGGGAAGCCAGAAGTCAGAAAATATCTTACAAACATTCAGAGAATATTTTACAAAAAAAGCTGGCAAGAGACTTAACATCCAGTATGGGCTGCAAAGCCAACAAGTGAGGAAAGTCTTTTGAACATTTTTTTGTGATATTCTGGCTTGATTTTAGTTTCAGTCCTTTTCCTTACACTTTTCATGATGTTTTTATCTTAGTTTGTTTCTGTATCCGCTCCTTGCCAACTTATTTCTTTCCTACTAGTTTCTTTACCTTTATTCTTGTTTCCCTTATTTGTATCTTTCTTTAACTCCGAACTAAATTTTGAAACTCGTATTTGCCTTTTTCCCACCTGCCTGTTCAGCAGCTTTTCCATCTGAAAAAAAAATTATTTGGTTAGACTATTAGTTCCTTATAAGTACAGTCTACTTCTGTGAATGTTTTATCGCCTAACACAAAGGTGTCTAAGTTTCCCCTGACAATCAACCTTGACAGTATTGTAGTTATTTACATGAATTAACAAAATATTGTGGAGAGGCTCAGCTGATTGAGATCATTTATTTCTCATCTGCTGAATTTCTACTTGCTTTTGTCATCAACTTTTTGGTATCTTCTGCTGAGATTTGAGAATACACTGTACCTCAAGGCCACTGACAGGTACAAGTGAGATTTTGAGTTTCTGCAAGTAATATAGAGCATAAAGTTATTTTATGCTTTGAAAAGGACTTTGTTGCAGTTGTGAGGAAAAAAAAAAAATTTGTGCAGGTCCACTTGACAGTATAAATATAATAATTTATTTTTTCAATTATACATTTTGGTATACAATTTTTGGGAAATTCTGCATCTGTTGCCTAAGGTGCTTTTTGTTAGGTGCTCAACTGGTTTTCCTTTTATGGTGTAATTTGTTATTGTGACCAATTGTCATTGTGGGTTGCCCTTGGCTGGCCACCAGGTGCCCACCAAGCTGCTCTATCAGACCCCCTCCATCAACAAGACAGGGAGAAAAAATACACCAAAAAGATCATCAGTCAAGATAAAGACCATACCATTACCATAATGGGCAAAACAGACTCGACTTGGGGAAAATTAATTTAATTTATTGCCAGTTAATCAAAGTAGGATAATGAGAAATAAGAACAAACCTGAAAACACATTTCCCCACCTCATGCTTCTTTCCAGGCTCAAATTCACTCCCAACTCTTCTATTATCTCCAACTTAGAAGTGCACAGAGATGAGGAATGAGGGCTGTGGTCAGCTCATTGCACCTTATCTCTGCCACTCCTTCCTTCTCATATTCTTCACTGCTCCAGCATGGGGTCCCTCCATTGGGATACAGTCCTTCATGACATTCTCCAACAAGGGTACTTTCCAGAGGTTGCAGTTCTTCATCAACTGCTCCAGATAGGTCCTTTCCACAGGATACAGACCTTTAGGAATGGAATACTCCAGTGTGGGTCTCCAAACAGGGTCACAAGTCCTGCCAGAAAACCTGCTCCAGCATGGTCTCCTCTCCATGGGCTGCAGTTCCTCTCATGATCCTCCTCCAGTGTGAGCTTTCCGTGGGCTTTTCATAGACTAGAGCTTCATTCAAGGCACCTCCACTGCTTCAGCATGAGGACCTCCACAGGCCTCAGTGAGGATATATGCTCTGCCATGGACCTATTGCAGGAGAACAACCTATATCACCACGGTCTTCAACATAGGCTGCAGGAGAATCTCTGCTCAGGTGCCTGGAACACTTTGACCGCCTCCTTCTTTGACAGTCTACAGAGTTGTTTCTCTCACATGTTCTCATTCCTCTCTCGTAGCTGCTGCTGCACAGTGGTTTTTACCCTTCTTAAATGTGTTATCACATGGGTACCAATGTTGCTGATGGGATCAACTTTTGCCAGCAGTGAGTCTGGAGCCATATGGAACTGGCACTGTTCAACACAAGGGCAGCTTCTGGTGCCTTTTCACAAAAGCCATCCCTTCATTCCCCCTGCTAGCAAAACCTTGCAAGATAAACCCAATATGCCAATACATAAAAAAATCATGTTTTATATGACTCTCACGATGTACACTTAACACTCTCAAAAGTCTCAGATGTCAAGCTCCTTTTTTCTTTTAATATTTGAGGCATATCTATTTGCAATTGAACATATTCATGCAATAGACTCCCTAAACCATAGCATATACTCTGTAAAACTAGGCTTTTAAACTCTACCAAAAAATACAAAAATAGAAGTCATGCCACCAATAATCAGATCATGGGTCCATCTGACACATTAATTAGTCTCCAGTCAGTCCAGTCCACACTCAATACAGTAGACATAAATGGACTACTGTAAGAGAACAAGAACAGTGCAAGTGTATATATGATATTTCTCTGGAGTACTCTCCCTGTCACTCTCTGGTATTTCAGCTCAGGGACTTACCTGAGCCATGAGATTGGCCTGAGAGTTGTGATTTGCCTGCTTTGTAGCCCTTAATGTGTCCCTCTTCCAGGTGCTTTCTCAATTTTCCCTTGACCTACAAACACCTTTTGTATACACACTGTCTTTTGACACAGAGTACCACGTGTCAGTACTCTGTCACATTTTTTTCTTTGTTTTCAACATGACTCCTAATAGCCCCCAGATTTTGTATTACGGTAGACCATTTACCTGCTTCATACCAGTCATGATTTTATACACCTCTATTACATGGTGCAAGGTTCCATTTTCCGTGCATAGTCCTGCCTGCCCAAGCCTTCCTCTGAGCTTCTTTCAGGCCATTTGTTCCATGTCGAACAACACAGCTCCTAGTATTCACCCCTGCAGGACTTTCCTCGTGGCTCCACCACAAGAACCACATTGAAAGTCCATATTCCTCTACCCTTTATTACTTATCTTTCTAAGAATTTGTCATGCACAGGAAAGGCTCTTCATGCTTTATGCCATTCTGCTTAACTTCCAAAGTCTTTGGCAAGGGACTTCGTCAAAAGGTTTTCAGAAATCCAAGAAGACTTCACTAACTTTTATTCACGTGTTGGTTGACTCCTTGACTCTAAAACAGGAATTTCCTCTGGAATTGCAGAGCAGAACACAACAGAACTGTACCCTCCATCCATTTTTCTGAAGAAGAGAAGGAAGAAAGCTGATTTTTATATGTTTACTGCCATGATGTATCAGCTTCAGATTCTTTTTGATGTCAATGTCACTTCCCAGTTCATATTATCAATATTTGACATTTTTGAAAATTAATAACTCAATTACATCCATATGTTCACATTAAAAAATAACATTGGAAGTAGACAATTTAGTCACCCTGCTCATCACAATGTGCTTGAGTAAATTATGTTGGATTCTCCTCTAGCATTTGTACCCAAATATCTTCCAGCTCTGCTCTCATCAAGAATGAGGAAGATTGCTAGTTCTTTGTTACAGTTCTTTTAACAGAATACTTCAATCTCTATTGTTGTAATCTGTCATCTCTAATTAACATTAAATCACTCAAAATTTAAAAAGAAATATAACTAATGCTGAGTCACTCTATTTTATTATAATAAACTTTCCTATCTTCAATAAACAGTCCTTCATAAATCCATACTGAATAGTAAGCTAAATTAACTACATCAGAAAGCCACTTTAGAATAAGCATTCATTAAAGACAGTGACAGCTTAGTAGGAGACAATGCACTACTCATTTCAAAAGTTATGGAGAAAACCTCCATCAAAAACTCTGTTTATTTAGGGAAAGGGTAATTTAATTATCTATCTTCCTGACAAAAGGCATCCTTGTTGACTCAAGATGTAGGTATTAATATATAGGGAATTTATTGTTTCACTTAATCTAACAGCCCAACATCAAATACACTTGGCCCTATAAATGAGCACTGAAAAGTCAAAAAACGAACCAGAAAACATGCAAAGGTTGAAAGAGGAAAGAAGACAAGCTGCTGAAATTCTTATTTTCCTGGCATCATTTTTGCTGAATTATAGCCTACCTTCACTGTGCTGAAGGAAAGTATTTGCCTCTGTAATAGCCTAATGCCCTGTTTCAAGTATATGTTGACACTATTGGAAGTTTTAAACAAGGCAATATAAGTTATTCTGTCTTGTCCCAATAAAATTTCTTTGTCTTTGTTGCTGCAGGAATTGTCTATCCCATCACCTGGTAACCACCTCCTCAGTAAGTAGAGGACTGCTGCTGACTTCTCCAGCTTTGGAAGCTGACTAAGCTATTTCCTGATTATTTATGACCAAACTGCAAAGCTTCTTTGTTGCCCAAACTGTAGCTGAAGGAGCAGCAGTGAATCATTTGTGAATACCCTTGACTCAACAGATATCCCATCCTCCCAGTCAAATTATCCATTGATCACAATGTGGGAACATTATTAAGAGCAATACAACAAAATGCAGCAAGAAAAGTTTTGAACAAGTCAAAATAATGATTCTGTGGGAGAGAGCTTCAAAATGTGCTGTGTTCAAATGCACAGGAAGTGCCTAAAATTAAATGGTGGACAGAGGGAATAAGAAGTTCTCAGGTAAGTAATATCGGTTTGGGTTTTTGAAAATACTACGGAATCCTGAACCCAAATAATATGAAAATGAGAGAACTGAAAATTCTTTTGCAAGACATTCACAGAAGGACAAAAGCCAGGAAACTTTAGTGGAATTTGGGTCACAACTGGCTTTTGAAAAGGTGAAATAATTTAAAGATAAATTGCAAAGGAAGGAACAAAGAAAGAAAATAGTGAGAGGAAATCTCAGTGTATTCCTTCTGGGATCTCTGCTGAAAATACTGAGTAACCTTAATCTTAAGTGGAGTGCTTTACTATTTTTCTCGCTGTGTGTCTTTGTCAGGATTACTCATCCTTTGCCTTTATAAACAAAAGGGAGTTCTTTTTGCAATAATTTCTGATGTTTTGAAGACAAAACCACCAGTTCACTATTCTAACTGCTATCTGAACTGATCAGCAGAAATCATGATCTGTTGATGTTCTGTGGAGAGACCTAAGGATCTGCTTGAAGGTGCACACATGTCACACAAATGACAGTGTTCCCTCATCATATAGTAGCTTCTGGCTATAACTGGCAAAGCTATGGAAAAAGAGCATTTGGTCCATTTGCAAAGGGAGCAATTTCACACAGCCTGTGGATGCTGCCAAGGAATATTTCACATTTAGAATGCCAACATAAATCCAAAGGTCACCAAGCAAGTACTTATGCAGTTAAAATAAGTAATTATTTGGATCAAAGATCATAAAATAAGTATAGAAGCATGCAATAAAATCTCTATATTTAAATCAATGTATGATGGCTTTAAAAATATTGGAAACATTGAAATATTATTCAATTACATCAAATGTAGATTAATACAGTAAGATACAGATAAAAGCAGTAGCCACATGACATTCTACATATGATAAGGGGAGAAACATACCACAATGTCATTTACAGACATTTTTCCTGATCTAAGGGAGTTTTTTGTGCAACTTGGTCAATATTTCATTTTTGTTTGTTCCGCATGTGAAGGAGATAACTCTAACTGTTGAAGTTTCCCTGGAAATAACACCAGTATCAGCAATCATTTGATTTTTCAAATATCTTTTTTTTCACTTCAGTCTTTCTAATGAAAAGTTGCTTAAGGGTGTGATCCAAAAAACATAACTAACAAGTCATTTTGTGCAAATGCAGCATTTATACTTTCTGCATAATGTAAACACTAACTTATGGTAGACAGACTTTAATATCATTGTAATAACTTTATTTGTCTGCAAGCATATTCAACTCTTAGTAACAGTGCAATTCTGAGAGAGAGAAAGACAGAATATTGTTTCAGGAGGTGAAGATTAAAAAATACAAACTGTATTTAAACAAAACACTAACTACTCATTATGGGTGTTGATTAGAAATAATGACATAAAATTGCAAAATAAATGTCTAGTAATAGACCGTGTATGGCAGAAAGGAAGATGAATGTTGAGGGCGGTATAAAGGTGTTGTCTAAGGCCTAAGCCTTGCTGTATTGCTGGTTTGGTACTTCTTTCTTTATATTGCTTTTCCAGTTGATAAATCTGTTTAACTGTAAACAGCTGCTGGCATGATAACAGGTTTAGCTGTAGTTACCAGTGCAGTGACAAATGCCAGTATCCTTCACCTCAGTAATCAACATAGCCTCATTCAAGTGAACTTTCAGTAGGTTTGGGGTTTTGTTTTGTTTCTGTTTTGTTTTAAGAAGTCACAACATGATTGAGGAAAATCACAAACTGTGATTAAAAAAATTCACTATATTCAAATAACTCTTTATGTTAGTCTCATTCCATGTCTGCTTCATATACTGCAGTACCTGAAGGTAATTAATGTATTTAATACTGACAAGATGTTTGTCCTTTTGTTCTGTTTTTGTTTGTTTGTTTTTGTGGGGTTTTTTGTTTGTTTGTTTTTTGTTTCGTTTTTTAAATGAGGGGGTGTGTATTTGAGAGAGAGAGAGAGAGGTGCACAGTAAGATGCAGTCCTGGTATAATTCATATTTCTATTATCCTGAAAGGATGAAGCAAATATCTGAAAATCCTCTACATTCCATAGCCACCACATGTTACTTTGAAACTGAATTCCCTTTATAAATGTAGTAATTCGATTTATGGTTTTAAAGTTATATAAGACTTATCAACTTCCACTCTTTATTGCAAAGAAGACATTTTCTCCCAACAGGCCAAGTGGGATCTTCCAGGGTAAGCCATCTATCTGTAGCCTTCTTACTGTTGATACAGTAGTTAGTGTATTTATTGTGCATGGATGTTATAAAAGGGCAGTTGCTTAATAAAGTGACTAGTAATACAAGAGGTTGAATTCCAAACTTAAAAGCACATGTCATTTCCATTGACTTAATTTATTGGAAAAATCTGTTCCACAATCCTTCCTCTTAATTAGCTTAAGAGTCTCACTTAACTTACAAATATCCAAAGATACTTTGCTGTCTTGGCAGGTCACTGCTACACTGTGGTAGTGTGGCAATGACCTTAGCTATGGGGAGATAGAATAACTTCCCAAACGAAGGAATTTCATGACAAACAGACTAATACAAAAGAATGAGGTCACTATATACATTTTGGGCTAGATCATGAGTTTCATGAAGTAGAGCTCATAAAGCTGAGCTGATTGGAGGTTAACATCTGGGCTGCTAACAGGTGGCATCAACCAACAGTGAAGGAAAGAAATTACTGTTCAGTCTACATTTCTGGACCTGAGCAGGATAAGAAAGAATTAACTGTACAGTCTATATTGAACATGCACTGGCAGAACTGGAGTAGGGGTGGCTGGGAAAAGAAAGGATCTATTTTTTTGGGGGGGAGGGCATCAGGCAGTCAAAGAATTTTATTTCCTGAAGTCATGCATTTGATTTGACTGACTGTGGTATAGATTCAGTCCAGTATCCAGGAAAAAAATAACCTTGAGAATCTATGTCAATAATGAAATGTATTAACATTGTTTCTTCAGAGTCTCTTTTCAGTGTTTAATAGTATTATTATTATGAATTCTGTCCATTTATTTGGTCCAGCAATTATGAGATTTCGAAAATGCAAAGTATTCCTCCCCAATGGATATGGCAGAATACATTACATTTTCCATTATAACCAGCGGTTTCTGAACTTTCTGCTGCAATTGTTTTCCTAATAACATTTGCAAAAAAACACAGTTTGGAATTGTTCTTATGGTGTATTCTCAATTCTCATTAAAGCTGTGTAGGAAAGGAAAAATAAACCTGAAGACAGGAATGTAAAATGTCAATTCAGGAAACAGAGCAACAGCACTATTACCTAGCTCAAGCACAGACTGAAAAAAGTGTAAAAGACAGTAGAGTCTATAAGAAATGTACACAAAGAGATTATGTCAAAGTGTACACTATGTTCATGCAGTGTGGCTTGATCTGCTTACAACTCTACCTTCATTTTGCCATCAATGCTGACACTGTAATCTCTGTTACATCTTTTGTAAGGAAATAACCTTTGCGCCAGGGTAAAATTGGAAGATATGAAAGAGCACATTCAGCATTGGATATATTCTATCTCATATTCACCAGGGTATATCGACACAGTCCAGTGTTATTGTGAATTCCTGAGTTGCATTCAAAGTGTGTTCCTGGCTGCTCGTGCCTGCTTGGCTTTATTTGGCATGTAACTGTTTTTATGAACAATACCATCTAGGTAAGGAAGAGGGGAAGTTTTGCTGATAAACACAGCAAGTGTGTGTGTAATATAAGTTTTGTAGCCCAGCCAGCTACCTTTCCTTTTCTAAATTGGAATGCATAGGACCACATCAGAGGCAGCACCACCTTTCAGTCTAATAAATCTCTTTCTTAATTTTTTCAGAGACTCTGGAGGAATAAAAATCTTCAAATTGAAATATGCCTTTTTATACCTTTAAAATCTAGACTTCACAATCTTTTTGTTGTAGAATTCACCCTCTCTTGTTTACTGGTGTACTCATTTAGCATGGTCTTATAATCTCAGTTTGGCACGTCTACATTTCCAGAGGCCCGTACAGTGATTTTATTCCTTGCTCAAGAAGACTTCATCTTTGAAAACTAATGGAGATCTTTCCTTTGCTGCTTCAGAATAACCTATATCTAAGCCTATGGTGCTACAACGCTACACACACACACATATATATATATACACTATACATATATACATATCTATATATATATATATAACCCTATAGTAAAAGTCATCATGAAGATATTTTAATGAATATATATTCAAGTAGAAAAAACAAAAGATTTGGTTTGTTTCTTTTTGCCTTACACTTAAAACAAAGGCTTTGTAGTCTGTCTAGCAGAGTTGTTATACTTTCTTGTGCACACTATAATTATAACATTCTCTATGTGGTAGAAAAAGTAGTAGACAGCTGGATGTGTTTACTATGATATGCAAATTTAAGTTTAACATTCCAGTTAATGTAGAAAATAAATAAGACTTTTTTGCCTTCTTGCAGATGGGTGTTTGGGAATTGGTTGAAACTGTCCAACTGAATGGAAAATAAGTGCACAGAGAGAGAGTGGATGTCTTTCTCAAAAGTAAACCACTCCCTATGGCTCTGATACATGTAATTTTTGGCTAACATGCAGAGAATATCTGGAGATTTAGGTAAGACTGGTTATCCTTTATGAAGAGATATCCACTATTTCATCCCCTAAAGAATTCTAATTTGGCCATTTCTTAAAAGATTGTTTCTCAATGCAGCTGACCTTTGCAAACATTGATCAATACTTAAATAGGCAGTTGATAAACCAAGATTCAGGCAGCACATGGAATGTTCAGGAAAGTATTTTATTAGTAATAAATCAGTGAAATGAAAATAAACAGAATATTATTTCTCTTTAAATAGTATTTAGGGCAGTGACATTTTTTTTCTTCTTTACACAGCTTTAAAACAGACCTTTTGATATGTCTTGCTCTTTTATTTCTCTGGCAGAATTTTGTGAACCCCCAATGCTCAGGTCTTTTTTATTTTTTTTGAAAGCTAAATTTCTGGAACTGCAAATTTCATATTTTTACTTTTCCATTAATTTCAGCAATGTAGCTTCTACCCAGTTCTTGCAAATAATATGTTAGTCTTTCAAAGTTTGTTGGAAGGTATTAGAAAGGGTTTGGGGGTCCTTGACATGTGATACTACTACATAGGCTCTATGCTGTATGAATCCTGATGAATCTCTGTTGTGTGAGAACTCTAGCCTTGTCAGTTTCTTCCAGTCTGTGATTCTGTGAAGCAGCTATTATTCTTCACAATCTGTGCCCTCCAAGCACATCCATATACATCAAAATTGTGCCTAATCAAAAAATCCCACAGCAGAAAGCATCGCTGAATGGTGTCACAGCTAAAAATCTGTATTCACAGGAACCTACTTGCATTCTGCAAATCTGTATTCAAATTTCACCTGTAGGTGGAATTCTACAAATTATTTTCATAAATTAGCCAAAAAATATTTTGTTTTTGTCTGATTAATCTGACCTTTCTCTAACATGTGTTTTGACTCATTCACACTTACGAAGATTCACAGTAACAGTTTTGCTTACGCTAAGTAATACCTCACCTCAATGACAACACCACTGTCCAATTATTTTTGGAATAATTTATTTTTTACCAGGAACTAAATGGGAGCTGGCCACAATGAATCATGCAAACTCTTTGTAAATACACTAGTAACCTGTGACCAATTTGTTTCAGCCAAGTGTAGTTATATCAGTGCAGACTTTTCCAAAGACAAATTATTTTTTTTTTTTCTGAAGAAAATAATTGAAGATGTAGGGTCTGTTTGAGAAAATAAAATAATAATAAATGGGGAAATTATTATTTACTTTTTTATTATTTTATTTTCTGTTCTCAGCAACCATCTAAGTTAACAGCATTGTTTCTGTTCCATGACTGAAGGATTAAAAACACGGAGGGGAGAAATTAAGTTTCCTTTTTTTAAGTATTTTCTGCTTCTCCCCCAAGTTATCAACTCTATAACTCAAATCCTCCCTAAGCATGTCTTGAAATGATTCGGAATGACTGTTCTTGAAAAAAATGTGTTAACAGGATTATTCATTACTCCTTATGCATCATTTTCTCTGTGTTATTCATATGGCTCCATTCAAATATTTCAGTATTGAAAAGGGGGAAAAAAAATAATTTAGTGAAGAATCCAGGCCTTTTACAAGGATTACACTTAAAACTGAACTCAGTGCTTTCACAGTAATAGAGACAAGATTTGTTAACATTAAAAACATTGAACTGAAACTTGAAAGGAAAAATACTTTCTAAAGCATTAAATATATATATATATATATATATATACATATACTCTGCAATAGTATGAAAATCATAATCACCTCCAAACACTTTCCCCCTCCCCAAAATGAAGCTCCAGTGGAAAATTTTACTTTAGTGGATATACATCTGTCAAGTTGCAGGATTTGACATGCTGACAATTTACAACCTGTTTGTACAAGTATGGAGTGATTACAGTTGTTCATACTGTCAGCTCCCAACTATCACTGAAAACCTGGCTTTTTTAACATAAAACCTTCAAATTTCAAAAACTGATCATTTTGGTGTACGGAAAGTTGCATTTCAGATAGAGCAGACACAAAAATTTGATTATCGACTTGGTAACACCCCACTGAGAAACTCTTTAGGATGGTATCACTTCATTTGGTTGTCTGTCAGCCATGACTGCAGCCCTACAATTTAGCTAGCTTAGTACATTTCTGGCCAAAAATAGGCCAGACTATCTGCCAGTGTTCTTTTTTATGGGTTTCAAAATAAGAAAATCATAAAGGCCAGATTTCAGCAGCCATTGATTACATTGTGTTCCTCTTTTAATGTCTCCAGAAATTAGACACTGAAAAACTATATTTTATTATTGATACAAAAATGCAGGATTCTTTGCCCAGATTATTTATCCTGGTCCAAACCTGTGTTAGGAGGAAATCTGATTACTTACAGAAGGCCATTTTATATCTAAAAAGCTAAAAACCCCTTGGATCTTGTACTCTTGAGTATCAAATAACAAATTACATGACAATGGATAGATTTTGTGTGAGTTCTGTAGAAAAACAAGACAGAATCAACTCAATGTATGGAACAAATCTGACATTTCCCAGAATCACTGCATATAACATTCCTGTTTCTTGGTGTTGGTTATTTAAAAATATGTGAACAAAAAAAATTTAAAAAAAAAAGGCAAGAAAATCACTTAGAAATTAAGAAAATTAAGAAAGGGGTATCATTTTCAGCTGGTACTAGCCTGATTTAAAGGTTATGACCACATGCTGCGGCACTGGTGAAAGGAACTTTGTTAAAGACCCTTATCTGCTCTACATAAGAGCTCTTGTTTGATAAACTTCAGGACTCCATGCTATCATCTTTATTAAAAGCATAACTAGAGACAGATTAGCAGTACTTTTACAAGCACTACAGACAGCATTTATAATTCTTACTGGGCTTACAGAAAATATTTATTTTCTTAGAAAAATTGTATCAGGACGAAAAGACTGAGGTTATTTTTAAAAACCCATAGTAAAAATATAAAGGGAAAATTCTCATTTGATTCCATTAAAGAGTCTGCTTTAGAAGGAAACATTTCTCTGTGATTCTCCAATACATTATAAAAGATGTATATACACATACTAAAAAATAAAATAATAAAATAAAAAAGGATACCTACTTTCTACAGGTTTGATTGCAGAATGACATTTCATTTTTCACTTCATTTCTTCGTTTTTTCACTTTGTTTTTTCCACACATCATTTCCATCAACACTTAAAATTCTACTGCCCCAACAGGACTGCAGAAATCAGTAGGCATTGTTATTCATGTCAATGGCCGTAAGATCAGTGACAGCTTTATAGCTAAATGGGGGACAGAAATTTCAAATAGAGGAGTACTATAAATGTATATATATTTAAGGAATATCAATAAAATAATTTCTGAAATAAGACAACTTTGCATCTGCAAATTTATCAGATGTAAGATGTTTCCATGTCATTTCCACAACAGCATCCACAAATAACTCCAAGAAAGTTAGAAAAAAATTCATAACAACTCTAAATAGAATATAAATAATTTGTAAAAGATTATATGTTGTGCTTTAAAGATAGAGCATTGATAATAATGTTTTTTAGTTTCACCACCCCCAGCTTGCCAAAATCAAGAGGAAAAATACATTTTTTTGTAATGTTACATTCACTTTAATTGTTGAGGTAGGATCTATAGAATTCACTTATATGAATTCACTTATATAAATGACAGCAATTTTAGTTTTCTCATGTTTTATTTCTTAATATCTCAGCTTTTACTCTTCTGCTAACTTCCTCCTATTTTTATATTAGCCCTTCTATTTTTACTATAAGGTTTTCTTCTTTTTAGTCTTCTATTTCTTTGTAAAAAATAATCTAAGACTAATTAACTAATGCAACTTTACAGCTAAGACATCTTAATGGAGTGTACTGCTGTTTGTTTGTCAGACATTCCCAGTGCAGAGCTGAAGGTTTTCCTTCCCTAGTGTCACCATAACAGCATAGTTTATTAATTTGCAGTTTTCATATATATACTAGTGGCATTCATAGAATCATATTTCCATACAAATATTATAGTCTAACTTTACTATGTTTTTGTTTCGATTCTCTAGAGCAATGACTAAGACTTCACCTGACCAGGAGTTCTGATCATTTGATTTTCAGAGAACAATAAGAATCACTATTAATGGCAGAAGTGACTTGAAAGCAAAAACCAAGTTAATGTGTTCAGCTGGGCTTGGGGGTGACTAACGCGGGAGTGACAAGAGTAGAGTTTATACATGTTAGGAGATAGCAGGGGCTGAGCTCAGACTGTGAAATTATATTTGGTAGTGCAAGGAAACAAAAAGTAAGAAAAAATTACATAATTTTTTTCAAAGGAAAATGTATGTAAATATTAAATTATGATCTGATAATGCTAAAAGAAGAATGAGAAAGTATGGTCCGAGAAGCAATCGATATATGGTTGCAGACTGCTTCTTCTCCACTTTTGGCTTTCATAGTCTACATCCCAGGGTCCTGTTTGCCTCTCACCTTTAGCCAGGGAGTGTGGACGAGCATAGTTAAAGCATGTTTATTACAAGATGAATACCACAGTTAGTATTCAGTATAGTTTTCACTGTCAGATGCTCACTTGATGCTTGCCACCACAATTTCCTCTACCAGATTGCCAAAGATCCTGAAAAAACTTGTGGAGGAAGTACTCTGACAGATCTCACTATACACTGTAGCTTGCCAGCATACTTCTAGCAATCTTTAGTAACAACTCCTGAGTCTTACTAGTCTAAGAAGGAATAATTAAACTCATTTAGAGCCAACTTCTGCCTCTACCAGAGACAGTGCAGGAGCTTTTTATAGTGAAACAGCAGCTGACAGTAAGACTGAGAAGCCCTTGATTCAAGAAGAAGCCTACAATACATATATAATTACATTAATTTCTTTGACACTTGGTATGTATTACAGTGGTAAGAAATACTATTAATCATCTTAATATGGTGTTGGGAACACCATGTCAGAAAGATAAGAAACAAAATAAGCTGCTTTACTTGGTATAATCTACTTTTGTGTATGTATGCATACCACTGAAGTTCAGGTCACTGTTCTGACACCTGCTTCTGCAACAGTGCTTGGCCTGTTCAGCTTTATTCAGCTTATTCTAGTCTTGACACACTCCAGAAACATACAAAAAAGAAACCCAAAAAAACAACCAAACAAACAAACCAAGCAAACCTCAGTTTTGTAGAGTTTTGTAAATGACATAGGCACCATGATGCTGTTACTGTGTTTGTGCTCTTACCTAGCAATGAAAGTTTGAATATGACCTTTGCAAAATGTAAGGGAAATGTGCAGGTGTGTTACTATTCTCATGTCTGAGGAAGAGCAAGTTTATTTTCAGAAAATAAATTGTAGGCAAGACATAAATTTGTGAGATAAAAGAAAAACATCTCAGGCAAAAAGTACCTGTACAGTGGCACCAAAATGCTGGGAAGGAAAAAGAAGGAGGGATTTGGATCTATGATTATGGGATAAATAGAAGAGTTAATAGAGTATCAGGAAAGCTCATGTGCTTCATGAGAGCCACAATCAGAGGAAAAATGATTTGAGGAATAGATCAGAAGAAAGATGTGAGGGTCTTAAACACCAGAAGTGGGGACACTAATTTTGAGGAGCAGTGGAGAAAGAACTCTTAGATTTTCTTCCTCTCTTCTGTGTACACTGGGATTAGGCATCTCTTTTCCTGTCTGTTTGTGTACTGCTGTCTCTGTGGAACTCCTTCTGGTTCCACTTGAGGGAATCTTGCCCCTTGGAAGAGGCCTAGAACTCCTGATTAGACAGATTGCATATCCTCTGTGCTTCAGAAGAATGTGAAAAGCCCTTTCCTTCCATCCTCTGAACGTTCATAAGAAGCCTTACATTCTAGGATAAATCTTCACTGAAGATTTCAGTTATTACACGGCAGATGCAGCTGATTAGTCTCAGGCAATATTATAATGGAGCTCCAAGCATAATTAAGGTTACTGCTGACAAGCCCTTCCTATTTAGAGATTAATCTTTTATTTTAAGTGATCTAAAACATGCATGCTTACTCAGATTGTCTTGGACTTTAACTCTGCCTTGTGGTTCATAAAGCAAAGCTGATGATTCAACCTGGGGATCATTTGAGTGAGACATTCCAGGGATACAATCCCCAAGTCCATTACATCATGAATTTTTCAAATTCTGCTATATTTATTGTACACCCATAGGGCTAAAGCTATTATTTTCTTCCTAACTCCAGTTGCACTTAATCACTTGAGATTAATTCCAGCAGGTGAATAAAAATTCCTGTTCCTTTGGACAATTAACATGGGTATTCAGTCTTGCATGATGATTCCGGTTCAGTTGTTTGTTTTTGTTTAAGAATAGGCTTAGGGTACTTCATGATGTCTGCTCACAGAGAACAAAATGTTCAGAATGTGTATTAAGCAGGGATTTGTAACCATTCATTTTTTATTGAACTGAGAAGGACAAACTAGTTAGTATTTCATGCTTACATAGCTAAAAACCAGGGGCTGCATGGTTAAATGTTGAATGTGACGTTTGAAAAATCAGCAGAAGGCATCTGGAATTCTGTATTTAAAATGTTTCTTTTTTGTTTGCCATTGACTGGAGAATAGTATTAAGTCTTTAGATGCTCTAGTCTACTAAAAATCATACTTTTACAGTTAATCAGGCTTCAGATCTTGTTCTAGGATAACGTATTGTGGATAAGATACAGCTCAGTTTTTCATATATTTTGAAGAACACTGAATGTTTTGCCTTTCTAGTTTTGAATACATTATTAACTGTTTGAGGAAGTATCTTTTTCTTTCTTGCTCAGGTTTTGAAATTTTATCACCTGTTTTTGTGACTTCTCTTCCATGGGATGATTTGGGTTTGATTGACTTTGCAGTCAACAGTCCTTAACTTCCTCATGAACTGTGGTGTATTTTCTATTTCAGTTCAGCCTATGAGGCTTTAGTAGTTCTGTTGCGGCTTTGTCTTGTTGGGTTAAACAGTTATCATATTTTTCATTTCAGTATCTCATCTTTTCTACAGACTCCATTTTCCTTATGTTTGTCATTGAGAAATTGATTCATGAGAAACAGTTTTGCTATTATAACATGTATAGACCACAAGAGTATTAAATTGTTCACTGAAGTTTGTTTTAACTATTAATATATTAGTTTTAACTAAAGATATTAAATATTTGATTCTGTAAATACTAGTTTTCCTAATTTCCTGCATTCTTCAGATTTCCTTCAGGGATATAAGGACTTTCAGCCATTTGCAGTGCCAGGCATCCAGGACAGAAAATTATTTAAGGTCCAGGTTTCTCCTGAAAAATGTGAAGTAGCTTTAATCAAGTTTTGAACAATTTAAGCAGTATTAGAGATCTATTCATTAATCTTTACCAATTCCTACCTTAAATTCAACACAGCAATATGCTCAGTATGTTTTGACAGCTGAAAATGTCAAATTTTTTTTGGTGTGAAATAGCAAAATGTAAAATTATTATTTCAGTCTTTAATTTGTAACACAGTTAATTAAGAGCTTTTCCCATATTTAAATGTTTAATGTTTACATATGTTTTGTATCATTATAGAATAATACATTGTCCTTTAATTAGAGGTTTTTATGCCATAAAGGATATCACTGCAAGCTAAAGAAAAAAAACATTGAACTCCATATGATGACAAGACATATAATAAATAATAAGAAGAAGTTGGAATAAATCTCTACAGATAACGTAGTCCATCTCCAATTTAAGGACTAGGCATACCTCTATTTTATTAACACAGCCAGTTCTTAAACCCTGCCAGTGACAGATGCTGCACTGCTCACCCAGATAATCTTCTCCTGTGCTTAACCCTTCTCAACTTTAAAATACTTCTACCTCATGTATCCCCTTCCTGCTTGCTTCAATTAAAGCCTGTTACCCTTCATTATATGCACAGAGAATACAAAGGATGGTTAATTCATTTTCTTCCTGTCACGTTTTTTGTATTTGAACATGGTTTCTATGTGTTCTCTCAGCTTTCTTTTTCTAGATAAAAAGCCTTAAATCCTCTTTCACGGGTCAATTTTTATGGAGTTCTGATCATTCTCAGTGGAATGTCATTGACGGTGATATGTGCTACTTTGACGCATACTGACAAAGCAGCAATAATCAGCTTCCAAAAGATGATCTGTCCTCACTGCTCACTGGCTAGCTTCCACAGTTAGATAAAAGCTCCCAAATGTAACAATAATACAAATAACAGTACTGCCCCATGCCTTTGTACTCTATCAGGATAATGTATTTATTCATATCATAATGCTATCTAAAAAAGACAGTGATGTAGGGATAAAGATAATGCAATTAACATGAAAATAATTCTTACTTGTTTTTCTTCCCAAAAACTAAAAAGATGCAAAAGCTGGTTGCATTACATGTTTCATCAAATCATTTCAGAAGATACTTCCCAATTATTTTTTAACTTCATTTTTTACATTTATAAAAATAAAATAACTGGGACAGATAATGCTTAATGGGGAGATAAAAGTCTAAAACCATGGAATAAAGACAGCCATCAAGGTGCAGTACACCTTCATAAAAGATTGTCTTTGGAAAATCAAATTTATTTTGACAGTTCAAGATTAGCTCTCCTGGTTTAAAATGATTCAGAAAGTATTGTCCCCAAGTGGAGGCACATAAAGCATAAATCTCTGAATAGAGACACAATCACCATAGACAATAACTTCCTCAGTGGTCCCTCATCCACAATTATGAGTGAAGATAGACTTCCTGTTTAACAGATCCTGATTTCAAAAACCCTTATTACAATTTTATTGGTTGCCATTAAAATAGGAAGAGAAGGTACAATTAAGGGTTCAAAGTATTAAAACTATTTAGGAAAGGCATACCAAAACTTTTAAGCCACTCATATAGAGAGTTGTACTTTCAGATTTTTCAAACAGAAGGATCAATCTATTTAACTACTTACCTATTTATCTATCTACCTGGGCATATATACCTGTGAAAAATACTGCTGCACTGTTTAGAAAGTTGCTCTTCTGACCCAAAAACCAAAACAAAACAAAAAAATGTTTGAGACATGGGACTTACAGGTCACAGAAAATGTGGTTTTTGGCAGCCATGACAACCTGAGGGAAGTTTACTTAGACTTTTAAATATTATTACTGTATCTCAAAATTAATTTGATCTACTGAAGCAGAAACACTTTACATGGAGACATAAGATATTCTGGGTTACTGAGAGCTGCATCTCTGAGCAGCAGCAGTGATGACTTATGCCTGTAACAACAGGCTCAGAAGCTCTACACTGATGGTTGTTTCAGGATTTCTGCCCATCCTAATCAAAATTGATGCAAATAACTTGTCCACTAGTATGGCCATCTGTTAGTGTGGCAGACTGCCCACACAAAAGCTATTATGCCAATTTCAGTGTTACAGCCTCAGATGGATTTAGAAGGCAACAAACAGAGAAAACACAGTGCATTAAAAACAGCAAAGAGCAGTCTATCCTTAGGGAATCCAACAGCAAGGGCTTGCAAAGTCTACCTCATGCCTTAGCAATCTGTGTTACAGTGTGTGTCTCCTGCCCTGAACTGGAGAAAAAGTACCAGAAGAGCTTCAGCAAGCTTCAGCAGCTTACTGTGCTACTGAATAGACAGTAGATCAAAGGAAGTGTTTCCCCCTTCAACTCAGTGCTCAAGACTTCACATCTAGTGTCCAGGTTGGGCCTCCTGGCTGATCAACACAACCACAAAGCTGATCAGAGACAGGAGCACTTGTCCCATGAGGAGAGACTGAGCAAACTGCTCTTCTGCAGCCTGAAAGTGACCTAACAGCAGTCTTGCAGTACTTCTGGAGATTATAAGAAAGACAAAGCTAGGCACTTCCCAGGAGGACATGATGGGATATGAGAAGCAGCGGTCATAAATAAAAACAGAGAAGGTTCTGACTGGGCATGGAGAGAAACATTTTCCCCATGAGAATGGTCAAGCAGTGGAGCAGGTTATCATGGAAACTTGTGCAGCCTCCATCCTTTGCAGCTATGAAAACTAGGCTACATACAGCCCTAAAAGCCTGGTCTGACCTCAGAGCAGAGATTGCTTTGTGAAGGGTGGTGTCCTGGAGACCTCCTGAGATCCTTCCAATCTGGAATATCCTGCAGTCTTATGTCAATGAAAAGGGCAATGCTCTTTTAGAATTTCCCTAGACCATCACATTTTATATATTTTCTGTCTTGCATCACAAAATAAAAGCTCCATGAAAATAGAAGAAAAATGTCTTTTCACAGAACTTCCTGCAAACATGATGAATAAGGAATACAGGGTCCAGCCTCATTTGTATTAATGTAACGGGAGAGGGCCTGGCTGCCTGAGATTTGTATTCTGTGAAACAGCAAAGACAACTCCTGACAAATCAGTTTTCTGTCTGATTCATCTACAGGAGCAGTGATTGCTACTGAGACTAAAGAAACATTCTGACATTGAATGGTGCAAAAAATATCCATGGAGATGACACAGCTGTGACCAAAGCATATGCAGGATTGATTTGCTACTATTAGTCTATGGTACAGACACGTTTCCATTAGAGTCTCATTTTAATAGGTAAAAATTTAGCAAGACATACTTCAGTTAAGTGGTTCACTATCACTTTAGAGATGTATTACTGTAAACATACACAAATGTTGTACACATAATAAAAGGGAGGTAATTATTTAAATTGCATCTCCTTTAAAAAAAAAAAAATCTAATTTCCCTGCTGCTCACACATTTTTCTTTAAGCTGCATATGAGAAATTAGACAGATGAATTTCAACTGCAAAGAAGAAATTAAATTCATTTTAATGTATTTTTTAAATCAGTATTATTGGGAAGTAAAATTGAGGTCATTAGAAAAAAAGCTAACAGAGTAATACAGTGAGCAGATAAAGAAAACTATATCCACAAAGAAAACAAAGTAGTTCTCAAGTAATTGAAATCCATAAACTACTTGATAAGAGAATTTTTTCTAGTATCCAGTTCTATCTATGAAGATGTTTAGCCATACAGAGCAAAATGTGCTTCAAATTTTGAAGGCAACTGGTAGGGAACAGGATGTGAGTCAGTCCTATAAATTCCACACAAAAAATGTAGATACCGCATAGACATTGTAGTGTTTAGATCTCACAGGTTAACTATACTGTCTTGCATTTGTGTTATTTTACTAACTTAAATAAATTTGTCTTCAATACCATACACAAGATTATTTATACACTATTTTTATTTAAAAAAATCAGTATTGTAGACTGACATATTATTCCAATTCTAATAATATAGCTGAAGCATAAAAGATTAATTTCAAACATATATTGACCTCCCTCAAGCTGATCTTTCAACTGAAAACCAGTGACCTCAAGACACACATATTTATTCTTGCACAAACTTCTATCCTTGACTACAAAACCACAATTTTTCAGAAGTGTAAAAGTTTTGAACTCCAGCTTCATTGGCTTTCACAAGACTGAACATTACTGTACCCTAAAAGATATGATTAAATCTTCAATATCTTTCTGTCTTTTTTTTCTGCATCTATCTTATTAGTAATTGGATCATCCCAAAATAAATGAGTTCATGAACTGACATATTTTATCGCTAAGTCTAAAAAGTCATACTTAATTCATCTTTTTGTTTTGCTAAAAGTCAGTGTTATCATTCATGGAATGCAGTAGAGTGGGACATCAATTGTATTCAAATTAATGCAAAGTTACCTCTTTCATTTTTAAAAAATCATCAGAATGATAAGATGCAATAAACATCCTTAGGACCAAAAATCTCCAACTCTTTTGCAGCCATTATTTACACATTTCTCTTCCATTAGAAAAAAAATTGCTTTTTACTTATATATTTTATAGGTGAAGTTGCCAAACATTCAGAAATAAACATTGGCCTATGAAAATTTTCAGGAATCCTTTATATATATAGTCATTCCATAGGTTTTAAGATACATTCAGAAGAACAAATAATAGGTTGTAAGTTTTTTACCTTTTGTTCTGAGAATTTGGGCCTGATATTTTCGAAAGTTTTCCAGGGTGTTGGAACATCCTGGAAATAAAAATAACAGCAGTCATGAAGCAATTACCATCACCATCCCCACAAAGTGATATATCATTGCCTATGCATTTTAACTAGTAAACAGGGAAATAAATATTTCATAAAGTCAGAACTTCTCTGTGACCAAACCAAGATATGAACTGAAATATGGTTTCAAGTCAACTGCAAAATTGTATTATTAAACCCTCTGGTCAGCTCAAACCAGAATGGGTAAACATGTTGAAGAATGCCTGTGACTTCTTGACCACACTTTTACAAAATACAGTGTTAACTTCTTTATATTTGAACCATTGTTAAAAAAGAGAGTGGCAGTTGTGCAGTTTTGTACTCTCTTCAAACTTGGTCACTCATTCATCAAAGAAATCAGTTGAATGTCAACTTCAAGCTGAAGGAATGCATGTCTACATACCACGCTATCATATAAAAAAGAATCATCAGTCTCCAGAGGAAGAACTAGAAATGCCATCTCCAAATTATGGCATGGAGGCACTGAGCTGAGAAGGCACATGCTGAATTCAGCTCTCTACTTCTGTTTTTGGACCATTTTATTAAACAAAATTTTTAAAGAGTCCAGGAAGAAAGGAAAAAAAAAATGACAGTGTTCCTCATTTCAGCTCAGCACAAAAGACACTGAGCTGCAGAATCATGTTCACATTTTCATCATCTGCATCTAAACCAATACATTGTATTTATTTTAACCTGGTGCCATTTCTTTGAAAGGAGAGCAAAATCATGCTCCCCTCCTCTTTGAAATGCAGAAGACAGTTTAAATCCTCACAGGACTGAAAATAAAGCCAGTTCTCCTGTTTTCTGCTATGCTGTTCCATAGGATATAAGCAGCTCCATCACCACCACCTGATTTTGACACAATGCAGAAAGATTTTAGGAATAGGTTTAAATCCCAGCAGGTCTCTGAAATAAGTCACTTGTTCAATTTTCAGCTATAAAAATAAATACATTCAACACAGAACATAGGCAGAAAAGAACAATAAAAGGGTGAACTGCTTCCAGCCCTGTTGTGCGGTCCATATTGTGTGTTTGCATTTCAGCAGAAGTTTGGGCAAAGAATGCCTCTCTTGAGGGATTAAGTGGCTTTTTAGTGTTAATTGATTCTGAGTATTTCTGTCTGCCTTCATTTCTTCATAGCTTTTCCACAAAGATTACCTGTCTGGGAACACCACATGATGGTGGGCTTCTAGAAATGCAGTCGCCCTATTTTCTTTTTTGGATTGCAGTCAACAGGCCATTCATTACACCATCTACAAGACATCTGACAGGCTTGCTGAGTCATATCCCAGTTATGAAAAGAATGGGCCATTTATAAATGTATTCATTTGCTGATAAACATTTATTTCTAATAATACTGAGATCCACAACAGATAAAAAACACAGGCTTTTTTTTAAGACTGGGCTTCATCCAAGTCATATGGATACATTGTAAAGCATTCATTTGATCCCTATGCGTCCTTTAGTAACATTTGTAGCTATGTAAGGGGACAAACGGGAATCATTAGGAGAGACATGAGAGATTTGTATCTGCACATGCGTAAACAAAAAGATGCATTGTTATCGAATACATAGTCAGATTGTTATTGAAGTGACATTTCAGTAAGCAATTTTTCAGACATATACATCTCAAAAATCAGAAAAGCTTATGGTTGAATTGCCACTAGCAATGCCAATACGTTTGAAACTGATGTAAAAGCTCAAATGGACAAGGATGAAGAAGTTATAATTGTCTTTAAAAGCCATGATTTTATCAGTATAATCATACATTGTAGGTTTTGACCAAACAGAAAAGGTAGCACGTAATTCTTGTCTCAAAAAGGATTATGAAAAAAGCAAGCTACTGTGTAGGAATGTCTACAAGCATTGAAAGGACAAAGCAACAAAGGAAGGGAAGGGATTAACTAGAATAATAAAAGGAAGAATGGTTGTAAATTGTAGAATGAAATTAAGAAAGATTAAGTCTCACCTGGAAGAAATTTTGGGTTTTCTTCTCCTTAAAAGAAGCAATAGAAAGTTCCCCAGCTATACTGGGAAGCAGGCAACATGTGCCAACAAGAAATGTACAGTCTGAAGCTGCCTGACAGACTTACAGTGTCACTTTCATATCTGTATTTTTTTGCAATCTTATAGTTTCACAAATGACAATGCATCTTTCCCTAAGGTCTTAATCACTGGAAATTACCTTTTAAATAGACAGTTTGTAAAAGCCCCTCTCTGTCATGTGACCAAAACTACCACTTCCCTTGTCTAAAAGGGTGAGACTATAGTTTGGAATCTGATGTTTAGATCTTGGTTTTAGGCATTTAGTTGTATTTGGTAGTGAAATGCTGCAGGCATTTCATTGCCCGTCACTTACAAAAATAATGGCTAAAATGAACAAGCAATGTTAAGATTATTGTGCAAACTTAACTAAATAAAAAATATTCTCAGTTTGAATTGTCCTGGATTATAACTTGATTGAGAGTTTGTTGAGACTGTAAATGTCTTATTCCAAACTATTCACTTTCTTAATCGCTGAGGGGTTTTATATGGAATGAAAGTCTAGGTATCTTGGGGCTCAGAGTCACCAAGCTAAACATTAAATGGACAGAGAGAAAACAGGATCTGCAGAGATGAAGGTGTATCACAACTCTGTGCTACATACACCCTGATACTGGGAGCACTAATACTACTTGATTAAACCTGTGGAGGAACAATAATTGGTACAGCTTCTCCTTTCATGTTCCATCATCTCAGGTCTGGAGAGTGGCTAGAGGCTTCATTAGACTGCCATACACCAGTAGTCAACTCTCAGAGCTCTTCTATGGAGCCTGAAATCAAATAGAGAGTCCAGATGAAACAGCATTCACAGGAAAAATGAGATGTAAGAATGAGCTTGAGCAGGAGGACTAGACAAGGTGACAACCAGAGAACCCTTCCAACCTCAACCACTCTCTGATTCTGTGAGTCTAATTAATAAAGATCTGTGTTTGCAGATACGTTAACTGCAGCAAAACCTTTGTATTTGGTTTCTTTTGGTTTGGTTTTCCCCTTTACTTTTTGTAAGCAACTGTGATGTCTGGATTTCTGGTCTCACATCTTAACCATTAAATTCTGATGTTATTTTCTGAACATGATCCCTGGAGAAGTCTGTAAAGTCTTCTGGCTGAGCAGGAGCCCTCCTGAAAATCACTTCAAACTTACTTTGAACATAAGCCATAACATACTTCTCTAACAACTAAGGCAAACTGCATGCTAAATGCATTAGAAGTGTGACCAGGGTATCAAGGGAAGTTATTGTTTCCTTCTACCTGGTGCTGGTGAGGCTGTTGTGGGAATAATGTTCCTGTTGTACCAGTTCAAGAGTGATGTGGTAAAAGTAGAGTAGGTCTAGCAGAGGGCTATCAGGAGGATACAGAAGATGTCTCTTGTAACAAGAGACTGTGAGAGCTAAGCTTGTTTATCCAGGTGAAAAAAAGGATAAAAATTAACCTAATAGTTCTCTACAGTTGTGTGAAAGGGAGTTAAAAAGACAAGGGAACTAAACCTCAGTAGTGTCAGACAAAATAGCAAGTTCAGTAATTGCAAAAGCTGGTATGGGACATTCAGCTTAACATTAGGGGAAAAAGTGTCAATGGTACAAATGGTCATCAATGTTCAGCACCAGAATACAACATTTAGAAGGGTGTGGAAATTCCAGCCCTGCAGATTTTCGTGATTCAGTGAGACAAAGGCATGACTAACCTGAGGTCCTTCCAACTGATATTTCTGTTGTTTTGTGACCCTTTTGTCATAGTCCTCCAAGCTATTGATATTCAGACATATTTCTGCCATGTTCAGTTTTTATCACAATAAGCAATATTTCTCACCTTTCTGTAATACATATCCATAGTTAATTTTCTCTGCCTGTGTCCTGCTGAATTTAATTTGCATTTCTCCTTCATATTTCCAAAGAATACTTCCTCTGGCATGTCTTGTAAAACCTCAAGAATTCCTTCCACTGTATTTTTACAGTTGATTTTACTTTCATGTGGTTCAGCAATCATTCAGGAAAAACAAAACAAAACAAAAAAAAAATTTGATTCAGCTGTCCTAACTTCAAAGATCTACAAAAATTTACACTTTGCATATGTACAGAATTTAAGTAGAGAACGAAGCACATCTAGGATAAATTTATTGCATCTATTTTAGATACCTATGTTAAGATGAAACAAGACATGCCTAGAAAAGTCAGTGTCTCTCCAATGACTGAACAAAAAGGTTTGACAGCTATTTCAGATGTAGCCATCTAAATCTAATCACATGAAGCCAGGGCAGAAGTGTCAAGCAGTTCCTGAGCTCTCCTTGAGCTCACACAATAGAATGAACTTCTGTTTAAATAGCTAATATTGACCAAGAAGTTCATACTAGATCCTCCTAAAGTAAAATTCCCTACAAATTCCTCAACAAAGCAGATGATATACTGTTTAAATCCTATATTAAATTACTGTTTTTAACTGCTGGGACATCATGTTATGAGCAATATTGGCATAAGCCAGGACAACATGATACTCATCAGACCTTAAGCTGGAGAAATGAACTTATTTTTGATCAGACTGTGTTCAAAGAAATACTTGTAGGTAGCAATTAAAACTGAGAGATAAACAATCTTAGCACAGCTGACCATGGCAAGAAAGACGGAATGTAGGCTCTGCTATCATGAAACGTAAGATCATGAGGCAGGGCTTGCTGGCATATTTTCCTCTATCATAGGTGTCTTGTGATATGTAATATCACAAGATTGGATATGGATATGTAATCCATTAATCAGTAGTATTACATTCACACATGCAGAATTCTTCTTGCCCAGTCCAAAAAGTAAGGATGAAAATTGAAACAATTCTTTTTTTGAGAGAACAATTTGTATGTCAATACACTTTGATGACTACTAAGAGCTCACTGCTCAACACCCTGTCCAGATGGTCATTGAATATCTCAAAGGATGGAGACTGCACAATCTTCCTGGGCAACCTGTGCCGGTGCTCTGTCACCCTCACAGTAAAAAAGTGTTTCCTGATGTTCAGAGGGAACTACACATGCCTCAGTTTGTGTCCACTGCCTCTTCTCCTGTCACTGAAAAGAGCCTGACTCCAGCTTCTTTACACCTTCCCTTCACATATTCATACAAGTTGATGAGATAACTCCAAACCTCCTCTTTTGCAGACTGAACACAGAATCACAGAACGTTAGGGGTTGGAAGGGACCTCAAAAGATCATCTAGTCCAATCCCCCTGCGGAGCAGGAATACCTAGATGAGGTTACACAGGAAGGTGTCCAGGTGGGATTTGAATATCTCCAGAGTAGGAGACTCCACAACCTCCCTGGGCAGCCTGTTCCAGTGTTCTGTCACCCTCACTGAGAAGTTTCTTCTCAAATTTAAGTGAAACCTCAAGTATTCCAGTTTGAACCCATTATCCTTTGTCCTACCATTGGCTGTCACTGAGAAGAGCCTGGCTCCATCCTTGTGACACTCACTCTTTATATATTTGTAAACATTAATAAGGTCACCCCTCAGTCTCCTCCTTTCCAAGCTAAAGAGACCCAGCCCCCTCAGCCTTTCCTCATAAGGGAGATGCTCCACTCCATCATCTTTGTTGCCCTGCGCTGGACTCTCTCCAGCAGTTCCCTGTCCTTCTTGAACTGAGGGGCCCAGAACTGAACACAATATTCCAGGTGTGGTATCACCAGGGCAGAGTAGAAGAGAAGGAGAACCTCTCTGGACCTACTAACCACTCCCCTTCTAATACACCCCAGGATGCCATTGGCCTTCCTGGCCACAAGGGCACAGTGCTGGCTCACTCAGCCTTTCCTCGTATGAAAGATGCTCCAGTCTCTTAATCACTTTACTGGCTTTCTGCTGGACTCTCCTCAGTAGCTCCACATCTCCCATGTGCTGGGGGTCTCAGAATTGGACACAGCTCTCCAGGTGTTGCCTCACCTCCCTTGACCTGCTGGCAATACAGGCAGCAATCTAAGGCAGCCCAAGGTACCATCAACCTTCTTTGCAGCAAGGGCATGTTGCTCACTCATTTTCAACTTGGTCCCCCAAGACTCCTAGGTCTTTTTCTGCAAAGCTCCTTCTCCATACAGTTGGCTCCCAGCACATACTGGTGTATGGAGTTATTCCTACCCAGGTGTGGGACTTAATAATTCCTTTTGTTTAACTTCATGGGATACGTGTCAGCCCGTTCTCCAGCCTGTTGAGCTCCTTCTGGATGGCAGCACAACCCTAAACTGTATCAGCCACTCCTCCCTCTTTAGTGTAATCAACAAACACAAATACAGTTTTCAATCTACTTCACTGTTCGTTCATCCAGCCAATACTTCATCAGCTTTTCTGTAAGTACCTTATGAAAGACAGTGTCAAAAGCCTTACTGAAATCTAGGTAGACACTATTCATTGCTGTCCTTTCAAACCACTTTCAAATCACTGCTATCTACCAAACCAGTCATGTGCCTGGAAATGCTTTCCAGGATTAGCTGCTTTATTATCTTCCCAGACATCAAGGTGAGGCTGACCAGCCTGTAGTTCTCTGAATCCTATTTCTTGTTTTTCTTGGAGATAATAATATTTCCTTTTCTCCAGCCTTTAGGCACTTCTCCCAAAAAGCATGATCAATCAAAGATTATTGAAAGTGGCCTCGCTATGACATTAGCCACATCCCTCATCACTTTTGGGTGCATCACATCAGGGCCTATGGACTTATTTATGTCCAGTTTACTTAAGTAGTCCCAAATCCTATTCCCAAAGGGTGCGTCTTCCTTGTTTCAGCCTTTCCCCCCCCGTGTCTCTCAGGCCTGGGATTCCTGATGGCTGACCATGCTAGCAAATACTGAGGCAAGGAAGGCTTCCAGTGTCTCAGCCTCTTCTATGTTCTGTGTAACTATGGCCTCTGCCCTCCTCAGCAGTGAGTCCATATTTTCCCTCATCTTTTGTCTCCTGTGTACTTACAGAAACCCTTGTTGTCTTTGACATCCCTTGTGAGATTCACCTCCACTTGGTCTTTGATTTCCTAAGTACACTTCTACATACCCATTGTCTCTGTATTCCTCCCAAGTTACTCGTCACTCTTTCCAGCTTCTGTATACTTTATTTTTATGTTTGAGTTTTGCCAGAAGCTCTTTGTTCATCCATACAAGCCTCCTGGAATTTTTGCCTGACTTCCTGCATTTTGGGATGAAACACTCTTGAATTTGAACTGGAGGAGGTGATCCTTGAATATGAAATAAATAGCTTCCTTGAGCCCCTCTTCCCTCCAAGGCCTTATCCCATAGTTTGTTCTAAAGAGAACTAAAACTGGATCTAAATCATTAATACTTAAATATATATTTAAAAAAAAAAAAAAAGGCACTTTGGCATTTTCCAAAAGTTTAGATATTGTATATATTTTATCAATTAAATACGGAACACAGACTGGAAGGCTGACAAAATTGCGAATGGATCATGTATGTGTCAGTTAAATAACAAATAAAATATGCATTAAAAATGCTGCCCAAACTCAGTGCAAATATGACCTGTAAGCACCACAAACCCTGTGGAAGATAACTTAGAATAACAATGACATTAACAAAGGGCAGCCAAGACAGAATAATTACAAGTCATATTACTGTTTTAAAGGCTAGACTCAGGTGTTACAGATAACTGTATTAAAGTTTTTTGAAAGTTAATTAGAAAGGTAGCAAATAACTGAAGAATTCCAGAGGTGCTTCATACTATTCTCTGCTAGCCAGTAGCATATAATTACTCTACAGATATCTGTAAAGGAGAATAAAATAAGCCTTGGAACAAGGTCTGCATATATCTGAGTGAACACAGGATTGGTTTTCATTATTGTTCTTTCTTAATAAAGCTTTACAACTAAGTATCCAACTCTACTTCTAAATTTCCTTTTTGCCACACTGTGTACGTCAGATAGATAGTAATGTTTGACCATGTACTATAGTTTAATGGACATGAATAAAAATGTCTTCAGTAAACCACAGTAAATGTTTGTCCCTGTCTCACATAATACAATAGGTGATAGAAATAACATAATAAGTTCTTTAGAAAGAATGAATTAAGTGTTTTAATAAGGAAAACCAGTGAACTCAGACCTTAGTCCACATTTAGCAATTTTAAATTATAGAATGACATCAAGAAAGCACAGGTTGCCACCTGCTGACATTTTGTTCTGTTTCACAGAAAACTGAAAACAAGACAGTTATAAACGAGGTCAGAGTCAGCAGGAACTTGCACATCTGTAAAGAGGAAAATAAAACTAATAAAAATATCGGCTTGATTCAGAATCTAAAGAGCTACTATCATTTTGTAAAAGTGAGAGTGTCTGCATCCAGAGACAGAAAAAGATGGTCACAAATAACAGGGAGTCACAAAAAGCACATCTGCATATTGGTCTGCTAGAGTCTGCATGGGCTGCAAGAAAGGCAAAGCCAGGAATAGCAGTCTGAGAGAGACTGGAGAGGTCTGACAGAAATTCTCCCCTGTAGAAGTCTCTACTGGTGAAGTTGTAGGTATCTTTTGCAAGGCTCAGTCCAGTGCGTGGGTGAAGATGAGAGTTAGAGTTGAGAGAAGCCAGAAGAGCTCCATTGTTTTCAGCCTCTGTTTTCTTCAGAAACATCTTTCCAATCCCCTGCAACTTCTGCTTTGTGCTTTCTCATTCAATCAGCCCTAACCCTGACTCTAACCACAGTTTACACATAACATTCCAGACTGCTCCCAGAGGAAAAATTGATCTGAAGAGAAATCTTTTGGTAGCCTTAAATTTTCCTGACCAGCTGCTTATAGTCCTTTTCCAAGTACAGATATGGGCTCAGAAATCCCAGAGAGTGGAGACTTTGCAGAAACTTTGCCTTAAAGCAGAATCACCTGCCTTAAAAAATTTGCCTTCAGCAGAAAGTTTTTCAGACACCATAAAGTGAAGCCATGGGCTTTCTCTTTCTCTCAAACATAACCTTAACCCTATCTATAACTCTAGTATGGTCCTTACACGTAGCATCCCTGGTCTTTGCTTAGATGAAGACTCCTGGGAGCAAAGTTGTTCTGACAGCCCTCAGTTCAATTTCTTAGCCTCTTTCCAACCCTGGTCCACATAGACCTCTGGGCTCCTTTCTCACAAACCAAACCTTAGTTTACTTTAATCCTAACCCTAACTCTAACCCTAGGCTGAGTCATAGACCATGGGAACCTAGACCTTCCAAACAGTAAATGTTTTTCAGGGGAGAAAGCTTTGCCAGTCCTAATTTACTTTTGGTAGAACTCTTGCATTTCCACTGCAATGGGAGCCCTGGGCTTGCTCTTTGTCTCAGTTGAAATTCTACCTTTAACATCACGTTCAGCCTCACAAAAGATACAATTGAATTCTCACAGGTAAAGAATTCTTTGAGGGGAACGTTTTTGTAGCCATTGGTTTCCTTTGGTAGCTGTTCCCAGCCCAAATACAGCTGCAGTTCTTGGGTTTCTTTATATCACAACCCAAACCCTAACCACAATCTTTACCTTAGCCTTAATTAAAATAATAATGCACACCTGATCTGTAGGTCTGGACCTGTTAAAAATGAAATGTCCCTTAGGAAAAAAAAGTCATTTTTTACTCCTCACCTTATTTTGGTAGCCTCTTTTCAGTCCAACTCCTGCTGGTATTCTGGGCTTCCTCCTACATACCCCAGACTTTCCCCAGACTGGAGATTCCTTTTGACAGAACTCCTTTGGCAGCAGTAACTTTGCTTTGGCGCTTCCTTTTCAGACCCATTCCAAGCTCAACTCCAGGCTTTCTCCTTTCTCCTTCTCCTAAGCCTTACCAAGCTGATACTAGCACTACAAGTATGCTTGAATACATTAAGTTTCTGATGTAACGGTTGCTTTCAGCACCCCAATACAGGTGGGTTTATCTTACTCAGAGAGCAAGCTGAATTTTTAAATTAAGGTTAAGACTGGGAAAATAAAAAGGCCAGAGCTCCAACTGAAGTAGGTAGAGTAGCAAAGAGGCTCCTAAAAGACATTATGGCAAAATCCTAGACTCTGTGTGAATTCAGGTTAGGGTTGCCAGAAAAAAACAGAAAGCTATGATATATAGTTGAGTGTAATTTTGGCTGGGAAATGATGCTTTAGACAACCACACTTATAGAGTGGTTTAGTTGTGTAAGACAGCTTTTCCATTTTTCAGAGACTTCATCCTGTGAAGTTCTGAATAAATAGAATTCAGATGGTGGACAAAACAGATTTAAATCTGTTTTCACAGTCATGCAGACAGAATTGGTGTAGGCATTTGTTAACACCTATAACAAAATAAACACAGGTATAGACTATCTGTGTTCACTATTGTACCTTCATTGTTTATTCTTTGGTTTAAGTGTATTGATTAACTAAAACTCAGATTTCCCAAGATTAAGATCTTCATAGTTCTGATTTACTAATGCATCTTTATGACTCTTTATCATATTGTTGGTCAAGAGATGAGAGGGCATTTAATCAGTATCCATGGAGAAATTAATAATTTATATAAAACCAATTTTAAATCAAGGAAGAACAGTATGACTAGACAACATCATTATTTAAGAACTTTAAATTTCTAGGCTATACATTAGATTTAGGACTTTTTAACATTACATATTTTGCAAACATAAGGCTGTACATGATGTAAAAAGTATCCATTATTTTAACTAATTTAATATAAACTCTCTAAAAACTTGAAAAATCACTTAAGTGGCTAAATGTGCTCTTCTGGTCATATATTGCAATACTTTTTGCTAAACTGTAGTTTCAGGAGTTCCAAATTTCATTATTTCCGGTTTCCATATTTTACAAAGGATTGATTATTTTCAAACTTTGGGAGGTTTTTGACGAATTAGTCTTTATTTCAGGCAGATTACTTCTTTAGAGTATATTAAGAAGTTGTACTGTGAAGTTTTTCATTTTATTTTCTGTTCTATGGGGAATTTTTTGTTGGTCTTCTTGGTTTTTTGATAACAAATTATTTTACTGTGTCACATTAAATAACAAGAATGTTTGAATGTACATGACAGACTAGTTAAAGTTACAATATAAGTACGGAACTGTAGTACATCAGGGGGAGGAGAAACAGACTTCTGGAAAACCATTCCTCTGCCTTTGGTATCTGGGAACAGCAGGCCCAATCTAAAAGGTCACTACAGTTAAAGGAAGTTTTTTTCATTCACTTCAGTGTGATCATTCATAAAATGCTGAGATTGCACTTGTCTCTACTTATCTTAAGCAGAAAGGAAGATATTTCACATAACTTTTTTTTTTCCCCCTCATTCATTAATCCCCGAAAACTATAAGGACAATTTTGAACTCCAGGGCCAGCACAAAGTGCTGGCCTTTCTGAGACCGGTTTAACTAACTGACCAAGAACAAAAGTTCTTCTGGTTATTTACACCTTCCTACTTCTTTATAACTCCAACTTACATCTACCTATGGGGTATATGATTAATTTTACCTACTTCCACACTTCACATTCTGAGAGATTAATTTAAGCTTCTAGTCATGGAAAGAGATTTCTTCCATGTCAGACAAATGAATTTCCCCCTAAGGTGTCTATCTTTCCCAATAGATTATAGAAGGACCTGGCATTCCTAGATGACCAGAATGATCCTGGAATCAGCTGTCAGTGTGAACCTACTCTTCATAAATTGTTTTCCCACAATAGCAACTGACTAAGTCATTATTGTGTTGTTTATTACCTGGTGTCCTCCTCATGCCATTTTTTACTTTTCAGTTCATGCTTAAAATATAAACTACCAAGAACCGCATAAGAGAGCTAAAAATGTATTGTGTGGCATGTAGCATATGTTTGGGTGTTTTCATGCAGAGCAGGAGGAGTTTTGATGTATCTGGGTGAGAAAAGAGTGGAGGAAAATATCAGGATTTCAGATATTGCAGAAAAGAAAGAATAAAAAGATTAATGGAATTAGCCTCTGGAACATTTCCAGGGAATAATATGTTGTATAAAGAAGTTTAAATACAACAAAAACTGCATACAAATGTACTTCTTACAAAAGAAAGAAAGAACAACAAAAGGAAGACAGAGATAAAGAGGAAAACAACACTCTGAAGGGATAACAGGGATGAAAAATAAGGAGCAACAGAGGTAAGGCCTGACACCTTTTCTTTGTTACAAATTTAAGAGGGACGGGGGGGGGAAGTGTACATTTCAGTAAGACAAAGATTGCAGCCTATATTGAAGAAAATATCTTTTCTTCTCTCTCACCTTCCAGCAATAAGTCAAAATACAAAGTAATACAAAACCTCTACCCTTGCTCTAATACGTGATTAGGACTTCCATTTTTGCCAGTGAGCAAGTTATGCTGAGAATTGAAGGAGGATGATGCTGATGCTTCTTTTTTCCTGCTGAAGTACCATGCATTTGCTAGAAAGGCTAAATTTAACACAACTACTGTCCAAGTTCTAGAAATATATACTTTTATTTATATATACACAAACACACATACACTGAGCACAAAAGTCCAGAAAAAAGAGCTAGATGTCCACAGTGTACAGATTAAAGGACACTTTATTTTTAACATCAGTGTTATATTAGTGTCAAAAAGCAAATCCAGAACAGTGGTTTACAACTGAGAAGGAACTGAATTAAAATAGCATTTATATGCTACTAATTCTTCCAAATACTTTAAGAAATAAGTGGGTAGTGAGAGATAAATTGGCTGCTACTTCTGTCAATGAAATAACTGTATAGAAAGTAGTGACTCAGGGACTGTCAATCTTGCTTAGCAAGTAGAACCATAAAGGAATCCCCCAGAGTGACAATTTTCCCATTAAAATTAAAGATCATCTGGAATCCCATTAGTAACACACTCATGTTTAGAGCATATAGAAGGTACAACGGTAATGAAGCTAACTAATTTGTGAAGGGAATGGAGGCAAAAATCTATTTTATTCTCTATTGGAACTGATTCCTAAAATACACCTTTGAGGACAGCCATGACAAGAAATATGCAAAAGGGGGTGGCAGTTCATGAAAAGACATTATAAGAATAGCAGTTGGAAGGAATTACTTCAATAAAATACCCCTAACCACTTGAAGTTAGCCTTCTTTTGTCTAAATTTTCCTGGGTTAGCTGCAATTACATGGGGATAAGTCTGAAAGGTGATTGGAAAACAGCAGCCTGATACAGAAACTTTGATAAGAAAAAGCGACATGAAGGTGACTGTGCTTTAACATCCACCAACCTGCTTTCCATCTTCTGATCCTCAGATTAAAATGACTGAACTGTCCAAAGGAACAGAATAAAAATTACTTCAATCAACATGAACATAGGATATCTGGGAAGCAGAAGCATAGGTTCTCATCATTTCATAATTATCCATCATGTTAACTTACGTTCTGCTTAGATAAAGCAGAGATGCCACATAGTATGACCAAATGCTGTGAGAATAATAAATCTATCTGAACAGACACCTGTCTTGGTATCACAAAAGATTTTCTTTAAAAACATTACAGAGGCTGCTTATTCTATCCTATCTTTATTTTACATTTGTTACTTTAGTTTCCTTGCTTTAGGGTGGCTTCATGTGCTGCTTTCTTCTGCACTTTCAAAATGTTTCAGAAGTATGATTATCTTCAATTCTTGCAGCATTTAAGGGAAGCTTTTTAAACACAGTTCTGAAATAAATTCCTATAACACTATCCAGCTGGATGGGTATCACCGTGAATATGAAACCCTTTCAAATGCTTTATTATGTCTTTAATTAGGAGAGGAAACGTACCCAAATGTAAGTGAGAGAGAAATCACTCAGATCTAAAACACAGGATAAGACAAAGCCCCCAAACCAAGCTGAATCAGTCTACAGAAAACAGGTACCATTAGGTATCCGAAACATTCCACTGTTATCATGTTATCAAAAAAAAATTGCAATATTTAGTGAATTTACTGACATTGTACATGTAATACAGGTAGCTACAAGAAAGCCTGAAAGCCACCAAGACAGTAAGGTGAAAGGAAGACAAGGAAGTATCCCTAAGGTGCAGAGAGATACTGTAAGATTCAGTCAAACTTTAAATACCCAAATAAAGCCCAGACATGAAAGAGTGTATTCCTGACTTATCTATGATTGTTGTAGATTTGATTTTGCAATATAAGCATAGAAGAAAAATTGTTCACAAAAATGAGCCATATTCATTCCCATTAAGAATTGCTGCTTTCTTCAGCTCATGAGAAAGTTACATTAATATTTATTTTACGAAGATTCCTACAACTCTGCTTATGAACTTGGATATACACCTGCTCATGTAACATGTATTTAGCCTATGGAACTGGTATTAAACTTGAACTGAATACAACAGTAGTATGAATAATATAGTTTCTGAGGCTAAATTTCTGGAGAGCTCTACATCTGGTCTTTATTTTTACTTCTTTTATTTAGACACCTATGTACTTACTATGAAAAAAAATAATAATAATTGAAGAGGACTGTTTATCTGAAGAAGGATCCTACCTGATTTCTAATGTACAAGTTTCAGAAATGCTTTCAGTATATAGTGCCTTGATTAGCTTTGGGATGTTCCTAATAGTCAAGTAATACCATGGAAACTGTGCCACCAGGAGATTCACTGAAGCATGTTCTGTAATTTCTGAAAATATCATTGTAATAAATGTGCTACTCAGGTGAAACAGTAGCATGTTGAGGTAGATTTCTTACAGCATGTTGAGGTAGATTGATTCTCAGAAATATGTTCAATAACGATCACATAAGTAGAAATTTCAATTGAATCTCTTTAATTCTTGAATTTAAGTTAAAGATAGGCAAGAAACTTTGCAATGCAGTAGAATTCCAACTCTCATAAAGAGCTATTGTAACAAAGTCATTAATTTAATACTGAGCAAGTGGATAAGATGGCATTGATGGACATTTGAAATTGCTCTTTTCTACAATTGCGTAAAAGAACAATGAAGGTGTTTACTAGGAAATTTTTGCCTTCTGACCAATTTCTGCTTAAAAAAAATGATGAAAATGGCAAGACCAGTGCTTAGATTGATCCACATATGATTCTTCCTGATGTGTATTATGATTGTAAGTGTAAAAGGATGGCATGTATGACACAGCTTTTTTTCCAACATCACCACTTTATGTTGTTTTGTTGCATCTTGATAAATCAATAGTAATACTCCAGCTAGCTGGTGGTGATGGTGGCTTTTTGGTTTGTTATTAAAAGGAAGAAAAAAACAAACAAACAAACAAAAAAAAGTTGCTGTATTGCTGTAAGAAACAGACAAGAACAATACAAAAATTAAGGATAAAACTAATTTTAAGCCCCTTTTTATCCATTTCATTTGTTTCTCAGAATTATCCCTTGCTAGCATAACCCAGGAGTACATAAATTATTATATAATAACTGGAATAACTAGCAAACTGGGTTAACTCCTGCATTTTAAAAAATCCTATCAGAACAGTCCTTCCTAAAGGACTACTAGCCATTGACACATTTTAATAAGACACTGACCATAGTAACATGTAGCATCTGCAATATCCTTCCCTATAGGCAGATAGCTGCTGTTGTCTTTGTGTGATGCAGCATCAGTTCCCAAATGTCTTCTTGTGACAGAAACATGATTGACACTCCCATTTGAAAAACAACATCAAAAAAACTTTAATCCTTCTGAAAGTTCCTGGATCATCAGCATTCTACTCCAGTCACATAAAACACAGGTAAATACTTTAATCCTCCATAACATTTCTGTTTTACTCTTACCTGGAAAGATGACAACACATTTCAAACATAGAAGTTCATTCCCTGAGCCTATGTATTTTTTAGATATGATAAACACTAATATATAAGGATTTATAGAATTTGGCATCACATTAGCAGCAGAATATACTTCAGTCATTTGTTATAATCTCATTATTTCTACTCGCTATACTACTCCCTCCTGAATTGACAGAAAGAATTCATATTAGGAGCTTGATGTTTGAAGTTAGAATATGTAGTAGGAAATAAAAATATTTTCTGACACCAAACAGTGTTTCTATAATATACAAGTATGCAAAAGACTGGATTTTCTCAGTACTTAGGTGTTAGGTGTTCAACATCCAAATTAAATCTGAAAATCCTTTTGAAAACTACAGCCTACAGAGCTCCTAAATCCTCTAAAGGAAGATAATTAACATAATCAACATTGAAACAATAAATGAATATTTAAGAATGGAGTGTAAATTAAGAACCGTAGGCTTGTTTTCATGTGGATAAGTAAATCAATTAGATTTTCTTGATCTTCTTTCAAAAGTAGTAAGGTGAATACATGACAAAGTAATATAATTTGTGATCTACTAGACACATTTAAAACTGAAATCTATCAATTTGAGATTCTCTATTTGTAAAATGGACATGATCACAACCATATACTCTGTGTTACTACATACCATTAGACATTATTGGTAAGTTTGATAGAATTTCCATTGAATTTGTGAACTTTCAAAAAAATTACTTAATCATCTCCTATTTTTTTTAAATTCAGAGGGCCATGCATAACATATTTGATTAAGAAAAAAAATGCAATCAATGTATCAAGGTGTATTGCTTTAAGTCTATTAGGTGTCCTTATCTAATCTGAGAAAAAAAATTTAGAAATTCTTCAACATAATCATAAGACAGACCTGTTGGAAACAGCCTCAGCAGATCATCTAGTCCAACATCGCTACTCAAAACAGTTGCTCAGGCTGTGTCCAGAAGGTATTTCCAAGGATATATTTAAGTATCTCCTAGGATGAAGACTACACATCCTCTCCAGATGACATGGTCAGTGTTCAACCACCCTCACAGAAAAAGGTTTTTACTTGTATCTAAGTGGAATTTACCATATTTCAGTTTGTGCCCATTGCCTTCTGACATTTCATGAGGCGCCACTAAGAGGAGGGTTTATCTGTGTTCTTTACTACTCCTCCACAACCACCAGATCCCCCTGAGCCTTCTCTTCTCCAGGCTGCATAGTTCCAGCTCCCTCAACCTCTCTACATCGCTCACATGCTCCAAGTCCTTCAGCATCTTCATGTCCCTGTCCTGGACTCCAATACATCCGTGTCCTTCTCATACCAGGGAGCCATGAACTGAATGCAGTACTCAAGCTCTGGCTTCCTCAAAGCTGAGGAGAGGTCCTTCTCTACAAAGGAATAAGACAAGAACTTCCATTTTCATCATGCTGCTCTTTAACTTCATTGTTAAAAGGGCAGGATTATATTTTCTGACTTGAACAAAATTTCTGTTGAAGGCTACTTGACCCTTTATGTTTTAATTACAACAAGAGGTGAATCAAACCTTAACAAGGATACAATTAGTTTAAAACACAAGGAAATGTCAATATTATCTCCTGGGTTAAGTGAGGGTTTTCTTCCAAAGCATAGTAACTCAAGCAATGTAAATACAATATTGACAGCTCAAGGTTTGTGTAACAGGAAGTTGTGAGAAGTCAGAGCAAATTATTAGCCTACTTAATATGAAGTACCACAAAGACTGACTGTAGTGTTTTACTTGGCCTGTTCCACATTTGTCTGTGTCTTCTTTTGATTGCACAGCTTGTTTATGGCTTTATCATTACAGTTCCAGAACATTTAATCTATCTTTTTCAGTTAGTACAAAGTAGCTAGTAAGCAAAATATTATTGTCATATAATCAATGAAAATTTGACGGTAGTCTTATGTCTTCTTCAGCTATAACCTGAGCTGGGCATATTGTTTGCACTCCATGAGTCTGTGCTTGATAAATATAAAATGATCTCTTTTACCAACCTTAGTGGCAAATGCATATGGAAAATAAATAAAAATAAAGTAAATAATTACCAAATATATAGCCAGACTTCAGTCACTTGGAAATACACTTTAAGGAGTTATGCAATATCTATGAAAACAGTTATACAAATCCTTCTTTCATTTTTGCATCCACAAGCCAAACACCATCAACAAACTTTGTTGTGAGAATGTTAACTGAAAATATTAAATTGAGTTAATGTGTGACTGGACTGTGCGCCTCAGATTTTAGCAGATGCATGACAGAACACAAACTTAGAGATATTCAAGAAAATAGAGGGAATAATTGAAAGTTAGTCAGATTAGCAATAATTGTCAAAGACAATACTGTGGTAAGAATTAGAAAGGGTTTTCAAAAATATTCACCTGTGGCCTTATGTAAAATGAGCAGCACAATATCCTTCTGTAACTATAGAGAGATGATGTAGTATAAGATACATAAAGACAATGTAGAAGCTTGAAGTAAATGAGTGTTTGACAGAGAAATCATAGTTGAAGTCATGAGTGGGTAAAAGGAATCAGAAAATGTGTGAAAGAGATACAGTCATGTGGGAAGAAAGAGGAAAGGAATATCCAACTAAAAGAGCTACCAAAAAAAGAAAGAGAAGTCATGAACATCTCATACAACAAGGCATACTAAGGGAAACATCTATAAAAAAAAAAAACAAAACCCAACTCTCTTAAAGCTTCTATTCTGCGGTTTCAACAGATCCAGAACAGATGTCAGATCCTTGCCTATGCAGGGGTCAGTACACATGAAAATTTGAAAGAATAAAATAAACCCCTTTGGCTATCAAAACAAAACAAAACAAAAACCAAAAACCACCACCAACAACAATAACACCAAAAAACTAAAGATCACAATTTTAAATCAAACAACATTTATTATAATGGACTAGCTGAACTGTGCTGTCACTCACAGTACGCTATATATTTATCCAGAGAAGCTGACAAGCAGGGAAGAATAAGTTATATATGTACACACATACATACATGTATATACGTATGCTTATATAAATATTAACTGTATCCATTGGTCTTCAGTCTAACAATGATGTATTTTGGTGGTTAAGATGGTGCTTTACTAGAGAAATGGAACAGGAGAAGAATCAGAGAGAGAGAGAGAGAAGTAACCTATTCAACACATTCAATGAGAAAAAATAGGTTCAGATGATCTGTGATCATCCATGGATTCCCATTATGTGAAGAGGAGTAATTTGAATGACTTGAGAGCAGAACTGGATTGTTGCAACACAAGACTCTATGTGGAAGAAAAAATTAAAAAGTGAGAAAGTAGTGAAACCAGAACCTCTTTAGAAAATGGTGTGGAATGAAAGTTTATATTCCTATTCTCATTGCAATCGCTGTCACAAGGAGAGATTCCTGTTGTGACATGCTGTGTTCTCATTACATCTTTTGCTGAAGAAATAAAATCAATACTTCATGCATTTTTCAAAGTAAGTTTAGCTGTTGATGGCTGTGGAATACATAGCTAATCTACGTATGAACAGCTAAACACACTACTAGGTACATTAGACCACTGTCTTTTGTATACTCTAAGTGTTATTAAAATCCCACTACCTTGTTCTCATTGCAAAGATAACAGTAAAGACAAGGTATAAAATACTGTACCTGGAATTCATTTTTGTAACAATAATTGTAATGAAAGAACATACTAGCAATGTATTTTTAAAGCTCAGCTTTCATTATAATTGGGAAGAAGACATTTTGGACTCTGTCCCAGATGGCTCACAGCAATCTTCTGATAAAAAAAACCCACACTTGCAACAGCTATCCTTTGTGAACCAGTTTATGGAACCACAATGAGTTTTGTTATGCTCTTCTGAAAGCTGAAAATTAATAATTAATGTAAAACAAAGAAGTATGGAACACAATGCTGGAATTACAAAGCTGTGACTTCCAAAAGAAAAAATCTGCAGAAACTAATTACTAATTACTAATTATTATATGGACTTCAATTTCCATCTAAGGTCAGAAAAAAGCCCGTCACTGGTTTGCATGAAAGCAAGATTTGACTAGTTGATCCAATAAGTTGAACCAATAAGATGCCTTTTATATGCTATCCATGTTGATCTGGTTCTGTTAATCTCTTTCACACCCAAGTAATTAATAGTCAACGACTGAACTGGGTGATTATCCTTGACCAATCTGGATGTTGAATCTTGTGACAAACTAAATGCTATCACTAAAACTTAGCCACATTTACCAACAACTAGGAGGTAAGTGTCAATACGTATTGTGTCAATACATATTCTTAAATTAAGAACCTCCAAATCTAACGTCTCATGGCAGTAGACAGCATAAACTTGTAGTTTAGTTGTAGACGTAGTAGTAGTCATAGTCGTAGACGTAGTAGTAGTAACAACATAAACCCTTAATTGCAGAGATCAAACAAGTAAAACAAAAAAACTGTTAGGGCTGACAGGATACATTGTAAATACCTCTTTACTTTTATGATGTCACTGGCTTAAATCATATTTAGTAAATACAAAGATGACCAGAAGTGGACCCTTCCATTTTACTATCCTGCTTTATTTGGCAACAACTGTGAAAAGCCTGTTCTGCAAAGACCTTTTATACTATCTGTCTCATAAAACAGTACCCTGAGTACTACAGAATTTCATATTCTGAAGGCATCTGGCCTAATTTCAACCAACTGACCAACTGTCACACAGCTGTTCATCTTATTCAGTGATAGGCTGGGTGCACTGAAGCAATAAGATAACAACAAAAAAATGGGTTAAGATAAAGAGTAAGTCTTGTCTTCCAAATGCATCACATTATCCCTAGCACTTTGTTCCCCACTTACTTACGCAGTGCCCTAAAATCAGAAACAGAGACAAAGACCATATGCTAAAAAACAACTTTCTAATTAATTAGTACCCGTTATACTTAGATTCTCTGTATCACTGCTTTTTCCTTGTAGCTAGAAATGCAATGGACTTATAAACAGATTGTAAACTAATCTAAAACTTTAACAGTCACTGGTGTTTCTTCCTGTTTACTCTTTTTAAGCCATACAGCTCACATTTTAATGACAATAAAAATTCTGTGCCCAAGTTTTACTTACCAGTCAGCCTCACCTTCTTGCCTGGCACGATAATGGAACAAACTCCATATGTCAAAACATATGGGAGACAAAGAGGTGTTTGGAGAGCCAACAAGGTTTCACCAAGGGAAAATCATGCCTGACTGATCAGGTGGTCTTGTGTGTAGGAGTGACTACATTAGCGGACAGGGGAAGAACTACAGATGTCATTTACCCAGATTTCTGCAAGGTATTTGATAGGGTCACTGACAACACTCTTGATGCCAAATCGGAGAGATATGGGTTGGGTGGATGGCCTGTTAGATGAATAAGGCATTGGTTGCAAGAGCTACAGTCAAAATCTCAGTGTCCAAGTGGAAACCAGTAACGAGTTGTGTTCTCAAGGGTCCATACTGGGACCAATGCTATTTAATATCTTCATCAACAACACAGACAGTTGGGTTGAGTCAGCAAGTTTGCAGATGACACTGAGATGAGTGGTGTAGTCAATATTTTAGAGGGAAGAGATGCTATCCTGACAGACTTTGGCAGCCTTGAAGAGTGGGCACATATGGGTCTCAAGAAGTTCAACAATGTCAAGTGTAAGGTCCTGCAAAGAACTGGGGAAGTGCCCTGTACCGTTATAAACTGGGGGATGAATGGGTTGAGAGTAGCCCTGAGGAGAAAGATTTGGGCATACTGGTGGGTGGAAGATTGGATATGCACTGCCAATGTGCACTTGCAGCCCAGAAAAACATAATAGTAATAATAGTAATAGCAATGCTAATACCTACATATAATTGAGTGGAATGCTCACTTGCATGCAGACTAATAGATCAGACTGTGATGCAAGCACGGACAACACTGAATTTTCTGAGTTTTTGACACATAATTTTTAAAACTGTCATTCACTGTCAATGAAAGAGTAGTACCTAGTCTAATGATAATAAATTGTCTTACATTGTCTTAGCCAGAAATTGCGCAGGAGACCTTGAGAAATGCTGAAACTGTTCTGAAATAAAACATATATGGTCATATTTCAGTACTAAAAGACTGTGAGCTGCTGAACAGAAAGGGGGAATTTGTCTATTAAAGAAGCACATCTGTCTTTCATTATGCAAGGCACCCCTCACCCAAACAGTGACAAAAAGTCAATATCCTATTTACTTTTTACTTCAAAACATTTGCAACCTGGAATCATCAGCTTCATCTACAATGAAAGTTGACAATTGATGGCAATCATATTTTTACCATTATTTTCCCTTGCAAGTCAGAGAGAAAAACAATAAAATACTTCATTCATGTGAATGTCATTTTCTTATTTAGACATCGTAGATAAATTGCCTTTTTAGTACAAAATGAAATGTGGGAATTATTATTTAATGAAAAGTAGTATCCACAAAACAATATATCTTTTCATAATCATTTTCATATTGCTTTTTCAGTGTAATTTCCTTACCTTTCAAATGTATCTTTCCTCAGTACTGCTTAAAAGGTGATAACACTGCAGTCAAGGATATTTGCTTCTTGAAATAATATAACACATAGCAGTAATACCAAAGAGAAGCAGAGAAACATCTTGGCTTTAGTCTTTCACAAGAAATAAAATGAGAGAAGGAAAACGATACTTAGAGTGCCATCTCTGATCTCACAAGAGATGACTTTTTTTCTCGTTGAGCAGTTGTCTTAGCCTTTTGTGCTTTGCCAATGAATGAAAACTGTTTCCCTTCAGACACTTACTCAAATGAAAATACACGTATTGTTTCATTCTGAAAGCTGCTTACCTTCATTTCCCTGGCTTCAGTAATACCAAGAAAACTCAGAACCTTGCAGGAGTACCTAACACTTTTAGAACTGAGTACAAACAAATGCTATGGGATTTTTTTGTTAATTTTTCAAGTCCAATTGAAGTTCACATCCTGAGACTCCTTCTAAAAGAACAGACACTGTAATAATTTTTTCTCTACCTTCATGGTGGGATCCTGGTGGAAATATTAGACAACACACTCCTGAAGAAGAAAATCTGTTTCAGAAAATCCTTAACTTGCTGATTTCCAGAAACTGGGAGTTAATATAAAAGAGTTATTAATCTTTAAGCTGATTCTCATAGCTTTGGGGATGTTTGTTTGGGGGCTTTGTTGTTGTTTTTCTTTTTTGTTTTTCTTTTGTTTTTAGCAAAGTATTGAATAGTAGCTTGGCTTGGAGGGAGATCTTAACACAGGGTTTTAATCTGATCAACTAGAACAATTTTTGCATACTCCCACTGTCACATTTTGATCATGTGTACTAAGGGGCACCAAAGAATGAAACCAGATTAAAAGTATATATAGATCCTGAAGAAAAAAAAAGCATAATATGGTGAAAAATATTTGAAATCATACTTAATACACCTTCTATGTAAATATTTAGACTCCTTCTGAGACAAGAAGCCTTACAATCCTGTAACAACAGGCCTGTAAGACCTACAAATAAAAAACAGACTGTAATTATAGTTTAAAAGATTCAGTATTAAATTATGATTGAGACTTCTAGTCATTGAACTTCTGCTCATCACTGACTTTCATAAATTCAATAAATATGTAATTTTTAACATAAACATTCCTTTCATTCCAACAGTTCTCCATTGTAACAACACCAGCAGCAGTTTCAACTGACCGTCTAGACATATCTCCCAATTAAACCCTACTGCCCTCCAGAAGCAAAACAAGAGGTGTACACAAGCCATGTAGCTCATATGTAGTGGTAAGCAAACATACAGATCTATATGTTTTAATATGTAAGTTAAATACCACTTCAAATGAATAGAAATTTGGTGTCATTGCACCAACAGCTATTTGCCAAGTCCTAAGTGAACAATCTGGAAGCAAAGAAAAAGTTTTAAAAATATGCCTTTTCAGTAAGAAGGTTATAAATGTAATAGAATTTGAAAATATTAGTTTGCTTTCCTTGGGGGCTAAAAATAATATCTTGAAACACCAGACAGTTTCTAAAAATGCTGTGATTCCTGTTGAATTTTAACGTCCTCAACATGTACAATAAGCAGACAATAAAGAAAAAAAATGCTAAATAGGCTATACTGTAGAAAGCTTTTAATTTTAAAATAATAAGTTTTCAATTCAACAACATTACAAGGTGAATAGGCTTGTTTTACCCTTACATTTTTTCTCTTGCAAAACTGTGGAAGAGCACTATAGAAACATTTATTATTTAATATTTGTTTTGCAGTAATAGCTAGAGCTCAAAAATGAGGAATCAAGGCCCCACTGAGCAAATCCATCATAACAAAAGTAATTATTCCTTACGAAGTTTAGAGTCCAAAAGTGAATAGTACAATCACATATTCTGTCATACTTAAGAGAGTTTATTACAAAAGTCATTATATCCATCCAACAGTTCAGGGTTCTTTATAAATTCAGGGCAAAAAGTCAAATCATACATATATGCCTAGCAGGTTTTTAAAGATAAAATGAGAGTTTTCATATCTTCTAGTAAAATCAGATATACTAGCATTCTATATTGGCTATATTTTACATAGATCTGCTGAACCAGATTTTCAGATCTATCATTTATAAGTTACAGTCCACTTTATTTTTTCTAAGTTTATCTCCCAGATCAGACTATACATACCAAGTTCTTCAACACCAAGCATGGTTCTTCCACACAAGGCGTGTCTTCCCAAACAGTACTTGTATCATGAACATGGCTGAGGTTTTTCTTTATTCACATGTGTGAATTTTGAGTAATACCAAAAGTTTTTACAAGTTATCCACTATTTTTTTTTAAATTAATAATTTTAATTGTCAGTTTTCACGTGGGTAGATTTTCCAATGTCTTTGGCTACATATTCCTGAGTATAAATATACTAGTAAGAAATATTCAATCACTCAGTTGAACACCTCACTAGGTATCACAGAAGTCTTTTTCACTATTAGTGCAGAGCATTTTTATGAAATTCTTTACCTTCTCAAGAGGTCACCCTACAAAAACAAGTGCGAAACAGAACAAACTTTTTACCTTGTTTTGAAATATCAGAACCACATTTTCTAAAATAACTAGAGAGATTTGTGTCCTAGAATCTGAATGTTTTATCTGAGATAACTTTAGGTGTGTGCACACAAAGACAGGACTGAACTCAAACCCTTGAAACTTAGTCTTCAGGTTAGACACACAGAAGCCAACACTCAAAGTCAATGTTCATTTTTTTTTTAATAATTTTTTATTAGCTACTTTTAACTACAGGTAAGCAAACCAAATAAAACTCAGTGGGAGCCTTCACAAAAGTTAAAGGTAGACTTTGGCTCAGAATCATGAATGAAATATCCTTTTATTACTTGTCTAATAAGAATCTTGAAATAATATTGGAAAAAATAATAGCAATAACAAAAAACCTTACCAATGTTATCAAGGATATTTTAATAGTTAGATCTCTTCTATTTGTACCAGCACAACATTTTTCAAAACTAATCACTAAGGAGAACTTCAGGCCTAGTAATCACCAAGTGCTGATTAATAGCCTATTTAACTCCAGTAGAATTTAAAGTAGCTTCCAGTCATCCAAGTAGTTTCCAATTCATTCTAAGCTTCACAATAACATTAACTAACTGACATTGTAAGAAACAATGTCAAATCAGATGGCAATGATTACTATAGATCATATTTTTGAAAATGAGTTCCCACAAAAAGATAAACATAAAATAATGGAAGAACAACAGTAACGGAAAATAGACATGACCTTGGCTTTAAGCAGGAAACCCTGAAGAGAAACACATTTAGCTATACTTGTCTCTATAAAATGAACTTTGCATTCTGATTCGGAGGCATTCACATGGAGATCTTGATCATTTACTTACTTAATCATATGGGACCCAGCTTCTTGGGGTAGAGTAGATTTTTTTACTTGTTTGTCAGCCATTGCAGTTCCTTTTTTTGCTAGGTTTTTTTGTTCATTTGTTTGTTTCTTCTCCATAGTTATTAACATTTATCAACTGTAGAACATCTGAATGTGTTTTGAAAACCATCAATAAAATGTGTCTTCCTGGGCTGAGCCTGTAAACTTCATGACACTCAGCACAACATACTAGTTAGTAAGTTTATGGTCTTTGTCCAGAAAATTAGACAAAATTTTCATGAACTCTGCCAGCTTGAATTTTCAATGAAATCTCTGACTTATCCTAGAAAAAGGACTCATCTCTCTCTGTGACAACTTTTACTTTACTTTTTTCTATTTAGATAGATCACTTCCCCTTATACACACTTTGATTCAAGTACATTATTGCCTGGATACATTTTGTCCAATGTGATTTCAAAGCTGTCTTCACTACTGCAGTACAGTTGTCAACAGCCAAGGAAACAGACCAAATGTCACTTTACTGTAGCCAGAGTCTAAACTGTCCACTGTATGAATAGTGAAGAAAGGGGTAAAATGATGAATTTTATCATAGTACATTCAGGTCCTGAACTGCCATTTTTCTTGCTACATTGGATATCACCAGATCACATCATGTTCCACTAAAGCTCCTATTGCAAATGTAGTGGTGTTACAGCTGCTTGAATGCTGACCTAATTGAATAGGCATCCCCTAAAACATATGTACATGGAGAACAAGATTACACTTTCCCCAATAATTTATCCTATGGAAAAAAAAAGTGCTTGATGTCAACAGCTTCTTCCATAAGCAAGACTTCTGCTTCTGCTTGGATATGGTTTAGTTCCAGAATTAGGTTATGGTTGGACTTGATGATCTTGAGGGTCTTTTCCAACCAAAATGATGCTGTGATTCTATGATTCTCCTCTTTGTTATCACTATTATCACTAACATTATTATCACTTTTTCAGCTCTTCTCAAATATTTTTGTCAAAATTAAAAATGAAACAAGATATTTCTATTTGTTATTAAATAAAATCAGATAACATTTTTAAGCCAATAAGTTATTTGCAACTATTATTTTAGTACTGCTGAATCTACATTTTAACTTAAAAGTTTACATTCAAAAAATTACCTATGTCTAATATCACTTTAATAGAAGAAAGGATATGTTGACTTAATATATGCAGCCAATGGTATTTGCACACAGCGTGAGCCAAATAAGAATTTAGCCCTTTAGTTTAAGCTTTTGTTCTTGTAGTCAGAAGAACTATTTATGTTTGGCAGCAAGCCAAACATAAGCAATGGGACTGTACAGTAGAACTGGAGCTTGGAAGTCTCCAAGAGAACAGGTGGAATGCCTGAAAAGTAGGATTTGCTGCTTAAATAATATATTTCTTTACCAGTTTGCAAGGACAGTGTAATTAGCTGTGGGTACATATAATTAGAAGTATCATCATCCTCAACTGTGTAGCTGCCACTGTCAAGTTTGCTGCTTTTAACATTGTAAGGCTGTCACTCAAAATAACAAAGATTCTTGTTCTCTGTAAGAAGTGCAGTTTTAGAACAACATGGATAATACATATCTTTATTGATAGATTTGATAGTATTTGTCCATGCTTTCAGGCACATGGATACCACCCACAGTTTTTCTGAAATAACTGAAATATCTGTAGTGAATCTCCCAGTTTTTAGTCTTGGTGGTTTTTTTTTGTTGTTCCCATGCATACTGCTTAAGGAACTAGCACATCATGAGACAAGTTACACGGACATTTTCAAGTAAAAGCAACTTTCAAGTTTAAAACTTCACTGTCTTTATTTTTTAAACTTTTTTTTTTTTCTGTAACCTTCCAAATGGATCACAGAGGAGAGAGGGAAAAAAAAAAAAAAAAAAAGAGAAAAAAAAAAGCAGCACACCACGGAAAACTTCGGCTATTACAGTGAGCTTTTAAGAGTACTAGAGCAATGGCAGCCAGGGAACAAATGGAAGCTGCAACAGAATCTGAACTTTGCCGCTTGTTGTCATTAAGTGGAGATCTAACATGCAAAATAGAAACAAAAACATCAATTATATTGGAATCTTCTTAAGCTAATTTGTATGATGCGGCTTTCAAAATAGTCCAGATGTGAAACTATTATTTCAAAACTCAGAAAGCAGACTGGACATTTTCTGACCAGCTGAAATAATTTCAAATACCTACTAAATTATAGTATTAAATAAAAATGTTACAGCGTTTTCTCATTAATTTAATGTATAGGCACAGCATTTTTCACAGGACTGCTTATATAAAATACAAACTATCATATACCCTAAATTAATGTATTTCTAAAAGAAGACAAAATGCTTGTAGTAGTCATTTGATTAACACTTTAGAAATATGGTTAACCTAACACTGTCAAGTCCACCTCTAAACCATGTCCATAGTGTTTGTAATGCCTCTACCTGTGTTTTTTCTTAGGCATCAACTGACCAAAACTAAACAGGCTATCTTGTCTTACTTTTTTCATATTCCACTAGCAAGAATAAAAGTTACCCCACCACTCAGAAACATAGCCACTTTAAATATAAATAAAGAAACTCATCTGTTGTGTAGAAATATATAGGCTTTGAGACATGATGTGAAAATTATCACCCAGTGGAACATCTCTAAGCTACAACCTTACATCAGTCCTTTAAACATCTCCGCTCACTTCCTAGCTCCATTTCATTATAATTACAGAAACACATCTTGTAAATAATGTGCTACTGAAGTCACTGCATTGGTCTACAGGAAGTAAACACAACCTTAAGTTGTTCAAAATAAGAGAAGTTCTTATGTCTCTTTTGGAGGCAATACGTACATTAGTCCATTATGGAAAGACTTAACTTTACTGCTTTAATATCTCACTAAGTGGACACTCTAATAGACAAACAGTAATTTACAGCTTGAACTTGTAAGGCCATTAACATCCTAAATTCCCAAGCTGATGGGAACTGAGTATTTCCCATCAGGTCACATGGGCTTAACATCAGGCAGGATTAAGCAATAGATTAATTGTTTAATTTTACAACTTAAGTGAAGGTTAACTACAAAGCAAAGGGAGCAGTCAAATGACCCACACAGGATTATTGATCAGCATAGCCGCAAAAGAAGCAACTAGATTCAGGTGTCCTTGTTGCTTACCCATGTTATTATATCTAGCTAACAACATTCTCTACATTTTCATTTCTAAGGACCTCACATTCACTCAGGCTTTCACTGGTCTAGTTTCTGCTGCCACAAGACCCAGATCCAGTCCCTTGGCAGTAGAAAAACTACTGGCAAGCTATAGCTGTCTAATAGATGTAAAAGATGTTCTCCAAGGTGCCAACACCTGGTCAGCATGGCCCTGAAAGTGTATTGGCTCTGGAAGACTTGTAGTTAGAGAAGCCAAAAGATAAAATCATCCATCTTCCCTCTAGGAGGAAGCTGAGAGTTGGGTTATCGTATTCTGGAATTTGTTTCTATTTATTGTTCTATATTCAGAATACTATAATTTTCTTTTATTAGTGCTTCAGTGATCTGTCCTTCCTTTTGAGCTCTCACATGCATATGCTTATCATTTTTAACTTTTCTTCCTGTCTGTTCTCTGGTGGCCTTTGAAAAATTCACAGACTAAAGTAAAGAGATAATCATTACTGCTTAAAGCAAAGGAAAAGCTCAAACACAGAGCACTGGAAGGCTCACTGTAGTCATTTACTTTCTGCTTCTCATGTTTCTTCATAGGCTTCAGTCTACTGCTTTTTGCTTTCTCACTAATCTTCTGTCTTGTCTTTTCTGGAGAGATAGTCTTGCATTCCCTCCTCTCCACCTGATCTTCCAGCCTTTGTTCTGTTTATCCCTAAAGAGATGGTTCTATTATCAAAACTGATCTGAAAATGAAATCATTTTCATATGCATACACTTCTGCACAAAGGCAGGTATTGTAGCCCAGAACTACCCTTGTGCACCTGCATGACATGCTTCAATCAGGAGCTGCCTCTTCAGAACATCTCTGTATAGCAAAAGAACAAAGAGAGGCACTTTGAAAGTCCATCAATTACGTGCTTCACTCTCTGGAGCTATATCACTTTCTGTTTACCATAGGGAGAATGGTGAGGGTGATTGTATTGTAACATAGTGCTTCTGGCAATGCCTTAGCCAGCTGGGAGGAATCTGGTCTCATTTATAGGTAAATGACAGATTGAGAAATAAAGAGATACATAGTGCCGGGTTTGTTTTGTTTTGTTTTGTTTTTCAATACTTTCAATGCTTCTAATACCCTCACTGGTCCCCTGCAATGCAATAGCAGAATTGTTATAGGTCAGTTAATCCAGCTAAGCAGAAATTTGCCTGGATATGTTCAAAGTGTGCTCGTTTCCCTCATGCCCTCCACCTATATGGAATGAAGCCGTCTCTAAAAACCTGTCTCTCTCCAGAAATCTGAGCTGACAAATCATGTTTGTTTCTCATTTCCAAATACAGAGATTAAAGCAGAAAAAAAGCAAAATTGGGTAGTTTTCAAATACAACTTCACAACAACAGTAACAACCCTATAGCATTTCTTCAGAGACTGAACACTTGCTTGCATACTAATGGAAGAGCCTGTAAGAGCACATGTAACATTGCCATCTAGTGACTTCAGCTGCAACAACCTGTTTTAACAAACCAGATGCCCAGCCACCTCCAGCAATAATAATCTCCTTCCTTCTTCCTGATCTTCACAATTTATTATTTGGCACTAGTATTTATTATACCTGGTCCTACATTTAAATTGGAATTGCATGAGGACCTTTTGAAAGGGCATCTAACACAACTTAAAGGACTGACAGTAAATAAATAAGGCAGTTACTGGAGGTTAGGAATAAGCTCATACTACCTCTAAAAAACTAGGTAAGTTTCTACTTATAGTTTTGGTTGCATGTTAGTATTTCTATTGGAGGTATTTTCAGCAAAAAGTCTGTGTTTTCACCAAAAACAGTTTCTGGGGAGCTTTTCAGCTGCATAAAGCAAGCTAGTAAAGAGAAGGAAAAATTTGTGACTCAAATCGACCTGAATATTAAGCAGTAGTGACAGAAAAAGCTGAAACGGGGATGTGCAACCATGTCATATACTTAGGAGTCCAGCTCTTGAATGGCAGTTAATTGCATGTTTAAAAGACAATGGGACTTGGGATAAATGTAAATTACTGGAAGTCGAGCACATCCTCTGTCTTCTGCAGGACCACCTTCGAGTAGGTACCTAATTTTAGACATAGAAAGTTACATGACCTGATTTCCACCCAGGAAACTATCAATGTAGGCTTTCAGAAAGGTCAACAGATCTGATCCAGAACAAGAGGCAGATGGAAAAGATACATGATTGTCTGCACAGTGCCAGAAATGTTCTTAGCATTTCTTTCCTGGATATTCCACCTCAACACCCAATCTATTCAGCTGTTTGGATGGCTTCTTTGTTTTCCAGAAGCAGATGGCTTTCCAGACTGGAAAGAAATATGCTATAGCTCAGCTTCCAACAAACAATGCAGCAGTTTTCACTGTCTATACGGTAAAATGTCCATAGAGACATAATTGATACATCTATGTCTTTGGCATTACACATGTGCTCTTGTGCTATGTTAAAATAGACTGAGAAAAAAAAAAAAAAAAGGTAATTTGTTAATGTATCCATGGATTTTGTAGGCCCTACTATGGCAACTTAATGCATGCAGATGAAGGCATTTTTTCTGCTTATTCATAGGACAATTGAGAAAAAGGCTCAAACTTTGATGATACGTTAGTTGTGTGCTAAAGTGAAGGTCACTCCAAGTAATTTTCACCCAGGTAATTTTCACCCAAGTAATTTTCACCCAATTAATTTTGTTTTTTTTTTTTCTTAGATTAACATTTACTTTTTTTTTTTCTTCCCTCTTCCTTACTTTTCTAGAAAAAACAAAAAAGAGAGAGAGAGAGCTCAGTTCTTTGACTGTTTATTATCTCTACCATTCTGAATAATTTTTTGATTGAACTGGAACACCAGATACAATATCTGCAGGAAGTAATGAACTCTTGCCATC